>NC_041224.1:181672276-181692987 GCF_002837175.3 Physeter macrocephalus
AGCCTGTGCTCCGCAACGGGAGAGGCCACAGCGGTGAGAGGTCCACGTACCGCAAAAAAAAAAAAAAAAAGTGGTCACAATTGTAAATGTTTATTTTGCCACAATAAGAAAAAACCTACACTGGGATACAATTTCACACTGATGAACCAGAAAGGATGACAACTCATTCTGCCAGTGAGGCTGTGGAGAAAGAGGCCCCCTGTTACATGCTGATGAGAACGCAAACTGGAACAAACGTTTTGGAGAGGATTAGGCAGTGTCTTACAAAACGATACGTGCTCTTACCTTGTGACCCAGCCGTCCACCTTTAGGGATGCACCCTGTAAATCAAGGGCACAAGGTTATCTACTGCAGCCTTGTTTGTAGTTGCAAAATGTCAGAAGCAACCTCAATACCCACATGCAGGCACAGAAGAGCTGCTGAATAAACCATGATGCACTCACACAATGAAGGGCTGGGCAGCTTCAAAAGGAATGGTGCTCACGGCTGCGATGTCCTCCAGTCAGAGCACACAAAGCAAGAGCGTCAAAGGGAAGAGGCACACGGGGTGACGTCTGAGGAAACCAGGCTCCCAAGAGTCTGCTCCCAGTGGAGTCACACAGGACACACTTAATTCCTACAGCAACTAATCGTGACGTGTGAAATGTCTGCCAGGGAAGCTCATCAGAGCCCCAGCGCCTGGGGTTTTATTGGGAGCTGCTCATGAGGGCAGCCTCTACCCATCTGTGGTTCAGTATAAACCATACTGTTTGCACAAACAATTTTTCTAGAAGTGGCAGGAACTCTCCTGAAATCCAAGTTCCCAGAGGTCAGCCAAGGGTCACTCTTGCAAGCAGGACTTTCTAAGGAGAGCAGTCTCAGCCCCTCTGTGGGAACTCTTTTCTGTACAGATAGTGGCTGAGAAGTTTCCAGAATTGATGAAAGATGGATTCTCAGATCCATGACTCAAAAGTTCTAGGCAGAATTTTTTATTTAATTATACACCTAATTATATCACAGTATAAATGCAGAACATCATGATAAAGAAAATATATTAAAAGCAAACAGAGAGGAAAGGAGATGTATTATAGTTTGCTAGGGCTGTCATAAAAAAAATATCACAAACTAGGTGGCTTAAAAAAACAGAAACTTAGAGGGGTGGGATAGGGAGGGTGGGAGGGAGATGCAAGAGGGAGGAGATATGGGGATATATGTATATGTATAGCTGATTCACTTTGTTATAAAGCAGAAATGAACACACCATTGTAAAGCAATTATGCTCCAATAAAGGTGTTTAAAAAAACAGAAATTTATTTTCTCACAATCCTGGAGGCTGGAAGTCCCAGAACAAGGTGTCTCAGGTATGGTTTTTCCTGAGGCCTCTCTCCTTGGCTTGAAGGTGACTGCCTTCTTGCTGTGTCCCCACATGTGCACACACACACACGCCTGGTATCTCTTCCTTTTCTTTTAAGGATGCCAGTCATGTTGGATTAGGGCCCCACCCTAATGGGCTCATTTTAACTTTGTCACCTCTTTAAAGACCTTATCTCCAAATACAGTTACAATCTGAGGTCCTGAGGATTGGGGCTTCAATACATGAATGGCGGCGGGGGGGCGGCGGGGGCGGACACAACTCAGTTCCTAACAACAGATAACCTACAACAAAGCCATAATTAAACTGACAACATTATTTCTCAACAGCAGCAACAGCAGCCAGAAGAAAGCCAGAAAATGTCTTGACAATGCTGAAAGAAGATATCTGTCAACTTAGAATTTTATACCCAGCTAGATTACCAGGCAGGATTGGGAACCATATAGATAAACCTTTCAGCAAACAAAAATTTAACATTCGCATTCCCTCACTGAAAAAACTACTAAAGGATATTCTTCAAAGAGAAAAATATAAAACAAAACCAGAAGAAGGAGTGAGATTTAAGAAACAATGATGGGGGGAAAAGATTTAATATGTAAATAAATCCAAACAAGATTAATTATTATTAAATAATAACAATGGCAGATTTTGTGACATAAAAATAAGATGAAACTAAAATCGTTCAGAATAACATGTAAAACAGAACCATATAATAGGAATTGAAACATCCTAAGGTCCCTTTAATGTTCCAGTGGGTTGTAGAGATTTGGATTGAATTTAGACTTTGTTAAGCCAAGTGTACATGTTTTTGTAAATAGAATCTAAAAAGTCCACACCATGTCAGGGAAGAAAAAATAACAAAGAAAAATTAATCCAGTAGAAAGCAGAAAAAGAGAGGGAAAGAACAAAGAAAAATCACAGATAAATGGAAATCACAAAATAAAATTATAGAAATAAAGCCAAATATGACAATAAATATAAATGCACTGAATTTGCAAGTTAAAATGGAGATGTGACAAAATCAAATCCAGCTCGATACTGTCATAAGAGAAACTCATAAAATATAAGAACGCAGAAAGTTTTCACTGCAAAAAGGAAGAAACAAATAAATTTAGCAAATACTATTTTATATCCTTAAAGTTTATAGAGCTACATTAATATCAGACAAAACAGATTTTAAGGAAAAAATCATCAGTAATGATTTTTAAAATTACCATAGAATGGTGAACATAGACTCAAATATGTATAAATCAAAAATTTACAGAAGTACAATGGAAAATTGACAATTAGAGTAGGCGATTTTAATATAACTCCTCAGTAACTAAAAATAATAAAAACGAGTAAGAATAGGAAAGAAGTGACAAGCACAATTAAGCAGCATAATCTAATGAGGCACAGCCAAAGCAATAGTTAAGGGAAAATTTGTAACCTAAAATTGCAAATATTATAATAGAATAAATAATACAAATTCATGAGTTTAGACTCCAATTCAAGAGGTAGAAAAATAATAGCATAAACTGAAGAAAGTAGAAGAAAGGAGACCACAAAAGCAGGAACAGAGATCAATAGAACAGAGAACAAAGAATCAATAAAGAGAAACAACAAACTAAACACCGGATTTACACAAAGATGCACAAAACAGATGGCCTCTACCCCACTTTGCCCCACAAGTTTTGATAAGTAATTACTGTTGAGATCTAAACATGTTCCCATTTCCCTTATGAGCTCCTCTTTGAAGCTGGATTATTTAGAAGTGTTTTTTTCATTTCGAAACCGTGGGTTTTGCTAATACCCTTTGCTATCGATTTCTAAGTTGACTACTGTTTGAGCAGAGAATGTGGCCTGCAGGACCCACTTGTTGGTATTTTTGAAATGTGGCCAATTTTTGTAAATCTTCCGCCCTTAAGAAGGATGACCTCTGATTAGTGCAGTTGCCCACGTACATTCATGCGATTACACTACGGAATTGTGTTTTTACATCTTTCCTATCCTTATGCATGTTTATAATTATCAGTTCGTGTGACTATTGAGCATTTGAAATATCACCAATGGGTCTGAGAAACTGAATTTTAAATTTTATTCAATGACAATTAGTTTAAATTTAAATAGTACATGCGGCTCTGGGCTACCTCACTGTAGTGCTGGCATAAAGGTAGGCTTGCTTCACAAATGGCACAGGGGGACTTCCCTGGCAGTCCAGTGGTTAGGGGTCTGCGCTTCCATTGCAGGGGGCACGGGTTCGATCCCTAGTCGGGGAACTAAGATCCCCCGTGCCGTGTGGCACAGCCAAAAAATAAAAATAAAACAAATGGCACCAGGAACATTGACTTTCCACGCAGAGAGGATACAATTCAGGGTCTGTCTTACACTATGTACGCACTGAATTCCAGGGGGATTAAAACCCGACCGAAATGTGAAAAGGCAAAGCATAAAACTTTTAGAGGAAAACAGAGAGAGTATGCTTAGGACACTGGTGAAGCAAATGATTTCTTAAACAAGGCAGAACATAAACAGACGATAAGGAACATAATCATAAGTTTGTCCAGCTCGAATGTGAAACTCTGAATGCCAAAAGCATTCCACAAACAGAGTGAAAAGCAAACACAGACTTGGAGAAAACTGTTGCCATGCATGTGAGTAATGAATTATTAGAACCCAGAAGATATAAACAACTCCTATAAACACTGATTTGAAAAGGAAAAAGACGTATAACCCAGTTGAAAAAGGGAGCCGAGGATATGGTCAAGGGGGGCACTGGGTCCCTGGCATCTTTTATTCCTGCACGTGGCCTCCCGCTTGGGCAGTGGACACCGACCTCACTGGCACCCCAGACTTGGCTGTCACCCCGTCAGCGTGGCCAGCCGTGCACCCGCTGTCACTCTCCCGTCACGGAAGTCCTCCGCCTGGTTTCTAACAAATTCAGCCCAATCCATTTTCCCTCCCAGCGGCATTGATTAACACCTGTATCAGAGAACACCCAGGTGCCGTCCGATGAAAAACTCGCTGCTGTTGGTCGTCCCGTTGGGCTCTGCGGGCGGCAGGGTGGCTGCAGACCCAGCTGTCCGCCTGCTGGCCGAGACCCCAAGCCCCAGGCCGCCCCCAGCCCGAGGTCTCCACAGCAGGCCGGGCGGTGGAGACAGATGAGCAGGGCCAGCTAAGAGACCACGCAGGGAGGACCGGGGCCACGGCCACCCAGGGCCACGTGGATGCCAGCAGCTGGGCCCTGCAGGCGGGCAGAGCCCTCCCTTCATCTGTGGCCCACACAATCCCGCCGGCCCCGGCCAGGACCCTGGGTTCTCTCGAGACCCCCGCCCCCCAGACCTTGACTGAGCCGCTGACCGTGGACCAAGGCAGCATCCTTAGGACCTCACTTAACCTTAATTATTTTATGTCTCCAAATACAGCCACCCGGGGGACTTCCCTGGTGGCGCAGTGGCTAAGACTCCGCGCTCCCCATGCGGGGGGCTTGGAGTCCATCCCTGGTCAGGGAACTAGATCCCACATGCCGCAACTAAGACCCGGCTCAGCCAAAATAAATAAATATTTTTTTAAAATACAGCCACACTGGGGGTTAGGCTTCAAATAGGAGCTTGGGGGGACACAGTTCAGTCCCAGCAGCCTGTCTCCCAGTGTCTCTGTGTGGCGCCAGCCTGGCCCCGGAGGTGGCACTCGGCCACCCAGCACCCGCTGGCCGGGAAGCAGGACAAGGCACATCCCGCCTGGTGAGCAGACCCACCGGGGCCAGCTCGCAGCCCCAAGGGAGCCCGGCGCACCGTCTACAGCAGCCCGGGATTCTAGCCCGAAATCAGCTGGGAGGGCAAAGCGGGAGCGGCTCAGGGACGGGGACCAGGGGCGCCGGATACTTCTGAGCTGGCTCCTCCCCCAGGGGCACCGACGGCCGAGGCAGCAGGTCCCAGGTCCCAGTGGACTGGGCGGGAGGAGAGCTGAGCCCGCGCCCGACACCCACGCCCTTGGGGAGGCCCCACGCCAGCGCCTCCCCCGCCCAGCCGACGGCCTAGACGCAGATATTTCACACGGTGCTTTGAGCTTAATGGTTCACACGGGCTCCTCTCCGAGCTACTGCCTTTAATTTACGACTAAGTTAATACTATCTACACAGAGCGCTGATTTCAGACGCCCGCGGGGAGCAGGAGGGACGGTTGCGGGAAAGCGCCCAGACTTTCTCGGAGCAACGCATCTGCAGCCGCGTGCATCCGTCTTTCCCGCTGACCTTTATTCCCAGCCCGGCTGCCGGCCTAAAGCTCCCGGAAGATCGCCGGCCGCCCGTGGTTTTATGGCCACTAATCTGTTCGTGTCCGGGATAGATTGCGCTTCGTAACTTTCATATGCAAATCAATAAAGAGCCTTTGCTATCTCATTTAAATCAGTGAGTAATGAACCAGGCTGGCCCCAACCCTGATTTTCAGCAAACCCTGGAGTGAGGGGTGGCGCTAGGCGTCGGCTCTGGCCAGAAGAGCCCCCCGAGAGCAACCAGCGGGCAGCGTCACCCTCGGCTAGCCTGTGGCCTGTCCTCACGTCCACCCCGGCCACGGGCAGCAGCTCTGCGGGGCCCGGGGGGCTGGGGACCGACCAGCCTAGTGGTCCAGGGGATCCAGCCTCCTTGCCGCACAGCCAGCTGCCACTACGACTACCCTTGTCTGGGATGCGGTCTGAACAATGACCTTAGCTGCGCCGTTACGACCCCTGACCTGGACCCCGAAACGCCCCTCCCTCTCTCTCAGAGAAGCAGCACCGGAAGGGTCCGCGGGTGACAGGCCCCTGAGAAAAGAGGAGGCAGTGGCAGAGGGCCTGTCCAGAGAGGCAAGGACGCCGAGAGGCCCGGGGGAGCGCCGCCACCCTCCCCTCCCTTCCTCCTCCCGCCCCTCCCCCACCGCTCGCTCCCCCATTCCCGTTCCCACGCCCACCGCGTGCTGGGCCCCTCGCAGAGCACAGGACACCCAGGCAGCCCCAGACTCCGGTGGTCCAGCTCAGGGCGGCCAGCTGCTCTGCACGCCTGTGCTTCCCCCAGGCACTTCCTGCCATCCTGCTGGTGGGGCTCAGGGCCCCGGGTGCAGGCCTGCGATGCACGGGGCTCCCTCACTGTCCCTGACCCAACAAGAACTCACAGGAGGGGCAGCCTTTGCAGGACTTTCCACGTTCCCTCCCCTCCCACCCTGGGCACAGGGTCTAGTATTTTCCTGCTTTGCAGGTGAGACTTGGCGACTTTGCAGGTAGAAAGCTGAGGGCAACCTGCGGGAGGCTCCCGGGCCTCAGAGCCCAGAGCCCACACTACACACAAGCCTAAGAAGGAGGGAGGCCAGGGTGAGGGCTGTGTGCTGGGGGAGACCGGGGCCCCCCGGCTGGGGGGTGAAGGCTGTGCCCTAGGGGAGACCGGGGCCCCCCGGCTGGGGGGTGAGGGCTGTGCCCTTGGAGAGACCAGGGCCCCCAGGCTGGGGGGTGAGGGCTGTGCCCTTGGAGAAACCAGGGCCCCCAGGCTGGGGGGTGAGGGCTGTGCCCTTGGAGAAACCGGGGCCCCCAGGCTGGGGGGTGAGGGCTGTGCCCTGTGGGAGACTGGGGCCCCCAGGCCGGGGGTGAGGGCTGTGTGCTGGGGGAGACCGGGGCCCCAGTCACAGGAATAGCAGAAGCAGCAGAGGTGTGGGGGTTCGTGGCCTGTCCTCCATGTGACAAAGGTGACTGTTCCCTGGAGGCCGATCCTACATGGTGAGAGGTGGTTGGAGAGAGGAGGACGGAGGGGCGCCGGGAACCAGAAGAAGGGTAACGTCTTAGCTCAGGTGTGGCCACAGCAAGACTCCAGACAGGGCTTAAATGCCTCCAGGACATCTGTGCCCCCTGCTCCTGGAGGCTGGATGTCCAAGCTCAAGGTGCGGGCACGTCTCTGTCTCCTCCTCTAAAAGGGCACCAGCCCCGTCGTGAGGGCCCCACCCTCATGACCTCATCTCACGCTGATCACCTCCCAGAGGCCCCACCTCCTAACGGCATCACATTGGGGGTTAGGGCCTCAACATCTGAACTGGGGGGACACAAACATCAGCCCACATCAGGCCCTGAGCCGCAGCCTAAGGGACCATCCCACTCCCTCCCCATGACAGCCAGCTCAACACGGCGGAGACCGGTCCCGTCTCCCCTTCAGAAACTCCCCCCGAGAAAAGATAAGAGGTGCAGCGGGCCCTGGTCAAGCCCCTCAGGCCACTCACTCCCCCCGCCTGCGTCCGCCGGGTGACCAGCTTCGGGGGCACAGCCTGGCAACCTAGCCGGGCCGACGCTGCATCCCCACCTGCCACCCCACTCCTCTGCCCTGCACAGAGCCAGGGGCTCTCCTGGGGTCACGTGTGTGAACACGCAGGCAGGCCTGTGGGGTGACCGGCCAAGGGGGCAGGAAGCCCAGCCGGGGCAGCGTCCGAGAGGGCCGCCCACCCAGCGGCCCTGGGCCACGCCCAGCTCGGCCGCACTCCGCTCCCCAAGGGAGCTGGGGGCTGTGGCCAGTTGGTCAGGAGTGGGGTGGCCCAGAGGCTGCTCACAGGGCGGCGTTGCTGGGGACACCCCTTCACCGTGTGGCCTGTGCCACCTGCAGGGGTCCGTGCAGAACCGAGCTCAGTGCCCGGGCCAGGGAAGGGTGGGCGGGTCAGGACACAGGACAGCCAGCGTCCCCAGCGAGGGGCTCCCCAACCTGGCGGGGGTAGAAGCGTGATGCGGCCACGGTGGCCGGATGGCTGGTGGTCTGTGAGCAAAGCACGGAAGGGCCATGTGGGGAAGGAGCGCGGGTCCTGGCCGCTGGCTGAGCGCCTTCCCCGACGAGTGCACCGGCGTCAAACCTCCAGGCGCTGTCAGCAGCTGGAAGGAAAGCTCGCAGGACGGGGTGCCCCTCCCCTGGAGCACAGCGTTTTCCACCCTCCCGAAGGACCGGGGACCGTTCCCTGCGGAAAACAAGGACCCAATCACGCAGTGCAAGGTGATCCAGAGGAGCCATTCGTGAGCACGGGGACGTGCGGGGCCACCTGAGCCCACACCCGTCACTCTTATTCTCTCTTCACGTCTGCGTGAGCGAGAGCTGCGATACCTGAGCCCACCCTGTCACTCTTATTCTCTCTTCACGTCTGCGTGAGCGAGAGCTATGGTAAACCCCACGATTAGGGAAGTCCAAAAGAGTGCCTAAAATAAAATAAAATAGAGCTTCTGGGGGCTTCCCCGGTGGCGCAGTGGTTGGGAGTCCGCCTGCCGACGCAGGCGACACGGGTTCGCGCCCCGGTCCAGGAGGATCCCATGTGCCTCGGAGCGGCTGGGCCCGTGGGCCATGGCCGCTGGGCCTGCGCGTCCGGAGCCTGTGCTCCTCGGCGGGAGAGGCCACAACGGTGAGAGGCCCGCATACTGCAAAAAAAAAAAAACACACACACACGCACACAAAAATAGAGCTTCTGCACGGTAAGCACTGGTCCCTGGTTTTACAGACGGCATTTTTTTCTTTCCTAGAGCTCCAGAAAATAACGGTCCTCCTTGTGATAGATGCCATTCCACAAGATGTGCTTAAAAATAATACCAACCCCTAGTCCAGCAGAGTCTGGACGGCTCGCCCTTCGATGAACTGTCTCCTGAAAGGACCAAAGGACAAAAAAAAGCCACATGAATTATCTCGACAGACACAGAGAAGGTCTGTCCAAAGTTCAACACCTATTTATAATTTCTAAAAAAAAACTCCCAGAAGGCTTCAAATACAAGAGGACCTCCTTAACTTGATAACACCTATCTTCCAAAATCCCTCAGGAGATATCAGACTGAAAAGAGAAATCTCAGACATAATCTCTTCAAGATCAGAAGTGAATCAAGAATGTCCCCTGTCACCACTCTTTTGAACATAATCTTGAAAGTCCCAGGAAACATGCGGGACAAAATCATGAAGTCAGAGGTGTGAAGATCGGAAAGGAAGAGATAAGACCCTTGTGACTCGTGGATAATGTGACTGTCTTTGTAGAAAGTGTAACCAAATCAACACAGGAACCCCTGGAACTAATGGGTCACAAGATAAACCTACAGAAATCCTAGTAAGACTCCACACCAGCAATAATAAGCAGAAAATAAGACACCACTCACAACGGCAGCCGAATCCAGGAATTAAGTACCAAAGAGCAGACGTGCGAGTGAGCTTCTTGGGACCCCACGGAAGGACACGGATGAGTGACAGAATGGAGAAGGTGCCTCCGTCAGGACAGCACAGCTGACAACTGTCTACAAGTTAGTGTCTAGATCGATGTCGTGCAAATCTAAATCCCAGCAGGCTTTTTTTTCGGAAACCCCTCCTAAATCGGCCCGCAGAGGAATAAAGGCCCAGAAATGGGGACGTGAACTGGAAAAGAGCAAAGAGAAAGCACTCGCCCCCCCCAGAATGGAGACAACCCCAAAGCCATGGTCACTACGATAACATAAGTGGCAGGCCAGCTCTGCCAACAAAGGAGCGAGGTCACCCTGAACAGGCCTGGGGACACGTAGGCTCCAACGGGGACCAGTGACCCACGACCAGGTGACACGTGCTGGGGACACGGCTCATCACCGGGCAGGGAAGGTTGGTCTTTATAAAAAGCTGGCTCCAGATGGATCGCAGGCGCGGACCTAAAGGCGAGTGTGAGAGAACCACGGGCACCGGCCCACGGGCACCGGCCCACGTGGGGAGCAACTGCCCGCGGGCAGCGCACGGGGGGCCCCAGGGTGCTCTGGGCATCAGAGCAACGTGCTTGGGGGGACTGCGTTGCTGGGGGTCCCCTGCATCGCCATTTCAGACAGCCAGCCATGCAGAAGGGCAGGCAGGAGGGTCCCCACCCCTGGGGGTTACAAAAGGCAGGGAGTTGCAGGACGCCACCACAGTAAGTGGAGTCTGGGCTCTGCCCCTGGAGCCGCACGCAGAGAGCCGTGCAGATGGCATTTGTGAGTAAACACACACACACCACCCCTCCGCCGCCCACCCCGGCCTTTGTACACGGTCCCAACTTCTTCGAGGGTCTCGGAGTGCGAGCTCTGAGCAGGGGCTGGGCAGGGGCTGTGGGGCTGAGGCCTGTAGTGTGGACAGGCCGACAGCGTAGGGCACTGAGGGCCACCAGGAACCAGACCTCCACATCGACACCCCAAACCCACCGAGGAGGAGACCCTGCCACTGCCCCCTGGAGCCTGCAGGGACAGCTCCAGAGCATTGCCAGCCTGGGCCCGAAGGGCGGCCCGCTTGCCCTCCTCTGCTAGACCCTCACCCACCCCCTCCGCCAAATAAACCGCATGAGGTGCCCACGACTGATCTCGCGGGTAGATCACTCAGGAGGTAGATCACTCAGGACACGGACCTGGCAGCCGGCACGGGAGCCCTGACCACGGGGGCCCTGCAGGTGTCAGCAGCGACCCCTCGGCGGGGCTTGGCGTGGGGAGGGGGCGCTGGCCAGTTGCCGGCTGGGCCCCAGGCACAGAGGGGAGTCGCTCCACGGCCAGACCCCACCCCCGCTCCCGCCCCTCCCTGGAGACCCCACTTCCCCCAGCCACCAGCAGCCCCAGCTTCAAACAGGTTCTTTGAGGGGGAGGAGAAACAATCTCCTTCATATAAATGTTTAATTGGGAATTAATATTTATGAGGCTCTTGAATGACGGGGCTGCGGGTTGAATAAATATTAACGAGGGATGCGTCCCTCCCCCACCCCGAGCCGCGCGGTAATACCTCTGTTTGTGCAACATCCATTATTCACCGCGAACCTCAACTCTGCCCCAGGGAAGCGGGTGGGACCTGCCCCCCAACTCCTGGGGCTCCTGGCGGAGGGGCTTTCTCGCGGGAGGGGGAGGGGGCCGTGGCGGTGGCCTCCCGGGCTGAGGAGTCCACGAGATGGACACCTCTCCACGGGTGGGGTGAGCTCTAACCACAAGGCTGCCCACGGGCCGTCTCTCCTAAGCACCGCGCCACCCGCGGCCCGCGGAAACCCACATCCCCACGCGGGCTGCTGCCAGAGCTGCCGCCTCCGTCAGGAAGCCCTCCGGGCCTGCTCAGAGGAAGCAGCGCCCGGCCCCCTCCCTCCTCCCCGTCCTCATCCTCTGGCTGGGGGTGCCAGGCCCTAAGACCTGGCCCAGCCCAACGATCCCCCGCCCCGCCCGGTGTGGGTGGGCTGCTCCCAGCCCCAGCTGATCTGGACGCCCGGAGAGGACCGGGTTTTCCTATTGGAAGCCGAGTGAGCGGGGGTCCCGGAGGCCGCACCCACTGCCCGCCTCCCTCCGGCGCGGGGACCGTGGGTGGAGCTCGGGCGCCCTCGCGTGGCCAGTGCCGGCACGAGCTCCAGCGAGACGCGATGGAGACGAGGGGCTCGGGGCCCAGGGCGAAGCAGACCGCACGCCCACTAGGGTCGGCCCCACCAGCGGCCGGGAGTCCGCGACCCGGCCCTGACCGCGCGACCCGGGTCAAGCTGCCTGCTGACTGTCCTGCAGGACCTGGGGGAGGAGCCCAGAAGCTCTGCCCCCCATTCCTACTGAGGCAGCTTGACCAGTAGACTCCCCACCCTGGGAGTCTGGCAGCCCTGGCCCTCCCTCCTCCCAGCCAGAAACACCTCTGGGGTCACTGTGCCTGGGGGACCCGCTTCCATCTGTGGGATGCCAGGCCCTTCTAAGCGACTCTTACCAAGGGTGGGGTCCCTGTGGCCTGGTCTTTGCGCCCTGCCGCCCTCCTCTCGCCCAGGGAAGGGGGCTCCGTGGATTTCCAGGGGAGGGCAGGACGAGCCCCGCGCCCCACCCGCCCTGGCTCCTGTGCTCGCCCCATCCCTCCACCTGCCGCCCTTCCCCTGGGCCCCACCAGTGCCTGGGAGGAGGAGAAGACTGCGGAAGCAGCCCCTGCGGAGGTTTCTGGGCTGGGGGCGCCAGCAGAGCCCGCCTGCGCAGCCCCCTCTCTCAGGTGGGGCTGGAGGCCAGCTGTCCCGGGGTTCAGCACCACGGCCTGGCTCCTACTTCCACGTGCCTGGCCCCCCCAGCAGCTGCTCTCCCCTGGATGCGCCCTGTTCCACACCTGCCCCCTCCTGCTACGCAGGCAGCCAGAGGGCTCTTCCTAAATGTCAGTTTGTCCCCAGCACCACCCTGCTTAAAAATCATCTTCTTGCCCACCCTGCCCTGCCTGGCCTGGCCCCCACTGACCTCTCCACACCCCCGGGCAGCTCCTTAATGCAAGCTATTCTCAGGCCTCAGAGCATCCTGACTTGCTGTTCCCCACCTGGAACAGTCTTCCCTTCCTTTTACCTAGATTTCACTTGCTTGGATTTTAGAGCTGAGTCACTTCCTCCAACAAGACCTCCTTGAAGTCCCAGGTGAGGCTGGAGCCCTCTGTCCTCCCTGACATGTTCACTGGCTGAGTCCAGTGAGACCTGGATATCTGGCTGAAGGAGGCCATGGGCTGGCGAGAGCCAAGCGCAGGTGAGCAAGGTCACACCTCAGGTCCAAAGGCTCCCGTGCTGTACAAACGGTGACCCCACAGCCAACACAGTGAGTATCTGGCAAGGATCTCGGCTCTGGGGAGACAGAAAAGACCCCCCTAACAAGCACACTCGTTACCCGCCGGGTGTACTGTTAGTGATACATTCTGATCAATCTAGTCCTTTACTTACAAATATAAACATAAAACTAAGAACCCCCAGATAATTGAGGAAAAGCAACAAAGTGCAAGAGAAGCACTAAAATTGTAAACAGATCTCCATTCACAGAGGAATGGATAAAGAAGATGTGGTACATACATACTATGGAATATTACTCAGCCATAAAAAAGAAGGAAATAATGCCATTTGCAGCAACATGGATGGACCTAGAGGTTCACATACTGAGTTAAGTAAGTCAGTCAGAGAAAGACAAATTTATGATATCACTTATATGTGGAATCTAAAAAAAGGGTACAAATGAACTTATCTACAAAACAGAAATAGAGTTACAGATGTAGAAAACAAACTTATGGTTACCAGGGGTAAGGGGTGTGGGAGTGATAAATTGGGAGATTGGGACGGACACCTACACATTACTATATATAACATAGATAACTAACAAGGACCTACCGCATAGCCCAGGGAGCTCTATACTCAGTACTCTGTAATGGCCTATATGGGAAAAGAATCTAAAAAAGAGTGGATATATGTATCTGTATAACTGATTCACTTGTCTGTATGGCAGAAACTACCACAACACTGTAAATCAACTCTACTCCAATACCAATTTTTTTAATTAAAATTTTTAAAAAATTATAAACAGATCAGGACTTCCCAGTTGTCCAGCGGGTAAGACTCCACGCTCCCAATGCAGAGGGCCAGGGTTCAATCCCTGGTCGGGGAACTCGATCCCACATGCCGCAACTAAGAGGCGGCATGCCGCAACCAAAGATCCCGCGTGCGGCAGCTAAGACCTGGCGCAGCCAAAATAAATAAATAAAATAATAAATAAATAAAAATTTTTTTAATTATAAACAGATCAACTCACAAGGAGATATAGATAACATAGGAAACAGAAGGAAAGTTCAAAGAGTTCATAAGACTCCACAGAACCAAACGGGCTGCCGGGGAAGAGCATCGGAGAGTTCCTGGGGTTAGAGGTGAAGTTCCACGGAAAGACTGGCAGCTCAGATGAGACTGAACACCGAGTGAGGAATCTGGGAAATGCGGTCACAGAAGTCTGTCTGGACGTGAGACAGCAAACGACAAGGGGCATCTATTGTACCTGGCAGTCACTAGCTCTTGCCCCTTTGCCCGACTCCCACCCTGTGGCCTAAAAAAGTCAGCATGTCATTTTCCCAGTCTCCTTTGAAACGAGTGTTGTCACATGACATGCAATTGGGGATCTGCTGAGGGCTTTCTGGGAAAGATTTCTCTCTTACAAAAGGAGAAAGGCTCGTGTGGAAACATAGCACACTGGCGTCCCCTGCTTCCTGCTTTTAAACACAGTGTTTGTGAACCTGATGGCTGGGAGCTCTGGCAGCCAACTTGTCGTCACGAGGCAACAAGTCTACATGCTGAAGATAGCAGAGAGGGAGGAGGATACAAAATCCTCAGACCTGGTAGAGTGATTCAGTTAGACATACACATGTATCTATTCTTTTTCAAATTCTTTTCCCATTTAGATTATTACAGAGTATTGAACAGAGTTCCCTGTGTTATACAGCAGATCCTCGTTGGTTCTCTATTTTTTAAATATAGCAGTGTGTACATGTCAATCCCAAACTCCCAATCTATCCCTGCCCCCGACCCTTCCCCTGTGGTAACCGTAAGTTTCTTTCCCTGTGAGTCTGTTTCTGTTTTGTAAATAAGGTCATTTGTATCATTTCGTTTAGATTCCAGTAGAAGCTATATCATATGATATTTGTCTTTCTCTGCCTGACTTAACGGTATTACTTTTTTCTTTAAAGGAAACATACCCAGGGGCTTCCCTGGTGGCGCAGCGCTTAAGAATGCGCCTGCCGAGGCAGGGGACACAGGTTCGAGCCCTTGTCCGGGAGGATCCCACATGCCCCGGAGCAACTAAGCCCGCGTGCCACGACTACTGAAGCCCGCGCGCCTAGAGCCCGTGCTCCGCAACAAGAGAAGTCACCACAATGAGAAGCCCGCGCACCAAAACGAAGAGTAGCCCCCGCTCACCGCAACTAGAGAAAGCCCACGCGCAGCAATGAAGACCCAATGCAGCCAAACATAAATTAATTAATTAATTTTATAAATAAATAAATAAAAATAAAGGAAATACACACAGGTGAAAATTCGGAACTCCAGGGATGAAAAAGAAAAGCTGTCGATGTGAATAAACAGATTACCGGGTGAGCAATGCACACCAGGTGGGCAGACGACGGCTCCTTTGCAACCCCAAAGGCCAATAGATAATGAAGCACTGTCTTCCAAAGGGAAACATCTATCAAAGGAAAATATTTGTTTCCTAGACCTCAACACCCCGGCCAATTATGATTCAAATATTGGGGGGTGGGGAATAATACTCTCAGATATGCAAAGACTAGTAAATTACTCAGACCCTCTTTGGAAGAGCAAAAGCGCTCATGTACCTACACTGGCAAAATGAAAAAGTAAATTCAAGAAAGAGGGAAAAATTTAAATCAAGAAATGATGATGAACAAAGAAACCATAAAACAGAATTATTCTTGATAATTATCAGCAATGCAGTCATAATGTTTAACGTGATTATTTTAAAAAGGGTTCCTAAAAATAGTAGATATTTAAGGTAAAAGGCATTAATAACAGCTAGAAGCTAAAATTCTGGAAGACATCAACCAAACAAGAGATGAGGGTGAAAAAGAAAGGACTAAATGGGTGTCAAACATCATGTCCTGTTCAAAGGGAGGAAATAGACATGATTAAAATGCAATGTGAGTGGAAAACACGCTTCGATGTTTTTATTTTAAAAATTTAAGGGGATTCCCTGGCGGTCCAGTGGTTAGGACCTCGCACTTGCACTGCTGAGGGCCTGGGTTCGATCCCTGGTCAGAGAAATAAGATCCTGCATGCTGCGCAGTTTAGCAAAAAAAAAATTAAGGCTGACCACTAATAAAATGCAAATGAAATGTAAAACTTCCAGCAGGCCTGGTGTCTATTCCAGCCCCGCTGCTCCATGCTCTGTGACCTTGGGGACTTAACTTCATTCCTCTGAGCCTGGGAGGAATAAGCTTCAGCTAAAAGACGGCTACGAGGATTGAGGCCCCCAGGGGGCGAACAAGAGAAGTCACCACAATGAGAAGCCCGCGCACCAAAACGAAGAGTAGCCCCCGCTCACCGCAACTAGAGAAAGCCCACGCGCAGCAATGAAGACCCAATGCAGCCAAACATAAATTAATTAATTAATTTTATAAATAAATAAATAAAAATAAAGGAAATACACACAGGTGAAAATTCGGAACTCCAGGGATGAAAAAGAAAAGCTGTCGATGTGAATAAACAGATTACCGGGTGAGCAATGCACACCAGGTGGGCAGACGACGGCTCCTTTGCAACCCCAAAGGCCAATAGATAATGAAGCACTGTCTTCCAAAGGGAAACATCTATCAAAGGAAAATATTTGTTTCCTAGACCTCAACACCCCGGCCAATTATGATTCAAATATTGGGGGGTGGGGAATAATACTCTTAGATATGCAAAGACTAGTAAATTACTCAGACCCTCTTTGGAAGAGCAAAAGCGCTCATGTACCTACACTGGCAAAATGAAAAAGTAAATTCAAGAAAGAGGGAAAAATTTAAATCAAGAAATGATGATGAACAAAGAAACCATAAAACAGAATTATTCTTGATAATTATCAGCAATGCAGTCATAATGTTTAACGTGATTATTTTAAAAAGGATTCCTAAAAATAGTAGATATTTAAGGTAAAAGGCATTAATAACAGCTAGAAGCTAAAATTCTGGAAGACATCAACCAAACAAGAGATGAGGGTGAAAAAGAAAGGACTAAATGGGTGTCAAACATCATGTCCTGTTCAAAGGGAGGAAATAGACATGATTAAAATGCAATGTGAGTGGAAAACACGCTTCGATGTTTTTATTTTAAAAATTTAAGGGGATTCCCTGGCGGTCCAGTGGTTAGGACCTCGCACTTGCACTGCTGAGGGCCTGGGTTCGATCCCTGGTCAGAGAAATAAGATCCTGCATGCTGCGCAGTTTAGCAAAAAAAAAATTAAGGCTGACCACTAATAAAATGCAAATGAAATGTAAAACTTCCAGCAGGCCTGGTGTCTATTCCAGCCCCGCTGCTCCATGCTCTGTGACCTTGGGGACTTAACTTCATTCCTCTGAGCCTGGGAGGAATAAGCTTCAGCTAAAAGACGGCTACGAGGATTGAGGCCCCCAGGGGGCGCTCTCCGACGTGTCCTGTAGTGAGAGGGCAGAACACACCACAAGCACAGAGCAACACGGCAGGACCCCGAGGCCAGACGTACACTCAGCCCAATAAACGTAAACGTGGCAGATTCTCCTGACAAGACACAGTCTCTCAAATCAAGTTGTTTTAAATCCAGCTGTGTTGTTTACAGGGGAGGCACCAAAAACAGAATGCCACAGGTTGACTATATAAGGATGGACAAAGAGATAACAGGTGAGTTTTAAAAAAAGAAAGAAAGATAGAAAACAAACTTATGGTTAGCAGGAGGTAAGCGGGGGAGGAATAAATTGGGAGATTGGGACTAACATATACACACTACTATATATAAAAGAGATAACTCATAAGGACCTATGGTATAGCACAGGGAACTCTACTCAATACTCTGTAATGACCTATATGGGAAAAGAATCTAAAAAAGAGTGGATATATGTATATGTATAACTGGTTCACTTTGCTGTACACCTGAAACTAACACAACATTGTATATCAGCTCTACTCCAACAAAAAGGAAAAAAAAAAGAATGCAGAATCTGTGACAACATCAGTGTCCAACTAAGTTGACTTCAAGGTAAAAGTACTAAATGGAATAAAGAAAGTTTCTAAATACGAGTGGATATATGTATATGTATAACTGGTTCACTTTGCTGTACACCTGAAACTAACACAACATTGTATATCAGCTCTACTCCAACAAAAAGGAAAAAAAAAAGAATGCAGAATCTGTGACAACATCAGTGTCCAACTAAGTTGACTTCAAGGTAAAAGTACTAAATGGAATAAAGAAAGTTTTCTATTTAGACACTGTTGGCGAGCCCTGGAGGATGGGTTGGCCTCCAAGGAGAGGGTAAGCCCCCTGTGGCCCTTGTGACCAGGCAGCCGTGCCTTGCAGATGCACAGATGCTGCCCACACACATATCACCACCTGCCCAGCTCCAACAGCCACACATTTCCTCCATGCCTCCCAAGGGGGCAGGGTCTGCACGCAGGAAAACAGTCCAAGCATCTCAGAACGTGAGGATAAACTGAGGGGTCCAGAAGTCTAGAATATAAGCAGTACATTAGTCAGGGTTCTCCAGGGAAGCAGACCGAATCGCCAATAGGGTGTGTATGTCTATGTCTAGATCTGTATCTATATCTTTATCTGTGTCTACATCTATATGTATATGGAGAGAGGGAAAGAGAGATTTATTATAAGAAACTGGCTTGTGCAATTACAAAGGCTGACAAATCCCCAGCTCTGCAGCCAACAATCTGGAGACCCAGGGCAAGCCAATCGTGTAAGTTCCAGTCTGAGTCCAAAGGCAGGAGACTGATGTCGCAGCTGGAAGACAGTCAGGCTGGAGAAGTTCCCTCTTACTCAGCCTTTTATGCTAGTCAGTCCTTCAACTGTTTGGGTGAGGCCCACCCCCACTGTGGAGTTCAATCTGATTCAAATGTTAATCACATCCAGAAATGCCCTCACAGACACACTCAGAATACTGTTAGACCAAAGAGCTGGGTCCCCTGTGGCCCAGTCAAGGTGACACATAAAATGAGCCATCACAGGTAGACAACCCACCGTCCATCCCTGGACACGGTGTGGGCTCTGAGTTGCTGGTTTCTTGATCCTATGCCTGTGACCATGACGGGGAGGCAAAGCTGCCCATCACAGCCATGGCTGATTTCTGCCCCTGTCATGATGTCAGCACCTCCAATGGCAAACACGGCCCCATCTGTGAGGCTCCCAAGCCCAGCCCACAGCGGGCCTCCCAGGGACACTCCACACCCACCCATGCAGTCCCAGTGGGGACACACACTACCTGAGCTTGGCAGCAGTGAGCAATGAAGTCATCAAATCAAAAGTCCAAGCTTCCATGGGATCTGGGAACCGAGACCAAGAAGAAGTCCCAGCCAATTATTTATGAGACCTGAGCCTTCTCTCTACCAGACAAGTAGCTCCCAGGCAGGACCAGAAGACAGAAGGTCTCAGAGCAAGAGAACCTCCCGGCAAATCCAGCTCAAGCATCACTCTGTGCTTTATTGCTTCCCAGTCTTCAAATCTATTTTAACTGGTATAAGAAGCTGGGATGGTTCTTTTGTTTTCTAAAATCCTTAAGGAGCAAAATCCTACACAGTCTTGTAGGAAATTAAATTTAGAAATTGGATGCTAGGCTTGGCAGAGACCATGGTGGAGCCCCCAGCTGGGCCAGACTGACACATCCACTGAGACCACATCACAGTTATTAACCTTTTGCTCCAAAACATATGGAGAAAAGCTGTTAGAAACCCAGGGAGAATTTGCCTAAATGACAGTCACAGTGGGAGACCAACACACCTCGAGCAGCAATTGCCAGATCAAAAAAATGAGTAAAGGAGAAGAGAATATTAATAGAACAATTAACCACCATAAATTAGATATACAGGACTTTACATTCCACAATGAAAGAAAGTGCATTCCTTTCAAATGCCAAACAAACAAAAAAAAGAGCATGTGTGAGAACTCCCAGAAAATCTCAATAGATTCCTAAGATCGGAAATCACGCAGGCAGTGCCCCCTGAACACATGCAGTAAAACACAGAACTAACATCAGATGTTAGTTTTTAAAGATGATGTTTTTAAAGTTATGACCTCTTGTCAGTTTGGCAAAGCAGAGTACACCCAACCTGTTCTGCCACTTACAGGCTAGATGATTCTGCTTCTTCATCTGCAGAAGGAGGGCCACTCTGTCACCTGCACTTTTCTGTGTTCCAAAGATTGAACGTAATGAAGCACTTGATAAACGTGGCACACAGAGGGCACTCAGTAAATGTCAGCTGCCATCACTAATGTAAGACGAGATGCACCCAGTCTTCTGAGTTAAAGAGAAAATGAAACATGCCATTACAGACTCTTGATAAATTTGATAATGAGGGCACTACATGTCAAAAAATGTGAATGCAGCCAAAGCAGCTCCCTAAGGACAATGGATAGCCTTAAGGAATTCTGATAGAAGGCAAGAAAGAATGAAGCTGTGCTTTCCTTTAAGAAGTTCTTGGGCTTCCCTGGTGGCGCAGTGGTTGGGAGTCCGCCTGCCAATGCGGGGGACACGGGTTCGGGCCCTGGTCTGGGAGGATCCCACATTCCACGGAGCAACTAGGCCTGTGCGCCACAGCTACTGAGCCTGTGCTTTAGAGCCTGCGAGCCGCAACTACTGAAGCCCGTACACCTAGAGCCTGTGCTCCACATGAGAGAAGCCACTGCAATGGGAAGCCCACGCACCGCAACGAAGAGTAGCCCCCGCTTGCCGCAACTAGGGAGGGCCCGCGTGCAGCAACGAGGACCCAACACAACCAAAGATAGAAGTAAAATAAAATAAATAAATTTAAAAAAAAAAAAAAGAAGTTCTTGGGGCTTCCCTGGTGGCGCAGCGGTTGCGCGTCCACCTGCCGATGCAGGCGAACCGGGTTCGCGCCCCGGTATGGGAGGATCCCACATGCCGCGGAGCGGCTGGCCCCGTGAGCCATGGCCACTG
>NC_041224.1:181693064-181699558 GCF_002837175.3 Physeter macrocephalus
GGTTCGCGCCCCGGTCTGGGAGGATCCCACATGCCGCGGAGCGGCTGGGCCCGTTGAGCCATGGCCGCTGAGCCTGCGTGTCCGGAGCCTGTCCTCCGCAACGGGAGAGGCCACAGCAGAGGGAGGCCCTCATACCACAAAAAAAAAAAAAAAAAAAAGAAGTTCTTGTGTGTAAGCCTTCCTTTACTCAGCATGTTTTTGAGATTCATCCATGATGTTGCACGTATAGGTGCATTGACATTTTGAAAATAAGTGTTGGATCGGTCTTTTAAATATATCCAACAAAATCTAAATATGGTGATTTAAAACCCACCATCATCGATGATTTTTAAAAAGGCAATTATTTGATAGGCATAAATATTTTTCTAATTTACCTGTAGTTTCATTCCACTTTGCCTTCCTTAAAAATAAGGAAGTGGGGGCTTCCCTGGTGGTGCAGTGGTTAAGAATCCACCTGTCAATGCAGAGGACATGGGTTCGAGCCCTGGTCCAGGAAGATCCCACATGCCGTGAAGCAGCTAAGCCCGTGAGCCACAGCTACTGAAGCCCACGTGCTTGGAGCACATGCTCTGCAACAAGAGAAGCCTCTGCAATGAGAAGCCCCCGCTCACTGCAACTAGAGAAAGCCCGCGCGCAGCAACGAAGACCCAACGCAGCCAAAAATAAAATAAATAATAAAAATAAAATAAATTTTTTTTAAAAAGATGTTAGCACTAAGCAACTTTTTCCCATGAGTAGGTATACAGAAACAAAAGGAGTTTTGTTACAGCAATTCCAAAAATTACCTAGAGATACATTATCAAAAGTGACTTTCATGGTCAGCTGCTTGCAGAGCCATCTGCCACCCGGTGCTGGTGTCACTCACGTGGACAAACCCGGATTTGGAGACCACCCCCCGCCGCCTCCCCCCATTTGGAACCTCCTTTCAGCGAAGACAAGAAATGTGATGCTGCATCTTGCCACCAGAGGGCGCGCCAGGCCCCAAACGGACCAGGACAGGTATAGCAGAGGGCTTGAGTACGCCTGCCTGGGGAGGGGTCCGGTGGCAGGTTCGGGTGGTCCTTGCAGTTGCCTGGGGTGAGGGAGGGGCGAGCCTTCAGCATCAGGAAGCTCCATGTACCCGCCCTCCGTGTGCCTGCCCCGGGCTGGAGTGGGTTGGAAGCCGTGAGCGCCGGTCCTGGCTCAGTCCCGGGCGCCCTGTCTCCCCGTCTCCTGGCTGAGGGGCTTGGCTGGAGCCCCGGTCAGCCCCCTCCTCTCACTGGCCGCACTCCGGGGCAGAGCATCTGGGTCCAGGGGGACTGGCGACATCACTGTGCCCTGGAGCTCTGGCTGGGTGTGGGGGTCCCCCGAGCGGGGTGGACCACCTCCCCCAGAAAGACCCCCAGGACCTCCTGCTGGAACAGGGACCCTCTGAGGTCCTGGGAAGGGCAGGGGGCGCGCAGCCCTCTCTGCAAAGCACCTGCCCCTGAGTTCCAGGGAGCGGGGCCTCTGCCGCTTCAGGGAATGACAGGGCTTCCCGGAGCCGGGGAGGGGGGCAGTCGCCTGTACTGAGCCCTGGCGTGGTCATCTAGGAGCCGGGTGACCCCCCATGGTCGTGGCCTAGCCCCTGACCCACCGTCTCAGGTCTGCACGTGGTAACAGCGGCTCAGTGTAGGGCATGTCCGGAGTCCCCTCTGCCCCGCCCACCCCAGGCTGGCAGATGAGGCCTCAGCCACGAAGCCCCGAAAGAGGAGGCCCGGCTAGGATCTTGAACCCCACGGGCCCCTCGGTTCAGGGCAAGGCGCCCCCGCCCTGAGGACCCAAGGGCCGGCCTGGCCCACGGCCCTCACTCCCCACCTTCTCCATCACAGCCCAGCTCCGCCTGGACCACGTCATCTCCCAGGCCTCAGTTTCCCCCTCTGCAGAGCAGAGAGTTGATGACTTCTGCCTGGGGGGCAAACAGGTCGTGTGCTGAAGCGTCCTCTGCCGCCAGCAAGTAGCAGGTGCTCGGGACACGGCATTTCTCCTGACCTCCCCTCTTCCAGCCGGGGCCCAGCCGGGGGGGCGGCCAGCCCTGGGAGCACGGGTCCTCGCTTGGGGGCCTGGGGGGCTCACCCTAGGACTTCGCCCAGGCCCTGAGCCGGTTCTGTGCAAAGCGGGCGCAGGGTCCCTCCTTCCTGGCCGGTCGGGGGACTGGCCGGCTGAGAAGGGCTTCTGTCAGGGCCGCGGCCCCTCCTCAGAAGGGCACCGGGTGGAAAGCGGACCTGACAGCTGACGTGGGGCCAGGGGGTCTCTGGGCACTCCCGGGTGGGCAGGGCTGGCGTTAGCCTGAGGCCCAGGGACCGGCCTGGGGCCTGGGATGGGTGACGAGGGCAGAGGTCACTCGGGCAGGAGGGAGAGGGACAGCAGGCCGTCAGGAAGGACGAGCTCCCACTCTGGGCACGCGGCAGAGCTGGGCAGACAGAGGCCCGCAGAGGGGCGCTGCTGGGAGGGTCCTGCCCCCGAGACCCGTTCCAGCCAGAGAGAAGCCTCCTCGCCCCAGCAGTTCCCGGGGCCCTGACCGTCCGCGTCCCTTGGGACTGGCGTCCAGTGGGGCCCTTGAGTGCGCATTCCTCCCGGGGTCCCGGGGCCTGTCTCGGAGGTGGGTCCCCGCAGCCCCACGCCTGCCTGCCCGCTGCTCTGGAAGCAGCTCGGGAACTCGGGACCCTGGGAGGGGCCAGCCCAGCCCTCGGGACTGGCAGGGGCTACGGCCCCCCTGCCCCCATCCGGGGAGGAAAGTCCCAGAGGCCCGAGGGGAAGGGCCCGGCCGGCCAGGGCCAGGTCTGGGGGAGCGGATGGACGCCGGGCGGGCGGGTCCTCACTGAGTCCGCTCGGGTGAGAAGGGGGCCCCCGTGGGCAGCCGAAGCCTGGATTCCCGGCCGGCCCCTCCCAGCCTTGTCCTCCCGTCTGAGGATGGAAAAGAAGGCAGGCTGGCAGGCTTGGGGAAGCTGGAGGCCGGCCTTACAGAGTCAGAGGTTCCAACACACTGACCCACGTCACGCGGGGCTTCACACACGTACACGCCCTCACGTGTCCCCGTGTTGGTACCCACACGTCGGAGCGGGCTCGGGGCCCCGGTGAACGGTTTAGCCTCCCTGAAGTGGTGGAAGCTGCCGCTCGGCCCTGGAGCCGGGGGGCTGGGGCAGGCGGGGGATACCTTGGTCCCGGGAGCTGAGCTCACGAGGGGGTCCCTGCAGGCCTGGGGCAGCCGGGCTCCGCCGGGGCCCGACTCTCAGGCCGCCTTGCTGGACGACTCACCCTGCGCTCCACATCCTGGGCCCCCACGGAGCGGCTCACCCTTGAGGGGGTCTGACCCCATGGGGCTGGCTCAGGTGACCTGGGGGCCCAGGAGGAGGAGGGGCTGCCGGAAGCTCTCCACCTCCCCCGACAGGGGAGACCAGGGTGCTGTCCTGTCCCGTGTTGGGCTGTGTTCTCCCGTGCTGCCCTGTGTGCCTTGCCCTGCGCTGTCCTGTCCCGTGTTGTGCTGTGTCGTCCCGTGCTGCCCTGTGTGCCTTGCCCTGCGCTGTCCTGTCCCGTGTTGTGCTGTGTCGTCCCGTGCTGCCCTGTGTGCCTTGCCCTGCGCTGTCCTGTCCCGTGTTGTGCTGTGTCGTCCCGTGCTGCCCTGTGTGCGTTGCCCTGCGCTGTCCTGTCCCGTGTTGTGCTGTGTCTCCCCATGCTGCCCTGTGTGCGTTGCCCTGCGCTGTCCTGTCCCATGTTGTGCTGTGTCATCCCCTGCTGCCCTGTGTGCGTTGCCCTGCGCTGTCCTGTCCCGTGTTGTGCTGTGTCGTCCCGTGTTGCCCTGTGTGCGTTGCCCTGCGCTGTCCTGTCCCGTGTTGTGCTGTGTCGTCCCGTGCTGCCCTGTGTGCGTTGCCCTGCGCTGTCCTGTCCCGTGTTGTGCTGTGTCGTCCCGTGTTGCCCTGTGTGCGTTGCCCTGCGCTGTCCTGTCCCGTGTTGTGCTGTGTCGTCCCGTGTTGCCCTGTGTGCGTTGCCCTGCGCTGTCCTGTCCCGTGTTGTGCTGTGTCGTCCCGTGTTGCCCTGTGTGCGTTGCCCTGCGCTGTCCTGTCCCGTGTTGTGCTGTGTCGTCCCGTGCTGCCCTGTGTGCGTTGCCCTGCGCTGTCCTGTCCCGTGTTGTGCTGTGTCGTCCCGTGCTGCCCTGTGTGCGTTGCCCTGCGCTGTCCTGTCCCGTGTTGTGCTGTGTCGTCCCGTGCTGCCCTGTGTGCGTTGCCCTGCGCTGTCCTGTCCCGTGTTGTGCTGTGTCGTCCCGTGCTGCCCTGTGTGCGTTGCCCTGCGCTGTCCTGTCCCGTGTTGTGCTGTGTCGTCCCGTGCTGCCCTGTGTGCGTTGCCCTGCGCTGTCCTGTCCCGTGTTGTGCTGTGTCGTCCC
This sequence comes from Physeter macrocephalus, assembly GCF_002837175.3. NCBI lineage: Eukaryota > Metazoa > Chordata > Mammalia > Artiodactyla > Physeteridae > Physeter > Physeter macrocephalus. The sequence goes on from NC_041224.1 coordinate 181,697,464, forward strand.
GTGCTGCCCTGTGTGCGTTGCCCTGCGCTGTCCTGTCCCGTGTTGTGCTGTGTCGTCCCGTGCTGCCCTGTGTGCGTTGCCCTGCGCTGTCCTGTCCCGTGTTGTGCTGTGTCGTCCCGTGCTGCCCTGTGTGCGTTGCCCTGCGCTGTCCTGTCCCGTGTTGTGTTGCGCTGTCTCATGGTGCACACAGGAGCCGACAAGGCCTCTGGTCTGTCCTCACAGCCCGTGGCTCTGCGGGTCCCTGCAGCTGAGGCAGGGCCATCTGCCCACACAGACCGCGGCTCCTTCGCCCGGATGGGCGTTTTCCAGGATTTCCTTAGTTCCTTAGATATTTTAAGGCCTTAGAGCCCCAGATCCTCCAAGTGGAAATTACCACATGGCGATTTGCAGACACATGTGTCCTACAGACCGGAGACCCTGACAGCCCAGGCTCCTGGCACAGGCGTGGGGGTCCCATGACCTCAGACTGGGGTGCCCCTGGCAGGACATTCTGGCCTTTCACTGGGGGAGGGTGACCTGGAGGTGGACAGAGAGAGGGACAGCTCAGTGCCCGGCCAGCTGAGACCACAGAGCCGTCAGGGACAGCGGCTTGGGGGCCAGAGTCGGGGAAGGGAGCCGGGGACAAAGGACAGACACCAGAGGCTCGTGGCCTCTCGTCTGGTCCCCCCACCCCAGGTCCTGCTGATTGAGGAAATATATAAAGGCCACAGGCCCCAAACGTGTGGCTGGCGTGCGGGAAGCAGGTGGACAGGGCACAGGGGCCCCGCCCCTCACGCTGGGCAGGCCAGGGCGGCAGCTGCGTGGCCGCCTCTCTGCGGTGGGGCTGCTCTCTGCGAGCGTCTCTTTCTCGTACTTTCGGGTCTGGAGCCGGCCCTTCCATCCTCCAAGAGGCCCTGGCTGCTCCCGTGGGAAAGGGTCTTTCAGGACCACAGTCTGGGCACAGATATGCTCGCAGCCTGAGGTCAGCACTTCTCAGCCTGTGGACCTCTGACAGCAAGAGAAATAACCCTTCCCCACACGCGCAGAAGATTTCCGTCCCTGGAGGGCCGCCCAGCGCCTTGACATTCCTGATCTTCTTATAAACGTGTCTGTTCTGGATTGTCCTTCCACCTGGCAGCTGCCTGCTGCTTCATTAGGAGCTAAGGAAGCTCTTCACCGGGTGCCGGGTTGTTTGTTGCTAAAGCCTATTGAGGCGCCCCGAGACCTGTGCAAAACTCCTGCGCGTACGTCACGTAACAATTCGAGGAGTTTGGAGCAAGGGCTCATCTTTGCATCTGCGTGAGGCTTGTAACTTTCCTCACCTTTGGAAATTATCATTGAACACGTATAACATATTTCTCGTCACTACTCCAGGCTCAGTCCCACCGGTAAACGTCTATGTGTGTCCGTGTCTCCCGGCCGTTCAGTTGTCTGATGTGTCTCTTAGTGGATTCTAACGAAGAGACGGTGGGGACAATATCCCTAAACTCTTGCGTGTTGATGGCAGTCTGTCAACAGCCACTGTATGTGCAAGTTATTCGGCCAAACGTGAAAACCCAGCTCCCTTGTCCCCCCTTTAGTGTCCTAAATATATCGCTGCATTTTCTTCCTGCATATACCATTGCTTTTGAAAAGTCGCAGACAATCTGATTTTCTTCCCCTGATAGACGACAGGCATTTTGCCTGGCTGTCCACAGGATTTTTTTCTTTAATAGCCAATAATTTTACAAAAATATGTCTCAGGGTTGGTCATTCTGGGTCAGTCTCCCTCAGTATGGAATGTGTCCTTTCAATATATAAGTTTCAGATCTTTTTATGCTAGATGAATCATGTTTGATTTTAATTTTTAATATATGCTCTCTTCCAATGCTTTTGATTTTTGCTTTTGTTTTTCCAGGAATTCCTTATATATGTACGTTGGCTCCTGTTCTTTTCTAAACGCCTTGATTGAGATATAATTTACGTCATGAAATTCGCCCATTTAAAATGTACAGTTCAGGGCTTCCCTGGTGGCGCAGTGGTTGAGAGTCCGCCTGCCGATGCAGGGGACGCGGGTTCGTGCCCCGGTCCGGGAGGATCCCACGTGCCGCGGAGCGGCTGGGCCCGTGCGCCATGG
>NC_041224.1:181699814-181701047 GCF_002837175.3 Physeter macrocephalus
CCCGGTCCGGGAGGATCCCACGTGCCGCGGAGCGGCTGGGCCAGTGAGCCATGGCCGCTGGGCCTGCGCGTCCGGAGCCTGTGCTCTGCAACGGGGAGGGCCCAAACAGTGAGAGGCCCGCGTACCGCAAAAAAAAAAAAAAAAAAAAAAAAATCTGATAATTTTTGGTAGTCGTGTGTACCTTGCTTGTGTTTGCAATTCCTTTTAATTTTTTTAAAGTTTTCATTTTTATCAAATTTACACACCTACCTAGATCCAAGAGTCAGTGGGGTTCTACACAGCTGTTTTTTTAAAGTTCTAACTTCTACCAACTTTATACATACACATAGTATAAGAAGTCAGGACTTCTCTGGTCATGCAGTTGTTAAGAATCCGCCTGCCAATGCAGGGGACACGGGTTCGAGCCCTGGTCCGGGAAGATCCCACGTGCCGCGGAGCAACTCAGCCCGTGCGCCACAACTACTGAGCCTGCCCTGAGCCACAACTGAGCCCGCGTGCCACAACTACTGAAGCCCGCATGCCTAGAGCCCGTGCTTCACAACAAGAGAAGCCACCGCAATGAGAAGCCCACGCACCGCAACGAAGAGTAGCCCCCGCTCACCGCAGCTAGAGAAAGCCCACGCGCAGCAACGGACCCAATGCAGCCAAAAAAAGAAGACGTCAGTGTGGTTTATAAGCATTTTATTTCCTTAATTTTTGTTTTTTTCCAAGACAACAGTCCATTACCACTATAGCCTGGATTCCTGGCTCATAGGTGATGCTTGTTGCTCTAAGGCATTGAAACGTTCTAACGTCCTGGACTTGGGGAAGGATGTGTTAGAAGTGGCGTAGGATTTAGCTCTCCCCAAACCCCACAAACGCACAAATCCACCAGGACAGCGAAACCAAAGTGCACGGACACCATCTGCAAGAAGCCAGGTGTCAGTGCATCGCTCTGTTGGTGGCAGGAAGACCCCGCCAGCAGAGTGGAGACCTGTGGCCTTGGAGCAGGAGGAAGCCAGGGGAAGCAGCTGGGCACGCGGCGGGCCTGAGAAACCAAAGTCCCAGCGAGAACTTCCCTAAATGCTCAGGAGCCAGCATGGAAGCAGCAGTGGGGTGCGTTCGTTAGGGGACCAGCAGAGTCGGGCCGGCCCACGAGCTCTCAGAGGAGAGAGTGCTGGGAATAGACCCAAACTGGGAAGCACAGGGAAGTAGGAAGAAGTCCAGGCTGCCGCGGCGGGTGGAGCACTTCCC
>NC_041224.1:181701547-181740534 GCF_002837175.3 Physeter macrocephalus
GGGCGTGAACCCGGGTGACCGGGTGGGGCTGCCCCTCCCGTGACCCATCCAGGCCACAAGTCCGTTGAGGCTCCGCTCCTTGGCGGCAAAGAGTTAACCGTCAGGTGGGGGCCCCCGCTTTGTGGAGGTGCTGACAGGCTGTCGGCGCTAATTGCACACACCTCACATTTGGGGCCTGGAAGCTACACCCTGAATAGATTCCGGTTGCCTTTCATCAAAGCGCAGTTGTTTTCCAGGTTGGAAAAGTTAGTGGTTTGTGGGACTGCAGGAGGGATGGACGGTAACTGGATGATGATGGGGCGCCGCCCTGGGTGCAGGTGTGACCGGCTGGCCTGGCCTGGACCCTGGCGGGGGGCTTTCCCTGAGGTGAGCTCGAGCCCCTGGCCTTTGAGGGCACCCAGAGGAGGAACCCAGAGGCGAAGTCCCCCCACGGTCTGAGGGTCTGTGGGCTGAATGAATGAAGGAGAGGAGGACCGAGTGAACTAGCCTGCCGCGTTCCCGCCGTGATCTCGGACCCTCACGCCGTCCCTGGGTCAGGGTGGGTCCTGGGGTTCTTGTGTGTTTCACGGGGAAGAGGAGACTGAGACAAGGGGTGGTTCGGTGACAGAACCAGTGCTGCCCTCCTGGCAAGAGACGTCCGTGAAGCCCCTACCGTGCGGGTCAGTGCTCACGCTCTCCTCACCGCTGCGGTGGCCAGAGCGTGGCCTCCGCCACGCTGGGCGTGCGGGAGGTGCTCCCCGGGGGGCGGGGGAGAACTGGCCGGTCCCCGGGGAGCACTTGGAGGCCTGGGCTGTCCCCTTGCTTCTCATCGCCGCCGCAGTTCCCACGGGAAGAGCAAGCACGTGGGTGCAGCAGCCTCTGGGTTCCAGGCCTGATGCCCTAGGAGTTAGGAGAGCTTTGTCCTGGCCAAGCAGCGCCCCCTGCCCCAGGCCCCCAATGCGGGGAGGGGGTGCCGGCCCACCCTCGGGGCACCCCCCTGTGTGAGTGCAGAGCGGAGCAGCCAGCGCAGACAGACAGCTGCCCTGGAGCCCGGGGACCGCCGGCCCCTCAGGGCGGTGGACCCTCCCGGCAGTGGCCGGGGGCGGGCGGGGTGGAAGCAGTCGCAGGTGGGTGACTGACGAAAAAGCCCCTCTCCCTGAGCTGTCTGGAACAGAAGGGCAAGGGCCAAGGCCGCTTTCTACTTCCGCCTGCCGTCCTGCCCCATCGCAGCCCCCTCCCCCGCGGCAGCTTTCCCAGCTGCACCTCCTGCGTGCCCTGGGCTGCCAGAGCACCCCATCCTGTGAGCTGGGCCCAGTGGGAAGGGGGGAGAGGGCAGACTGGAGGACCACCGGCTCCCATGAGGTTGTGCCTGGGCCCACCCGATCGGGAAGGGGTGCAAGGCCAGCGCTGCTGGAGGCCCGGCTGGCCGGGGCCGTTGAGCGAAGCCCTCCGTGGGTGGGAGGCACACGCCTGCGGAGGTGGAGGCTGTTTCTGCTTCCTGTTTTGCAGGTGGTGCCGCCGAGGCCTAGCACCGAAGGGGAGCACTGCGGCTGGAGGGTGCGGTGGGTCAGGGGCGAGGGGCGGGGCCCGGCGGCCCCCTCTGGCCGCATCACAGCCCTGGGCCGTGGTTTCCCTGCGTTCCCTCTGAGACCCGGCTCGGCTGTGTGAGCGGAGGCCGGCCCCAGCCCCGCGCTGTGCCAGCCAGACAGCGCTGGTTCCCCCGCTCCACACGCGTCCACACAGTCCCAGCAGACCCAGCTGGTGGGGCAGGGCCTCCTCCGTCCCTGAGCTTGACCCTGGTCCTCGCCAAGTGCTGGTGGGTGTGGGCGTGGGTGCCAGCATGGGCCCTGCCCAGCTGGGTGAGAGGGCCTCAGTCTCCCCGTCCGGCCTGGTCCCGGTCCTCTGGGGCCCTGGGGTGTGGCCTCGGTGTGCAGCCCGCCTCTCCCACCATCCACGTCCCCGAGCCCGTGTCCCCATTTCTGCTCCAAGTATGTACAGCTCGGCACTGCCGCCTGCGCACCGCAGCCGCGAAACAGACATCTGCCCTTCGCCCAGCCCCAGGGTGGGGAGGGGGTGCTGCCCGTCCCCCTTCCCGGCCTGGCTCCGCCGCCCCACGTGCACAGGCGTGAGTGGCCTGAGAACGCGTGCCCAGATCGGGTGCTGTCCGCTTTGGGGACATGCGTGTCCCCTGCCTGGTGTTTCCAGGCTATCGACCCAGGGGCTGGGCCAGGCCGTGCAGGTGGAGGCAGAGCAGTCGGGGCTGCCTGGGGAAGGCGGCAGAGTGATGGGAGGGACGGCGGGGACGAAGGCCCAGGGCTGGGACCTAGGAGGTCACCTCTGAGAGGAGGAGGGGAGCCGCCTGGGAGGGGCCTTACTGGCCAGGCAGGCCCGGCGCCTGTGCAGATGGTACCGGCCCAGCCAACCCACGGTCCCTGGACAGCATTCTGGCCATTTTGCAGATGAGAAAAGCAAGTCCAGGCTGGGCCCGGCCCCTCGGTGCCTGGCAGGGAACAGCGCACAGCGTCTGTGCCCGATGCTTAGCATCCCACGGGCCCGGTAGGGCCGGCTCTCGGGCGTGGGTGGCCCAGGGACGCCGAGCGGGGGCTGCGGAAGAGGCGAGCTCCATTCCTGCTCAGCGTCGGCCTCGGCAGCCTGGCCGGGGCGACGTCACGCACGGTGGACTGGTAGGCAGTGGAGCGCAGCGCTTCCTGGCGGTTACGGGCCCACTTTGCAGATGGCACCCGTGGATCTTTCGGCAGACGGGTGGGGAGGTGGCACCAACGTGCTCATCCCTGTGTGAGGACAGAATCCAGGGCCCAGCAGGTCCTGCGTGTTGCCCAAGGGACACGGCTGGTCAGCAGCAGAGCCTGGTCTCAGCTAGAACTTGAGCTGTGCCCTGCCCCCAGGCCCTGGCTGCAGCCCTTGGCGGTGCCAGGCTGCGCAGGCTGGGCCCCTCCCCGCCACAGTCTGCTGCTTTGTTCTCCCTACTCTGGGCAGGACAGGCGGGGGTGGGCGGGCCCCCCACCCCGGGGCAGGCAGTGGGTGGCCTTCGTGTCCCACCCCAATTCCCTGAGGCCGAGACGTGGGCGGGCCCCCCACCCCGGGGCAGGCAGTGGGTGGCCTTCGTGTCCCCCCCCAATTCCCTGAGGCCGAGACGAGCACAGGGCGATCAGGGCCTGAAGCTGGCTTACCCCTTCCCTTCCCCGACACCAAGGGTCCTTCTCCCTGCTGGGAGAGGCCTTTCCTGAGGGCAGCAGGGGGCCGGGGGGAGGGACACGGGGCGTCCTGGAGGAGGCTGCTCTGAGCTATGTCTGGTCTTGGGGGAGAGAACCCATGCGGAGGGGACGCTGGTGGTGAGCCTGAGGTCTGCGTGCGGCCCAGCGGAGCCCTACAGGTGGAAGCTCTGGCCAGATGCCACCTTGCCACCCGTGGGGCCACCAAGTTCCTTGCCCTCGCTCACTCCCTAACAGCGGGTCTGCGCACATTACTTCCTTCAAGTGTTCGTTGTCAGAGCTGACTCAGCTCCAGAAGGCGGCAGTGGCCTCTGTCACCGTTGGCCCCTGAGCCGGTCTCCTCCCTCCCGGCCTGGGATACCCCAGAACCTGGACCAGAGCCCTGCGACTGGCAGAGGTGGCCAGGCCCTCTGGGAGCTCCCCATCGGCTCTGCTTGTGTGCAGCTGGGGAGGCCGAGGCCCAGAGACCAGGTGACAGCGGGAGGCGAGGACAGACCCGGTCCCTGTGAGCCTGCAGGGCAGGTGGAAGTGAAAGCCTGGCTTCCTGGTGTGGGTACCTCTACCTTTCCTGTCCTCTCCCTGCACCCGAGCTGGCTCATCCCCAGGGAATAGGGCTCCCAGATCACCCCCAGCCCCTTCCCAGAAGCCCAGACACCCACAGCGCCCAGTTCAGGGCTGCACTGCGGGGACCCTCCTCCCAGTGAGCCCAGGGTAGGGCGGCACCACCCACCCCCTCCGGCTGGCGTTTCCTGTCCACCCGAGTCAGTTCCCTGCACCAGGGCCCTCTCCGTGTGGCTCCCCCCAGCTTCTACCCCTAACGAGGGGGTTCTGAGCAGGCCATGTCGGTCGTGACTCCAACCTGCTCCAGGTCCTTGGGCACAGTGGGCCGCCCGGGCCCCCGGCCCTTCTCCACTCACCAACCGTACAGAAGCCCCAGCTCCCAGGTCCGCCCCTCCACCCCTGGGGACCTGAGCGGGGGTGGACCTGCTCTCAGCCCAGCTCCCTCTGCGAGATGCTGCTGGTCTCCTGTCATTTTGCTTGCTCTGTGTCCCTTTATAATCTTGGAAATGACCATATTCGCCGTGGATGCATAATCTCTATGTGCTTGGCACGTGTCTTGTGCGCCACGTCGCATCTCACATGGTTGGAATCCCACACAGTGCGCCTGGCGTCCTCGTTGTCATCTCTGGGTTTTAATCGGGTGCTGCCGCGAATGTCTGGGCGCCCACCCACCTCCCAGCGGGCCCCTCTGTCCCGCTGCTGGGTGCAGTGAGGGCTCCGGAGGCAGGGGCCTCACACCCCATCCTGGAGACGGCAGGAGGGCTCCTTGGACGGGAGACGGGCCAGGGAACCATGAGAACCCCGCGCACTCCACGCCCGGGGACGGGCAGGCGATGGGCGGACACTCAGTTCCTTCCCCGAGGCCCGCTGTGCACAGGACCCCGTACCTGGGATGAGCCCACAGGAGGTGACGCACACAGTTGAGTTGAGGCGCCCTGAGGGCTCGGGGCCTGGTGAAGATGACACACAGGAGCCAAGGTTCTGGAAAGGAGGGGTAACGGGGTCACAGCAGGGCAGCCTCAGCTCCCCCTCCTACCCGGCAGGGCCCGGGCTGCCCCTGAGCTCCAGGAGCTGCCAGGAATGTAATCCAAGAGTTGCCAGGCAGTGGAAAAATTTGGGTTCTTGTAGGAGCTAAAAATACAGTGTGGCAGCCCCTGCCTCCCAGTTCCGGTACTCCCCTCCTGCCGTTTGACGCCCACCCCGGGGGAAGACAGCTAACTCTTTGCACCCGCCCCCGCCCTCGCTGGCTCTGGGCCCAGAAGCACCCCAGCCCCTTTGCTGATGCTGGCAGGGCTACCCCAGAGCTGTCTCCCCAGCCTCAGGCAGCCAGTCCCCCTCCCTGGCGCCTTCCTTAGCCCTGGCCCCAGAGCCCCTCCACCTGCCCTTGCAGGGATTGAGGAACAGAAGGCCTCACCCACCTCCACAAGGTGCCAAGTGCTTAGCCGCGAGTCTGGGCTTCCCCACCCTACCACACTGCTCAAAGCCCGATGGACCCGTGCAGGGCCTCCCAGCAGCCGCGCCCAGGACACAGCTCGGTGCCCAGTGCCTGCCTGCACTGGCTCGCCCTCTCTGGCTCGGTTTCTCCATCTGCAGGGGCTGGTCTGGGAGGTCTGGGAGGCCAGCTTGGACCCTGCCCCCGCCATACGCACGCACTCACTTTGATGACTGCTAAGCAGGGGCGGAGGCTTCCCGAGAGTGCACAGCTGCCCAGGCGTGAGGGTGCCCGGGTGGAGGTGCCAGCATCACCGTGTCAGGCCGGCCAGGTGCAGGAGGACAGCCAGATGGGTGTCTGAGGAAGTGGCATCTGTGTGGGCTGGGCGAGTGCCCATGAGCAGGACAGCCAGATCGGCGGGCTGACCCTAGGAAAGCCCAGAGGGAGACCCTACCCTCTGGAGTCCCCGTCCGAAGGGGAAGGCCTGGCCCGGTCCAAGTGGAAGCTCCACGTTAATGGAAGAAAAGAGGGGAACGTTGAAGATCCACGGGCAACATCCCACTAATGTCAGAGCCTCAGGGTCTCCCTCTGCAGAGGGTCACTGCCCCTGTAGCTTTGGTGCAGGGGTGGGGCGGACTGCTTGGAGGACAGATGGGGGTGCTTCAGCGCCCCGACCCTTCAGTTGCCAAGGGTGGGGCTGGCCTGAGCCACTTGAACTTGGACCCCTGGGAGCCCCGGGTGGCCGTGCTCTTCTTAAGCCTGCCCTGCTGGCTGCAAAAAAAAGGTCTGCCATTGCAAATTCCTGGGCAGGCCCTGCCCTGGGCAGGCTGGCCACACCCCTCATCTGGGGGGCCCCCCCGCAGAACTGGGAACACATTCCTGAGCTTGTGGCCCCGCCCCGAGGAGACTAAGCTGGGTTGGTCCCCGCGGCCCCCGCCGGGTCTGGCACCTGGACTGGCCGCGCGGTGGGCCGGGGCTGAGCAGGGGCCCGAGGGCAGAGAGGCAGGCGTCCCCGGACAGGATGACGAGCCGGGAGAGCCCTGCGCGTTCGCTCCGCCCACTGGGTCCAGCTTCTGCAGGGAAACCCGCTGCAGCCCTCTGAGACCCTTCACAGGTGGAGAACAGAGAGCCAGAGTAACTTCCCTGGGCGCACAGCCGGTGAGCCCAGGATGGAGGCGCAGACTTCCACAACGCTCCCTCCCACGCAGCGTCCCAGGGGTTGTCAGGAAGGGCCGTCCCCACAGCCTGGGTTCCTGAGAGCGGTAAAGGTTGATCTCCGGTGTCCGTTTGGAAATGCTCAGCCACCGCCCAGACGGGAACAGGCAAAGGCTGTTTGTTCCGAGCTGCTGCAGCCAAGGAGTTGTTTGCCGGCTGGTTACTGCAGACGTAGAATGTTACGTACACAGACGCGCGTCTACATACATGTTATATAATATATGTTAAAATGTTTTCCGCGTACAGAAAGCTTCTTTACAGGAAAAAGGGGGCCTCGGTCGTGACGGGGGCTGCGGGACTGGGAAGCTGGACGGCCCGTAAGACGTGGGGCGTCCACGGGATGGCTGGAGGCACATCCGGTTTTCCCCAGTTGGTCCTCAGTTGGAAGCGAGGATAAAAGCAATGGAAGCCATGGGTTACCGATCAAGTCCTGGCTGTGGGGGGATGTCACAGCGCGGTTGTAGAGCTTCCTGGGCTGTCGCGAGAGATGGAGGTCTGACTTCCTGCAGGTCTGGCGTGGAGAGAGCAGGCTGCTTCCTGGGCTGGTTCCTGTGATGGTGGCTGGGTGTCCTGGGCCGGTGGCTGCAGCTGTGGCTCAGAGTTCCGTGTTTATATATGGTCTGGTCGTGGTCCATTTATGTATTCAGTCTTTATCCTGAAAAGTAGTTGGAACGCTTCTAGGAAGACGTCCTCGGCCCAGCGCCTGACGGCCCTGGATGATGCTGGGCGGCCTGGTAGGCGCCACAGAGGGAGAAAAGCCGCCCACCTAAGCCTCTGGGTCCCCAGCTGAGCTTGCTCTCCCAGCTGGACGCCCCGCGCTCACTGCGCCGCGGCCAGCCGAGTCCCGCGCACCGTCGCTGCCCCACACGGCGCCTGGGGCAGAGCTCGGTGCCAGGGCATAGGCTCCTTCGTGGACAGGTGGCGGGCAGGGCCGGTCCCCTGCTGTGCTTCCCCTCCCGCAGACCCAGGGCTCCCACGTGGGGGGTCTTTCAGGACAGCACGCCGGTGGGCCCAGGAATTGGGTGCGTACTGGGAGGACGGGGCAGCACCAGGAAGGGTGGTTCTGGTGACGTGGGCTGCCTCTGCATCCAGGGACCCCTGGGGCTCTTGGCTGGCGAGGACACTTGGAGGCCAGAGTGCTGGCCTGGGAGAGTTCGCGCTCTGTCCGCTCAGCCTGTGCCAAGCAGCCAGGGACTCGGGCCAGTGGAGGCGGGGCGGGAAGGGAGGGTCGGTGCTGGGTCCTCCTTAAGCAGCAGCACGCACGGCGGGTGGCGTTGCGTGCGGAGGTCCGCCTGCCGTGCCCTCCGTGGTGCTGGTGGGAGCGGCCCCCTCCCCTCCGCTGAGAGGCCGCCTGGGAGGGATCGGGGCCACGGCTGGTACCGGGCAGTTCAGTGGTCAGCAGCGACGAGAAGAAGCCAGGAGAGTGGGAGGGGCAGCCGGTGGCAGGGCCCAGAATCGATGGGCCGAGGCAGCCGGAAGGTCCTGCGAATCTGGGTGAGCGCCTGGGGGTCTGAGGCGGCCGGGCCTGGGAGGGTGCAGTCACGGGGAGGCTCCGGGTTCTCCCCCCGGCCTGGCCCAGCGCGGGACCCAGGCCGTGGGGGCCCCTGGGGGAGGGCTGAAGAGCATCCCGCAGGCCCCTCGCCTCCCACCCCTCGGGATGCTGCCGGGAGCCCGACGCTGGTGCAAGTGAGGGAACAGGCTCGGCCAGGGTCTGCTGGGAGGGTCAGAGCTGGGGGCATTTGCAGGTCAGCCCTCCCTCCCCGCAGCCGGGCTGCTTCCCGGAAGGACGCCATGCGTCCCGCGGGGCTGGTGGAGGATGAGGGGGGGCAGGGTGCAGACAGAGGAGGGGCTGCTGAAACTCCAGGAGGCCTCTGGCTGTTCTCTGTGCTCCGGGCAGGCGGGGGCCGGGGGGGTGGTTCCGGAAGCTCGAGGGACGACGCCCAAGACCCTCACCCAGGCGGAGGGGGAGCAGGGCTGCCGAGAGCGAGCAGCGAGCGCTGGGGACCGCGAGCCCCACCGGGCGCAGGCACCTGGGCGCTTGGCCCCATTCAGCCTGTCTCCCGTGACCCCAGGTGGCCCCGCGGGTCTCCCCTCTAGACTGCCAGGGCCAGCAGCCCTCAGGGTGACGCTGCACCGGACATCCAGCATCTCGAGGGCCTCAGACCGCCCTCCGGGGTCCAGCCTCAGTTCTGCCATTTCCACCTCTGGGGCCGTGGGCACGTGATCTGGTTTCCCTGGGTGCTGCCTCCGTGTCCCCTCCTGTGAGGTGGGGGCGTACTGTGCCCGCCTGCCGGGTGGCCGGGGGGGGCAGTGCTGGCGCCGGGCCCTGGGCGTGAGGCACAGTGGTGTTGCCGTGCCCTGCCCCCGAGGCCTCCCTCCACGCTGCCCTTCTCACACGCTGAGCATAAGACCCACGCCATACGTGGTCGCAGAAGAGCCTGGACTGCCCCGACCTCTGGGGGCCAGTCCCAGGGTCTGTGGTTGGGGACAGCGTCACAGCCCAGGGCCCCAGGGAGGGGGCTCGGTGGGTGCGGTGATGACACAGAGGCACAGCCCGCCTGTCCCGCTCTTCCGTTTTGGAAAGGGCACGTCTGGGGGTCCTTCTGGGCTGGGCCACCCCCTCGGCCTCCAGGGGATGTTCTCTGGGCAGCGATCATACCTCCTGCAGCTGCATCCGGGTCAGTCTCCGCGAGCCACAGGCCCGGGGGGCACTGGTCCTCCACGGCACACAGATCGACAGGGTGAGGCCCACAGAAACCAGGCCCGGCAGGGCTGCTCCCCGCAGGGCCCTGGCCTTGCCCAGAATGGGGTGGGCGGGGGACACGGCCCTCGAGTCAGCCCCCCTCCCCAGGTACGTTCCCAATGCCGTGCGCAGGCTAGAAATGAGCAGGCTCTGGAACTGTCCCCGCCCGCCCCATTGTCCCCATCTGATCCCACTGGGCCGGGGCAGCACCCTGGGGGCCACATAAGGGAGCCCCGGAGACACCATTTTGGCTGCCTGATCACCGCTGGGTCAGTGGTATTCCTGCCAGCGTAGCCTTCTGGGGTCTGGTGCCTTCAGTGAGGACAGCGGTGCTGCCTCCTCGGTTGCCAAGATGACGGAGACAGGGCTGGGTGTAAGCAGAGCCTGGCACAGGGGAAGCCCGTGGGCAGTGGCAGCCCTGGTGGGACGAGGCTTTGCCAGTAGTGTGTCCCCCGGGCAGGCCTGGGCATCAGCAAGAAACGCAGTGAGTCCCCAGTGGGCAGGTGGAGGCTCGGAGCAGGGGACGTCGCCTCCACTGATCAGCCAGGGGCCAAGCTGGGCCGTGGCTCCCCTCCGGGCCCGGGGCCGGGCTCCGGGCCGACACCCCTCTCCTCTGGCCCCGCAGTTCAGCAAGATGTCGGTGAAGGAGGGCGCGCAGCGCAAGTGGGCAGCGCTGAAGGAGAAGCTGGGGCCTCAGGACTCGGACCCCACGGAGGCCAACCTGGAGAGCGCTGAGCCCGAGCTGTGCATCCGGCTCCTGCAGATGCCCTCCGTGGTCAACTACTCGGGGCTGCGCAAGCGGCTGGAGGGCAGCGACGGTGGCTGGATGGTGCAGTTCCTGGAGCAGAGCGGCCTGGACCTCCTGCTCGAGGCCCTGGCGCGCCTGTCGGGCCGCGGCGTGGCCCGCATCTCCGACGCCCTGCTGCAGCTCACCTGCGTCAGCTGCGTGCGCGCCGTCATGAACTCGCAGGAGGGCATCCAGTACATCCTCAGCAACCAGGCCTACGTGCGCCAGCTCTCCCGGGGTGAGGCTCCGGGCCGGGAGAAGCGGTGGGAGGGCTGGGGCACAGGAGGAGGGAGCTTGGCCCGGCAGCCAGGGAGGACTTCCTGGAGGAGGAACCAGTTTCCCATCTTCCCAAGTCTGGATCCTCCAGGTCACCTTGGAGCCGTGATCCTCTACCAGCTGTACCCAGCTGCCCGCTCCGTTCTGTGACTTTGCCCTGCTTTTCCACCTAGCCCCGTGCTGGTTTGGGCTCTGCCCCCTCCCCGGTCTCTGGCCTCTGGGCCCCCCGTCCACACCGTGTCAGCTGGAGTCACCTGGGTCAGAAATACACGTCCACCTGAGGGGCTTGCTTCCACTCCGCCTGGCTCCAAGCTCCTCGGCCTTAGCCAGGCCTCAGCCCTTCAGGTCTGCGGCCCCTGCCAGTGGCCTCGTCCTCCACCTCCACCCCCCGTCAGGCTGCCGTGCCCTCCTGTGCCTGCCAAGTCCGGCCCACCCTCAGGTCCCGGCTCACTGTCGCCCCGTTTAGGGAGTCTCCCTGGGCTACAGCCAGACTTAGTCCTCGACCCTGGGGAGAGACCGCGAATGGCCCTTGGCGGGCAGTGGTCACTGCCTGCTCTTTGCCTCCCGGGCTGTGCCGCTCTCACTGATGCTGGGGCTCCGGGGCGGGCAGGGCCCGGGGCGGGCAGGGCCCGGGGGGGCGAGCGAACCAGAGACCACTCGGCCCAGGCCCGGCTGTCGCCGTCTGTGGAGTCCTTTGTGCCTTAGTCTCAGCAGGGCCGGCCGAGAGACACCCCCACAACTTCCCCAGCTCCGGGAACGCGGCGGGAGGCAGGGTCAGGCTGCGTCTGCCGGAAACGCAGTTGCTCTTAAGTTTGGAGAAAACACGGGCTCAGCCCCGGGAGGGCTGCCGACGTTGGCCTCGGGCCCAGGGTCCGCAGGGACCCGACCCCGGGTGACTGGGGCCGTGCCTGCCCCACACCCCTCCCCGTGGTCCTGGGGACGGCCAGCGTGTCTGGAGAGGCCAGCGCCTGATGTGGGTGGTGGGCTGATACAGGGCGCCCCCTGGCCTCTGCCGGCCGGGCACCTGGCAGCTAAAGTGTGGGAGCCCAGGATGGGCAGTGGGCACGGGCGGAGGAAGGGCGGGACTGGGAGGAGGAGGAGGAGCCCCGGCGGGGGGTCGGTGGGCCCCTCTGAGACGCCCCCTGCCCTCGGCAGCCCTGGACACATCCAACGTGATGGTCAAGAAGCAGGTGCTGGAGCTGCTAGCGGCCCTGTGCGTCTACTCACCCGAGGGCCACGCCCTGACCCTGGACGCCCTGGACCATTACAAGGTGAGCGGTGGGTGGCTGGCGCCTGGGTGGGGCCTGGGGGCAGACTGACCCCTGCCCCCCCCGCAGACGGTGTGCAGCCAGCAGTACCGCTTCAGCGTCATCATGAACGAGCTCTCGGACAGTGACAACGTGCCCTACGTGGCCACCCTGCTCAGCGTGGTCAACGCCATCATCCTGGGCCCCGAGGACGTCCGTGCCCGCGCCCAGCTGCGCGGCGAGTTCATCGGTAACCCTGCCCGGACCTCCGCCACCGGACCCCTGGCCACCCGGCCCGCGCTGCCCCCTTCTGGGGAGACGCGCCATGCCCTCCACGCAAGGGCCCCAGAGGCAGGCGCTGCGTGGGCCCGGGAAGCCTCCTGCCCCCACCTGCTCCCTTCGGTGGACCGAGGGCCTCAGGACGCCTGGACGTTAGCCCTGGAGGGCTCTCTGTGCAAGGCTGCCGGGCAGTGGAGGGAGGCGGGTCCTCTGACGTCCAGTTCCAGCCCTGCTGGCTGTGCCGGTGACCGTTCGCCGGGGACCACTGTGTGTCCCGCGTGGTCTCCCCCAGAGCCCCATCCCCAGTGTCCCGAGGGAACGGGCCGGGCGCTTTGGGTGGTAGGAGAGCCCAGGGAAGGGTGGAGATGAAGGTGTCCCAGACGCGGCTGACCCGGGGGTGGGCGGCCCGGGCAGCAGCCTCCGAGGCTCACTGCCCTGTCCGTTCCCAGGGCTGCAGCTGCTGGACGTTCTGGTGCGGCTGCGGTGAGTCCCCCCCCCGCTCCCAGAGCCAGGCGCCCCCTCCCCCTGGGTCCCAAGCAGCGCCTCCAGACGGCCAGGGAGGGGGCTTCCTGGAGTAGCCCCGGCAGGCCCACGCCTCCTGGGGCCAGGTCCCAGGGAGAACCCAGCTGGCCGTCCCTAGCGCTGCTGGACAGGCCATCAAGCAGAATTTCCCGCCCAGGGGCTCGGGAGCTGCCCCGGGAGACTGAGTTACCGGGTACGGTACAGGACCCCCAGTTAAATCGGGTCGTAGGTAGACGCCAGACCGCTCTGTTAACGTGAGTACGTCCCACACGTTGCACGGACGTACTCGTGCTAAATACCGTTCAGCGTTGATCTAAAATTCGAATTTAAATGGATGTCTAGAAACCCACGTAGCTGAGAACCCCGTCCCAGGCCTTATCAGGCCCACTCTCCGGGGTGGGGCCTCCACCCCCAGGGAAGCGGGCAAGGGACGACCCCAGGAGCAGGAGCCCCAGCTGCTGCGACTGGTGCCGCGCCGGCCTCCGGCGGAGCTCTGCCGGGCGCTGAGGGTGCGGCTCGTTGCCCAGGCGGGGGACAGGCCTGTGCTGGGCTCAGTGAACGCGCAGCCCCCCGCTCAGGCCAGAGCCCCGCGCCTGCTCGCAGAGGCCGGGCGGAGCCCTCAGGGGCGGCCTTGGTGCCGCCCTCCAGCACCCAGAGGAGGGCCTGCCCTCCCTGCCGTGCCCCCCGCGGCGCGGCCCCTCCGTCTGTCCCTGCGAGCGGGAGAACGCGCGCTTCCCGTCCCGAGGGGCGCGGAGCTGACCGGAGAGGCCGGCCCCACGGGCCACGCTGCCCCCGCTACGGCGGCCACCTGCGGGCCGCGGGCCTCGCTCGGGGCGGTCTGCGCGCCCGTCCGGGGCGGGGGGCGCTGGGGGCGCGGCCCGCTGAACCTGCCCGTCCCCCTCGCGCCCCCCGCCTCAGAGACCTGGAGGACGAGGACCTGCTGATCCAGCTGGAGGCCTTCCGGGAGGCCAAGGCCGAGGACGAGGAGGAGCTGCTGCGGGCCTTCGGGGGCATTGACCTCAGCAGCCACCAGGAGGTCTTCTCCTCCCTCTTCCACAAGGTGGGCCGGGGCAGGGGCTGCCCCTCCCGGGACTGTCGGCGGGGCGGGGCCCGTGGGCTCAGGGCTCGGAAGTGGCCTCCGGTCCTGCCCTGCCCTGCTGGGGCCGGGGGGAGCCACGCCGGAGCTGAGAGGGCCGGGGGGCCGGAGAGAGGCAGAGGCTGGAGCCCGCTGCCTGGGGCCGGGTCTGGGCTGTCCCCGGCCAGAGCCAGGGCCCCAGGAGCCGACCGGCCACCGTGAGGGGTACTGAGGGGGCTTCGGGACCAGCGCGAGTCGGGGGGCTGGGTTCTGGTCCAGCTCAGCCTCTCCCTTCACCGAACCCAGCAGCTCTCAGCCAGGGGCCAGTGTCCCCGGGGGCATCCAGAAACATCTGGAGGCGTCTGGGGTTGTCGCAGCTGAGTAGGGGTGCTACTGGCTTCGAGTGGGTGGAGACCAGGGACGCTGCTGGACATCCCACAGTGCACGGCCGCCCGCCCACGGTGACCCGACCCCCCAGGTGTCACCGGCGTGCCCGTCAGGGAGCCCTGACTCAGGCGCGTCGCCAGGGCCCCCGTGGGGCGTAGAGGGGTGACAGGGTGACCCCTCCTCCTTGCCCACCCCACCCAGGTGAGCTGCTCCCCGGTGTCTGCCCACCTGCTGTCTGTGCTGCAGGGCCTCCTGCATCTGGACCCCACCCTCCGCTCCAGCCAGCTGCTCTGGGAGGCCCTGGAGAGCCTGGTGAACCGGGCCGTGCTCCTGGCCAGTGACAGTGAGTGGGTGGGCTGGGGCTGCGGCGGGGGCGGGGGCCCCGTGCCCTTAGCCCCCACCCGCGTCCCCCTCCCTGACCCCAGCCTGGTGGGCAGACACTGGGTTCTTAGCCTGTGGGGGAGGGGGCCAGCCTCGGTCCTTAACCCGCCCCTGCCCGAGGGAGGGGGCCGCACCTTTCCGGATGCCCCCTACCCTGACCTGGATGTCCCCACCCTAGCCCAGGAGTGCACCCTGGAGGAGATGGTCGAGCGGCTCCTGTCCATCAAGGGGCGGCCCCGCCCGCACTACCTGGACAAGGCCCACAAGGGCGTCCAGGTCAACCTCGGCCAGAGTCGAAGGGGCAGCTCCCCCCAAAACACCGGTGCCCCGACGGTGGGGGTCGGGGGCCAGCAGCCAGCGGCAGCCCTCGCTGGCCTGCACGTTGCCGGCGTCCAGGGCGACAGTGGCAGGATGGCGCCGCAGCCCACAGCCCCGGAGCAGCTGGAGCCCACCCCGCCCCCAGCTGCCCCCC
This sequence comes from Physeter macrocephalus, assembly GCF_002837175.3. Classification (NCBI taxonomy): domain Eukaryota; kingdom Metazoa; phylum Chordata; class Mammalia; order Artiodactyla; family Physeteridae; genus Physeter; species Physeter macrocephalus. The sequence goes on from NC_041224.1 coordinate 181,716,137, forward strand.
CACTCCCTGGCACCGCAACCTGGCCCCCGCCCCCGCCCCCGCCCCCCCCACCTCCTCCACCCCCGCCGCTGCCAAGCCTGGGGGCCGCGTTCCCCTCACCCCCACCTCCCCCACTGCCTGGCCCTAGTGGGACCATACCCCTCCCGCCTCCACTCCCAGGGCTGGGGTGCCCGCCCCCGCCCCCGCCCCCACCCCTGCTGGGTACCTCCGGGCCCCCTGCAGCGGGCGGCGCGGAGGAGATCATCGTGGGCCACAGCCTGGGCTCCGCCTGGGTCCCCAGCCACCGGCGGGTGCACCCCCCCACCCTGCGCATGAAGAAGCTGAATTGGCAGAAGCTGCCGTCCAGCGTGGCCCGAGGTGAGTCCAAGCCCCCAGGTGGCTTCCCTCTGAGGGCAGCCGGGGCAGGAACAGGTCAGGGGTCACCTCTAAGGCCCCTCTCCTCCCGCAGCTGCAGGCCAGTGTGTGTCTCTGATGCCGCCCGGGGGCTGAGGGTGCTGAAGGCTCAGAGAAGGTCAGGGCCAAGGCTGGCTAGAGGCCAGGTCACCTGCCAGCCTGGACGCAGGCCCCCCGTGCAGCCACACCCACATACGTGGCACGACAGCAGCTGGAGGGCTTCCTTTGCCAGGCATTTATTAAGTGCCTGCCGTATGCTTGCCTTGGGCTGGGCCCCAGGCAGGGCATCCCTGCCAGCCCTCCGAGGCCCGGGCCACCTGCCCCCCGGACTCCCGGGGTAAATGTGAGCCTGACTGGCTGCCCCTTTGCCCGCAGAGCGCAGCTCCATGTGGGCGTCGCTGAGCAGCCCCGACGCTGAGGTCGTGGAGCCTGACTTCTCCAGCATCGAGCGGCTCTTCTCCTTCCCTGTGGCCAAGCCCAAGGAACAAGCAGCGGCCCCAGCCAGGAAGGAGCCCAAGGAGGTAGGGCGTGGGGCCAGGGCTCAGACAGGGCTCCGTGGCCGCCCTCCAGGTACCGATGGGTCACGGATGTTTTCCAGATCACTTTTCTGGACTCCAAGAAGAGCCTGAACCTCAACATCTTCCTGAAGCAGTTTAAATGGTGAGCTGCCAGGATCTGAGAGCAGCTGGTGTTGCAGAGCCGGCCCCTCCTGCCAAGCCCCGGCTCAGACTCCCCAGGCCCCGCCTGACCCGGCCCCCCATCTTCGGCTCAGCAGTGCCCTCTGCAGGCCACCCTGGGAAGTTCGCATCCCATCCCCGGGGCTAGAGACAGCGGGGGTGATGGCCACAGAGGACCCCAGCTGGGGGCGCTGGAGACCACCAGTCCAGACTCCCTGGGGAAAATGAGACCCAGAGAGTGGTGGGGACCCCTTAAGCCACAGACAGGCGGTGGCCAAGCCAGGCCGAGGACCTGGCCCAGCCTCCCAGCCCTTGAGTCCTTCCCTGCAGCAGGTGTCCTGCCCGGGAGCTCACTGGGTACCGCTGAGCCATCCCGCCTGTGTCCTGAGCAGCCCCCTGGAAGGAGGAGGAAGAGGGTGCTCTGGCAGATGGGGAGTGTTCTACTCAGCCGCTAGCCTCATTACTACTGTGTGACCCCGGGCAGGTGGCCTGCCTTCTCTGTGCCCCGCAGCCCTGGCCCCTGCGACCTCCTAGGTGTGGGAAGCAACCCGGGTATGACCAGCAGAGGTGTCGTGGGCCAAGGGCCGTCCCAGGCTGGCAGGGTCCCGAGGAGGCCAAGCGGGGTGCCTCGCGTGACCACCCCCATCCTCTCACCCCTCCAGCTCCAACGAGGAGGTCACCGCTATGATCCGGGCTGGGGACACCACCAAGTTTGACGTGGAGGTCCTCAAGCAGCTCCGCAAGCTCCTTCCCGAGAAGCACGAGGTGAGTGGGCCCAAGAGGTGTGTGTCGGGGGGGCCCAAGGGGCCTGCAGCTCCACCCAGCGCTGTGCCCGGTGAGCGGGCGCCTCCGCGAGCTGCCGCAGGCCTCCTGGGTGAGCACGCGTGGGCCTCCTGTTGCAGATTGAAAACCTGCGCTCCTTCACAGAGGATCGGGCCAGGCTGGCCAGCGCTGACCAGTTCTACCTACTCCTGCTGGATATCCCCTGGTGAGCTCGGCAGCCCCGGACCTGAGGGCCTGCCCGTGGGGGAGGAGAGGGGAGTTGAGGGCGGGAGCTGGGCCCAGACCCAGAGGAGAGAGCAGGGCTGTGTAGACCCGTCCCCAGGGTTCCACGAAGAGCGGTACAGATACCACTGGTGCTACCCCCAGCCGTGGGGCCCTTCGGGGCGACCCTGTGGGCCGGGGCCTTCCTCCAGGCCAGCGACGGCACTGGGCGTGGGCAGCGGGCAGGGCTGTGTGGCCTCCAGCAGGCAGGCCCAGGCCCCCCTCTGTGACCCCCGGGAAGGCCCCTGTTCTAGGAGGGGGGGGTGCCCCACGGGGAGCGACTGCCCTGACCTTCGGCAGCCGGGGGCCTGTCGGGAGCGCCCTTCCCGGGCCCACGCCAGTCCTGCTGAATCCCACCTGGGGCCTGGCCCGGGAAGGTGCGTGCTGAACAGGGCCAGGCCGTGGGACCGCCCCCCACCAGCTCTGTGCCGAGAGGACCCTGCGGGCCCAGGGCAGGTGGGTGGAGGCCCCCGGGCCCTGAGCTCCTGCTCTGCCGCCCCAGCTACCAGCTCCGGGTCGAGTGCATGCTGCTGTGCGAGGGTACGGCCGTTGTGCTGGACGTGGTGCGGCCCGAGGCCCAGCTGCTGCTTGCTGCCTGCGAGGGTGAGGGGGGCACCTGGCTGGGGGCGGGCAGGCCCTGGAGGGCGCCCCTCGGGCCGCGGAGGCGCCCGGGGGTGCCAGCCTTCCCCTCCCTGTAGACCTCCGCCCCGTCTTGAAGCCCGAGCCGTGCACGCACTCACGCGTGCCCGCGCCGACACGCGCACGCGCACGCGCGCCGCTTTCCCTGAGCGCGGAGTCCCCGGCCACCGGGCAGGGACACGGACCGGCCTGACCCCCGAGGCGCGGCTCGGTTCCGCTGGGGTCGCGCGCCGGGTGGGGATGTCCCCTGTCGTCTTGGCCACAGGCTGAGAACACGCGCGCGCGCGCGCCGCTTTCCCTGAGCGCGGAGTCCCCGGCCACCGGGCAGGGACACGGACCGGCCTGACCCCCGAGGCGCGGCTCGGTTCCGCTGGGGTCGCGCGCCGGGTGGGGATGTCCCCTGTCGTCTTGGCCACAGGCTGAGAGCCAGGGTGGCTGCAGGTTCCGGAAGGTTCCCCTCGGTGTCCTCGCCCCCAGAACGGGCAGCGGTCACCTGCCCCTGGGGGCGTGAGGGTCAGTGAGCATCCAGGCTTGCTTTGGGTCAGGGATCCGCTGCCCTGCCCCCTCCCCCATGCCCTGGAGCCTAGGGGGGAGGCAGTGAAGGGACGCCATCCTGCAGGCCTGCTCGCCAGCCACCGGCTGCCCGTCTTCTGCCTGCTGATCCTGAAAATCGGGAACTTCCTCAACTACGTGAGTGGGCAGCGCGCAGCCCGCCCTTGCTCCCTGATCCCCGCGCCGGGCCCGGCCGAGAGGCTCACTTCCTGCCCTCGCAGGGCAGCCACACCGGGGACGCCGACGGCTTCAAGATGAGCACGCTGCTGAAGCTGACGGAGACCAAGGCCCAGCAGAGCCGCGTCACGCTGCTGCACCACGTGCTGGAGGTGCCCGCGGGCCTGCGGGGCCTTCAGGGTGGCGCCCACGCCCCGCTCTGCCCGCAGCCCCTCTGGGCTCCCATTCGAGCCCCTGGTCTCCCCTTCACGCCACTGCGCCCCCCGCAGTCCTCACCCAGTCCAGCTGGCCTCCGTCCCTCCCCAGACCCTAAGGAGAGCAAAAGTGGCAGAACCCGGCCAGGCCCGAGGGAAGGCCTTGGAGGCCCAGGGTGCCGAGGGCTCTCCGAGGGTCGTGAGCCACGGCTACTGAGGGTGGGGGCCTCAGTGGGTCTCACCGGACACGTCGTGTTGCAGGAGGTGGAGGAGAGCCAGCCGGACCTCCTGCAGCTGCCCCAGGACCTGGAGCTGCCCTCCCAAGCGGCAGGGTAGGTACCTCCTGCCCTGCCCCCCACTGCCCGCTCCCGGCCAGCGGGGCGGCTGGCCTAGGCTGGGTCTCACGCTGCGGCACCACCCCGGGCCCCCAGGATCTGCTGCCTGATAAACACTCACTCTCACCCCGGGCAAGACCTCGTGTCCACCGTGGCCCGTGCCCGTGTGACCCAGAGGAGGAGACCGAGGCCTAGGATGTGGGGGAGTGACCTGGCTACGGCCACGCCAGGGGCTGGTCCAACACGCCCTCTTAACGAGGTTAACCTTCAAGACGAGGCCGTGCCACCCCATTGTACGAGGAGGGAAACTGAGGCCTGGGGAAGCAGGGCCGGGTCCATGGGGTCACATAGCCCAGGTGCAGCTCTGGGAGGGCAGCCCAGGCCATCCACCTCCAGGGTCCACACTCCCAGCACAGGCCCTGCCCGGCACCACACCACTGTGGAAGGTCCTCTGGTTCTGGGGCTGCTGAGCCTTGTGGAGGGTCAGGCGAAGAGGACAGGCTGATCCGTGGGGGTTACTGTCCTAACGCCACAGGCGCAGCACCTTCTAGGGTGGGCACTTCACCCCGACACAGCCCATCTGAAAGCTGTGGTGTGTTTCTGGCAGCCAGTGGGCATGCAGTCCGGGCTCCCACTGTCCCAGTGGATGTGCGGTCCGGGGGTCCCCGCCGTCCCTGAGGGTGTGCGGTCCGGGGGTCCCCGCCGTCCCTGAGGCTGTGCGGTCCGGGGGTCCCCGCCCTCCCTGAGGGTGAGCGGTCCGGGGGTCCCCGCCCTCCCTGAGGCTGTGCGGTCCGGGGGTCCCCGCCCTCCCTGAGGCTGTGCGGTCCGGGGGTCCCCGCCGTCCCTGAGGCTGTGCGGTCCGGGGGTCCCCGCCCTCCCTGAGGCTGTGCGGTCTGGGGGTCCCCGCGCTCCCTGAGGGTGAGCAGTCCGGGGTCCTCCGCTGTCCCAGCAAGCCTGGACAGCAGCCGTCACCTGACCTTACCGGCCCTCTGGCACCTTCAGGATAAACCTCGACATCATCCACTCAGAGTGCAGCACTAACCTGAAGAAGCTTCTGGAGATGGAGCGGAAGGTGTCTTCCTCCATCCCAGAGGTGCGGGAGCAGTACTCCCAACGCCTCCAGGCAAGTGCTGGGCGGGTGGGGCCCTGGGCAGGGGGCGGCTGCCCAGTGGTCTCTGGGGAGCTGGGCCCCTCCAGTGTTGGGGAGTCTGCCAGGCCTGGGGTCCGTAAGGTGGGCTGGCGAGTCGGGCGGGGGGCAGGTGACGGTGGGGAGGAGAGAGCCAGAGTGAGAGACCCCCCCACCCGGAGGGCGGCCCCTGTCCCTGGTCCCTGATCGCGCGGCTGCGGTGCTCAGACCCTCGGTCCTGCTCAGAGACCGCAGTGCCGGCAGGGCCTGTGCCGGCAGCGTCCTCCTGCGGCCATGGGCCCTGCCCCGCCCCGCCCTCCCTGGGGCTCCATCCTGGGCATCTCCCTATGACAGCAGGCGGTGCCCTGCGTGGGCCCCCCCAGGGCCATGACCCTGCCCCTGTGCCCCCAGGCCAGCATCACGGCCTCCCAGGAGGTGGAGGAGGTGTTCCAGGCCATCAAGCAGAAGCGGCTGGAGCTGGCCACCTACCTGTGTGAGGACGGCCAGCAACTGTCCCTGGAGGACACGCTCAGCACCATGAAGGCCTTCCGGGCCCTCTTCATCCGCGCCCTGAAGGTGCGCCCCCGCCGTCGCCGGGTAGGGCAGGCGGGATGGGGGTGCTGGAGGGCCGGGTCACGGGCCGCATCTGTCCCACAGGAGAACAAGGACCGGAAAGAGCAGGCGGCCAAGGCTGAGAGGAGAAAGCAGCAGCTGGCGGAGGAGGAGGAGGCCCGGAGGCTGCGGGGCGAGGACGGGGAGCCTGGTGAGGCTGGGCCTGGGGCAGCAGGGCCAGGCCGTGGGGTGCGGGGCACCGGCCCTGGGCCGTGGCCACGCCTCCTTCCTTGGAAGTCCTGCAGCACTACATCCCCTCCTCTGGGGCGATCCCCCGGGTGGGCTCCAGGGACCCTCTGAGCCGCGTCTCTGGGCTTCTCAGTCAGGAAGGGAGGCGGGAAGCAGGAGGAGGTGTGTGTCATCGATGCCTTGCTGGCTGACATCAGGAAGGGCTTCCAGCTGCGCAAGACGGCCCGTGGCCGAGGGGACACGGCTGCAGACCCCCCGAGGAACAAGGCACCTGGTGAGACCCTCCCCCACCTCCCCGTCACCATGTGCTTCCCACCACCCCCGTGCTATGCCATCCTTGCAGCCCAGCACCTCACTTCCTCCAAGAAGCCCTCCTTGATTTCACAGGAGAGCCCGCTCCTCTCCCCTGCTGCCCTGAGATAAGGGCCAGCTCACCCCCATGATGCTTTTGCATGTCTCTGCTCCAAGAGGGCTCCTCGGCTGGTGTGACGGCCCTCCGTCCAGCCCCCAGGCCGGCAGAAGAGTCGGGCCAATGGGCCTGCTGACAGATGCCCTGGGGCTCAGAGGGGCTCTGTGGTGGTGGAGGAGGCAGGCATGAGGCCCTGGGGTGGGACTCTCCACTCCTGAGGAGGCTGCCTTGGACTCCTTGGGGACTCTGGGGGCAGGGGTGACATGTGCCATCACCTCGGGGCCCAGCGTCCCCTGCTCTCCCCCACTGTGGACAGATCGTGGACATCAAGGCCCGGGCCTGCCCTGTGGGAACCCACACCCGGCCACCAGGAAAAGCTTCCCGGGGAGGGGGCTTTGCAGGGTGGGTGGTATTCGACTTCCGGCAGGCCCTGGGGATCGGGATCACTGAGGGGCCCCTGCCCTCCGCTGATGTGTATTCCATCCACAGCGGCCACCAGGGACCCTGTGGGAGGCACCAGCCTCCCCACGTCTGAGCCTGGTCTCGACGCTGCAGCGGCCAAGGAGCCCCGCGGCTGGGGTCTCGCGGATGCCGCCCTCAGCAGCCCCCAACCCACTGGAGACTCATCAGAGAAGGGTGGTCCTGGGTCCCTGGAGAGGCGTTCTTCCTGGTACATGGATGCCAGTGATTTCCTGGCCACCGAGGGCCCCCTGGGCCCCCAGCCCTCTGCAGGGGCCTGGCCATTGGTGCTGGGAGACAGTCAGGCCCTGAAGCCCCTCAACTTCTCCAGTGACAAGCCCTCCAAAGCAACGGGTTTGAGCCAAGACAGCGAGGAGCCCACGGCCCCTCCGGGCGCCCGCCAGGCCGAGGCTGACACCACATGCGAGGGCGCGGAGGACGCAGCTGCCCGCAGCCGCGGCGCTGGCCTCCCTGCTGCAGGCCGTGGCGGGGACGGGGACGAAGATGAGGAGCACACAGCCCCAGACTCCGCTCTGGACACCTCCCTGGACAGGTCCTTCTCCGAGGATGCCGTGACTGACTCATCAGGGTCCGGCACCCTCCCCAGGGCCCAGGGCCGGACGTCAAAGGGCACAGGCAGACGAAGGAAGAAGCGCCCCTCCTCCAGGAGCCAGGAAGGTAACTTGGGCCCCCCTCCCTCCTCGTACCCCGAGCAGGGGTACCGGGTGGGCAGTCGGCAGGGCTCGGGGCATCGGCGTGTGGTTGGAGCTCGTTCGTCACACGCCAGGGCCCTGGAGCTCTCCCCGCGGCCGGCCGCTGCCACCCCTTCCCCCCGAGCGTGGGCGATGCCCGGGGCATCTCCGTGTCCTGCCGGAGAGGAGGTGGCAGCGCCTCTGCGCCGGGAGGGGCAGCCTTGGGGGGCACCTCGCAGCCACCACTTCTCTAACCCACTGACCCTGCCTCACGTAGGCCACCTCCAGCAGGGCGCGGCGGGGGGCCTGGGGCGCGGCTGTGTTTCGGCTCAGCACCCACGCGGCCCGGGCCCTGGCTCTGAGTTCAGGGTCGCTCGTGAGGGCCGAGCTGTTGAGCACGTTTCTTTTATTTGGAAGCAGAGGTTGCCCTTGACCCTGACGGTAGTAAAACAAAAAGACTCTGTGTGATCCAGTAAGGTACGTACCAGCCTGGCACTTAGCACTAACGGTGGCGGCAGAAGCAGGGCCCGCGCCCGGCCCTCCTGGACACTAACCCAGCTCCCCCAGCCCTCCAGCCAGCATCCCCCGGGCCGCGATGCTGGGACCCTCCTTCTCCCTCTCGGAGAAGGGCGGGAGCCGTGCCTCGCCTGGCTGGGGGAGGTGTGGCCTCAGAGCCTCCGCCGGGCCGACGGGGTGGACAGGGCCAGCCGGGGTGCCCTCGGGGAGCAGGGCCCCAGGGCCCGGAGGGTGGGGACGGCGTGGCCCTCGACCCGGCCGGGCAGGCTGAGGTCGCCCTGCCGGAGCCTCGTGCTAACTCCCGGCCCCCAGGCTTCGCTTGCCCCGAGTCTGTCCACAGGGCACCCGGCCCTCCTCTGGCCCTGGCTCCAGCCACACGCGTCCCCAGGGAGGCTGTGAGGGACAGGAAAGGCCCTGGAGGCCGCTGCCAGGGACAGGCAGGCCACCGGCCCCTGTGGGGACGCATAGGCGTCCTCTCCCTGGAGGCAGTGGGTGGGTCTGTGGGCACCTCCTGGGATCCCCGCGAGGGGGTGGGACAGTCAGGGTCTTTGACGAGGCTCACAGCTGCAACCAGAGTGACGGGCCTGGGTCCCCACGGCGTCCCGGCCCGTGCTGTGGGCCGTGAGCTGGTGCAGGGCCCCGGGGCCCCGCCCGGCTGGGAGCTCTGTGGGGGGCGCCCTCTTCCTCACGCACCTCCTGCCCGATGTGCCCGGGGCTTGGACAGGGCATGGAGGTGAGGTCGGGCTGGTGCCAGAGCCCCGGGCAGGGGTGCGGTCCAGTGCAGCCGTGACCTAGTTATCCTCACTGCCGGGCTCAGCCTTCACCCTGCGCCCCGGGGGTTTGCCCCCCGGGCGGTTCTGAGCTGGGCTCTCTGCTTTCACGAGGGCACCCGCCTGTCCCTCGGGGCCAGGATTTGTCCTTGCAGCCCCAGCTGCTGGCCCTAGGTGTGGGGGACATTGGAGTGTGCAGTCTGTGGGTTCGGGGACAGCAACCATGTGTGGCCACTGGTGAAAGGCCGCTCTGCCCAGTGCAGGGTCTGCGGTCCCCGAGTTCCCCCCCGCACCCCCGGCCAGGCCTGGGGCTCCCAGTCTGCAGGCTCGTGGGCCCTGTCATTCCAGTATTAGGACGAGAGGAAGAACCCCTACCCTCCTTGTCTCCCTAACTTCTTATTTGGAGAAAAACTTCAACTCGACAGAAAATTTGCGAGGAGGTCTCGATGAACACCACCTACCCTTTACCCTGAGGTTACAAAAACGTGGAAAGCGTAGGAGAATTGCTGCCACCTGCTGCATTGCCCCCCCCCCCAGCCCCCGCAGCTTTACGGACCGATTTGAGAGTTGCTTAGCGCCATCAGGATACTTTGTGCTGGGGTCTGTCCCCAGGGCCCCCAGGTCAGGGCCATCCTCCCGCACACCCGGACGCCGAGCTGTTTTTACCCGCAGCCCCGGCCGGGGTGACCCCTGGTCCCAGTCTACCTGTCGTAGCCGTTGGCTCTGCTTTTCTGGAAACAAAGTCCTGCCCAGGACCACACGTCCAGCCCCTTTTGTCTTGCATAACACCGAAGACACGACGTCACTTTGGAGGTGTCCCGTGTGTCCCCCACCTGGGTCCAGCTTGCGCTTAGGGCAGGAATCCTACGCCCGTGACGTGAGTCCTCCCCCAGAGCATCGCGGGAGGGGCTCAGCGGCCCGCTTGTCCCCATGGCGGTGTCCCAGTTTGCACCGGCATTTCTGTTCTGTCGTGCCTTCCGCAAACTTCTCTTTTGCCATCTTCCAATCGTGCAAGTGTCAGGTGGGGGCGGTCTGTTCCGTCCTCTGCCGCGATGCTCCCGTGGCCGCGGGAAGAGCGGGGGGCGTGGCGTCAGGTGGCCTGCGCCGGCTCCTCTGGTCCTTTCCTGGGTGCAGCCCGGCCCCGCGCCCTCTGCCTGCCCGGCCCGGGCCCGGGCCCGCCTGACTGCTCCTCCTGGGCCTGCAGCGGGGCCGGGGCTGGAGCCACGGTGTGAGTTGACTCTGGTCCTGCTTCACTCGCTTTCCTGGCCCATCTCTTTTGAGCTCTGGTCCCCAAGCCCCACGCCGCCGCCTGGCTCCGGGGTGCCGTGGGCGCAGGGCATCTGGGGGCAACAGCCGGGCGAGGGCCCCTGAGCTAGAGAGCGCGGAGGGCCCTGGGTGGGCGCAGGGTCGGCAGGGGGCAGGAGCCATAGGTGTAGGGCCCGGTGCCCTGAGGACGGAGCTGCAGAAAGACGCGGCAGGAGGCGTCCACGCGAGGGGCTGGTGGGGAAGTGACTGGGGCCTCCAGAGAGAGCTGGTGACAGTGGGGACCCGTGAGTATAGACGGAGTGAGACCTGGGCAGACCCCGCCCGCCTGGTGATGAAACGTGCTTTGTGAAACCCAGTCTGGACAGGTGGACGCGCCGTCTTGCCAGGGGTCAGCTGGCACCTGCTTCCCGTGTGAGCCTCGCTGCTCCAGAGAAAGGGCCTGCGGCCAGAGTGGACCTGGGGACGCGTGGGGCAGCCCACCGGGCAGGGGTCACCGGGGGGCAGCAGGAGCCTGGGGACCCGATGCGGGCCCCCTGCCGCTGTGCACAGCTGCTCCTGCCTGAGTGCTTGCCTCTCCCTCCCCGCAGGCCTCAGGCCCCGGGCCAGAGCCAAGTGAGGGAGGACCCACAGCAGGACCGCTGGACGTGCTGCCGAGCGGGGCTCTTCCGGGGCCAGGCTGGGACCGGCCCCCGGGAAACCAAAACTCTGTGCCTTACCCAGCCAGTGCCGCGGTCTCCCGGAGCCCTGGCAGGGGCTTGCGGCTGGGACCCCAACGGGCACCGGGGCCCGGCCCGCCTAGCGCCTCCCTGGCCTGCCTGAATGCCCCCGGCCCCTCGCGGTATGCTTTCCCAACGCCGATGCCCAGCCCTGACCCCACACCGCATGCACCAGGCGGCTGCGGGCCCGGGCACCACTGAGCTTGTGACCCGGCACCCAGCTGCTTCTGGGCACAGGCCCTCACAGACCCCCTGCCCCTGAAGCTGCCGTTAGCCGGGGGGGCGGGGGGCGGCTGGAGCCCCGGCGCCACAGCTCGTCCCCCCAGCCCACTCAGGTGGTCTGAAGCAGTCGTGTTTAACTGAAACGGGATTGCTGAGCGTTTCTCCAGTTCTGTGGTGGCCCAGTCGGGGATAGGTAGGTGGGTGAGAGGACCCCAGGGCCTTCGGGTAGAGGCGGGCTGTCTGACAGTGCGTGGGAGGGCCAGCGTTCCTCTACTCAGAATGGGGGGGACCCCATGGAGTTGACACCCATCCTAGCATCTCCAGCCCTGAGGTGGGGAGGGGGTCTGCCCTGGCGGCCACAGCCAGGACCTGGTCCCCTCATCGACAACACAGCCCGCCCTGCGAGCTGCTGCTGCCACCTCCAGACCCGGCTGGGCTGAGGGGAGGCCGGGATCCAGGCCTAGGGGACCGGACGGATCTAGCCAGAGGGGCTGCCGCCTCTCGTCCCTGACCCCGTGGGCCCCCTGCCTGCACTGCGCCCTCGCCCACCCCCCTGCTGTGTGCTGCTGAGACTGGAGGAACTTTGGCCAATAAAGAGCAAAGCTTGCCCAGCACGTGACTACGTTGTATTCAGAAGCCGTGGGTGAATGTGGTTTGATCACAATGGCTGTGATTATGTGGGGGGGGGGGGTGGATGGATGGATGATGGACAGACGGGTGGATGGAGGAAGGGAAGGACAGACAGGTGGGGGGAGTGAGAGGGTGGGTAAATGGGTAGAGGGGGGTACGGCCGCATTAGCACATAGGTGGCCGTGCGCACGGGTGGACAGGTGGGTGGATCGGGAGGGGGGACAGCGGGAGGGGTGGGCCTGGGGGCCTGCCTGCTCCCACAGAGCGCCTAGAATAGGGGCAAGGGCAGGGCAGCGGTGAGACGAGCACAGCTCTGTGGGGCTGTAAGTTACAGACAGCAACCTCACCTGTCCTAAGCGTATGTAATTCAGCTACCTTTCCGGCAGATTTACGAGATACTGCAATCATCACCGCGATCCCCTTTTAGTATGCTTCCATCACGCCCCCAACGTCCCCGCATTCCCGCTGTGGCAGCCGCTCCCCGCTCCCCCAACCCCAGCAACCACTGAAGTGCCTTCCGTCGCTACGGCTTGGCTTTCCGTGGACATTTCACGTTAGTGGGATCAGACAACGAGTGGCCTTCTGTGACCGGCTTAGCGTGTTTTTGAGATTTGGCCGGGCTGTAGCGTGTCAGGACTCCGTTCTTTCGTGTGGCTGAAGAATGTTCTGTTCCGTGGCCAGACCACATGTTGTCCATGCGTTCACCTGTCTGTGGACACTCGGGTGGTCTCCGCTGCCGCGAACACGTGTGTGCTCCTCGCCTGTGTGTTTCCGTTTCTCAGGGGTAGATTCCTAAAACGAGAATGGCTGGGTCATATGACGAGTTTATGTTCAACTTTTTAAGAAACGGCCAAACTGTTTTCCAAAGCGGCTGCACCAGTTTTCACTCCTGCCGGTGCACTGTTTCAAGTTCCAGGGGCACCACGTATGACGTGAGGTGAGGTCCCTTGATGTGTGGCCCCAGAGAGGGGGAACCCTGGGCAGCCGAGCCTGTGTGCTCCTGCAAGGGATTGTTCTAATTTGGGCTGGGCCATGTGATTGGCAGGGCCCCAGCTGCTGGGCCTGGACTGGGCTGTTTATAGAAAAGCCTGACTCCCCCCAGGCCTGCTGGCTATTTATAGACCCGGGCTTGGGGGAGCTGGTGTCCCGGGCAGCGTCTGGCCCTGCGGAGCCCGTCTGAACCCCCATGGTGTCCCCTTGGCCCCCCTGAGCCTCCATCTCACACCTGCTGGCCCAGAGCCCCGGTCTCCCGCAGGAAGGGCTCGGAGCCAGCAGTCGCGCCGCCTGGGGCCTTCAGCACCACCCAGTGGTGGACAGACAGAAGCGGCACCACCGCCCCCCTTTGAGGTGACACCAGCAAATCTCTCTCCAGGGCTCCTGGTGGCCGTCCTAAAGCTCAACTCCTGCATCCGGAAACAGCAAAGAAATCTCCCAGAACCCTTTTGGTCCCTCCCGCTACAATCCCGCCTCTTCCTTGTCGACACAGCCAGCCTCCCACGCCCTCACTCCCTGAAACACTCCGCACCCCTGGCCACAGGCCCCCCGTGCCAGCCCACGGTTCGCCCCATCCTCAGCCTCCTCAGCCCTCGGTGGCTTCAGAGCCTGGTACCCGGCCCTCCTGACCCTGCTCCAGCCGATTCCCAGGGCTGGTGGCCCACGGAAGGGCGGGGTGGGGGGGTGGATGCTGCCCACCCCCACTCTGTCACTGTCATCCAGGGAGGCCTCACACCCTGCTTATAACCCCTGGTGTCCCCATGTGAGAGAAGAGGGACTGGGGCACAGAGGGGCCAAGAGAGCTGCCTAGGGTTGGAGCCAGGGCTCTGGCCAGGAGCCCAGGGGGCTGGAGGATGCAGGGGTGGGAGGAAGGGGGCGGGGGAGGTGGGGCAGTGCTGGGGCTTGAATCACTGAGTCTCCAGGAGTCCGTGACAAGCCCAGGGTCCACTCCCTTGCTCCCGGGCAGTATCTGGTCCCCCGCCTCTGGCTTGGGAGCCCAGGGAGCTCAGTGGCTCTCTGAGCCCTGGGCAGAGGCCAGGGGACAGGCTCCAGGCCCCTCTGCACTGAGAGTCCGCCCAGGAAAGGAACCAGGGGCACTGGCTCCCAGCCCTGAGGCAGAGGGGCCCATCCCTCGCCCCTTCTCCGACCCGTAGGGCCAGTCGTGTCCAAGCCCAAGTCCAGTTGGGGTGTGTGTGTGGCAGGGTAGAGCAGGCGTTCACTCAGCTGGGAACACAGGAGCCCAGCAGACCATGGTGCACCCCCTCTGGGCACCCAGGCCCTGCGCCGGCTGGGGCAGGAGGCGGTCTGGTGGGGCCTCCTAGACGCCCCGGCCCAGTGTGGTTGGTGGAGCACCCCTGGCCGCTCCAGTGCCCAACCAGGGGACCTGACAGCACCGTCCCTTCTCCTTGGACTCAGGGCCCTGAGACCCGAGGGCAGCCGGGCTCCTGGATTTAGCCCGCCTGTGATACCAGGGTGCCCAGTGCCAGACTCCGGGGCCCCTGCCCATGTGGGAGGGCGAGGGGAGGGGGGACGTTGGTGGGGGAGCCACTGTCCTCGCTCTGCGCCCACCAGAGGGCGCCCGCGCCAGTCTGGAGAACCCGGGTTCACCGCGGGGCAGGTGCGCACGCCGAACACCCCGAGTGGGGCGCAAAGATGCAGCTCCCCTTTGGCAAACCGCACTCCCGCCCTGGAGAGGACCCCCGCGGTTTCTGGAACGCCGAGGTCCTGGACCTCGCGGGGCCGGCGGGGTGGGTCGCGGCGTCCAGGCCTCGCCTCGGGGAAGGCGAGCGCCATAGCCCCCAAGAGCATTCCCGGGGCTCCCCCGGCCTGGCCGCGTGGAGGGACCCCGGAGCGCGCCGTCGGGCTTGCGCCCCCCAAACTCCGGCCGGGCCCGCCGCCCCACCCGGCTCCCGGGGGGTTGCGGGGGCGTGACCCGGCGGCCTGGAGGTCACGGCGGCGCGTCACGGCGCCCGAGAGCCCGCCCCCGGCCCCGCCCCCCGCCCCCGGCCGGGTCCTTTTAATGGCGCGGCGCAGTGGTGCGCCGGGCTCTCGGGCGGCCCAGCGCAGAGGACGAGACGAGCCAGCATGTCGGGGACCCGAGCCTCCAACGACCGGCCCCCCCACGCAGGCGGCGTCAAGCGGGGGCGGCTGCAGCACGAGGCGGCGACCACCGGCTCCCGGGTGACCGTGGTGTTGGGCGCGCAGTGGGGGGACGAGGGCAAAGGCAAGGTGGTGGACCTGCTGGCCACGGACGCCGACATCATCAGCCGCTTCCAGGTGCGGGCCGGGCGCCGGGTCCCTCCCCCACCCGCCCAGTGAGCCCCCCTCCCCTCGGACCCAGACGGACCCTGTCCTCCCTGCCCTCCAGCCCTCCCGGGACACGCCTCTTGGACGCCTCCCCTCCCGGGACACCCCGGCCCACTCGCACGCACACACCACCCACTCACAACCCCCTGCCACTCATGGGAGCGCACGCTTCCCTCCCCCACTGCCTCCCCCAGGGACCCCGCCTTCCGCACCAGCCCCACCCCCCAGGGCAGTGGGCCAGGGGCAGAGCTATAAATACAAGTCGCTGAGTTGGGGACACCGGATCCTCAGGGGGTGGGGTGTGCCGTGGGTGTGACACTGGGCCCTGCAGTGTGGGGGGCGGGGACCCCAGATTCCCAGTGGTTTGAGGGCCACGGAGACACCCTCCCTTCTTGGTTCTGTCTGGGTCTGGGATGGGGCTGGCTGACCACAAGGGGTCAGTGCACGCTGAGGAGGCTGAGTGCGCAGGGCCCAGAATGGGTGCGAGCAAGGCCCCTCTGAGAGGGGTGGCCCTGGAGGGTCCGCCAGGCAGAGGCAGAGGCCAGGGCAGGACCGCGGGCCAGGTCCTGAGGCAGGCAGAGCAGGGACAGGGGAGGGAGGAGCCTCGGACTTACGGCCAGGCGGACCCAGTGTCTGGCAGTGCCAGCCAGGAGGCCAGACACAAGCTCTGTCCCCTGAGGGCCCCGGGCGGGGCCTCTGCCGGCTGCTCTCTGCACCCCGTCTGTCCTGACTGCCACTGGGCAGTCCCTTGGGGCCCCGTGCCATGCTTGCTGCTGTGGGCTGACTATAGCTCGGGGCACAGAGGGGTCAGCTTTGGGGTGCGTGCATTGGCGCTGCCAGGGTTTGCAGCCACAGGTGGGAATGCTGCCAAAAATGAGCAAGGGATGCCCTCTGAGCTTCTCCCTGGCTCTGTGGCCTCATTCCTGAGCTCCCGCCAGGTGGCCTGGGGCTCCGGCGCCCCAGGGGAGACCAACGTGCCGGGCTTGGGAAAGACGCTGCCATCTGGACCACTCCTGCCTGACGCAGACAGTGGGTTCCTGGGAGGTGCTTCCCGGGGTGGTGAGAAGTCTCCTACCCTCTCTCTGCCCTAAGCCACGGCGGCGAGCAAGTCCACTCCTCTCCCCTGGACCCTGCAGCCGGGCGCGTGGTTCATGCCCACTCCCCTCCCTCCCCAGCTCAGGGCATCCCCTCCTGGGGCCTGTCTGCTCCTGCAATGATGCCCAGGGCCCTCCGTGTGACCTGCCAGCTCTGGTCAGCCTCGCCCACCCGCCTGTGGCCGTCTGCCCTCCTCGAAGTGACCTCGGGGCTTTGCAGGTACCCGTGAGAGCCCTCATCTTGAAGCCACCGGGATGTCCTGGCTGTGGAGATGGTTCTGGAATGAGGCCCTCCCTGCTCTACCACCTGGGTCAGCAGGCCAGGCCCTGCCCTCTTCCGTCGCTGGGACAGGACCAGCCAAGGGCAGAGCAGGCTGGAACCCCCCACCCACCTGGGGGGCCCTCTAGGCACCCTCTCCCCCACCCATGTTCTCCAACTGACATCAGTACATTTCCACCTGCAGGCCTCTGCTCTGCAACCTGTGGGAATAACTCCCAGCTGTCCTGGGAGCCCACTGTGGCTTCTCTCCAGCGTGCAAACAAGCCGGTGAGGCGGGGCCTCAGAGAACTTGAGCAGTTGGAATAAGTAGCACTTATGGGCCCTCACGTGGGCCACACCCGCATGGCAACGGCGCTGGGCGTCAGGGTTTGGCGCGGGGAGGGTCCAGCCCGTGACCCGGGAAGGCTGCTTTTACTTAGAGCATGTATGCGAGAAGCCCAGAGTCGTAGCCTTCACACCGCACCTTGACCCCAGGAGCTGGTCCGAGCTCGGGAGCCAGGGGCCAGGGCAGCTGGCGGTGGAGCCGCGTGCAGGGGGTGGGCTGGGCTGGGCTGGGCCCGCCTGGGCGGCTGCCTAGAAGGGCTAAAGCCGGCCGGCCCCAGTGGCCGGAAGGGTCCCCTGGCCTGTCACCTGGGCCTGGGGCCGTCCTCAGTGGCAGCTGCTGCCCCCGCGGCTTCCCTGGTGCCCGGCTCTCGTCTTGCCTCTGCCACCAGCGGGCCTGCCTTCCGTCTTGGCTCTGGTACAAGTGGGAAGCCCTTTGGTGGCCTTTGGCCACCTGGCTCACCTGGACTCGCTTTCCGCCTGCCCAGAGGCGGCCTGGGGCCAGAGCCACCCATGCCCCCAGCGGCCGCCCTCATTTCTTCCCGTCTCAGTGGTTGGGGGCCTGTGGCCAGCAAGCACCCCAAGACCCCCAAGACGTTCCTTAGGGTCCAGAGACTCCGGCCTTAGGCCCCTCCTGCGGTTTTCTTTGACTCTGGGACCCGTTTCCTGGCAGCCTCCCCTCTCCCTGAACGGAGGGTGCGCAGCCCGGCCCTTCACCAGCAGCAGCCCTTCTGCAGCCTGGGCCCCCGCTCTGCCCCGGGGCTGGTTCCCTTCTCTCCGCATTCCCAGCCCAGCCCCTTGGGCTCAGGGACGGCCACGCAGCCTCCCCCTCTCCTCTCTCTGGTTCAGGTCCTGCCACAGCGCTGCGACAGAGACCCCAGAGCCCATCCGTCAGCGGCCTCCCCGCGCTGGCGCCTCATGCCCCCTCTGCTGTTGGCACGGAGCGGCCGAGGGCTCCGCTCACTCCTGGGAGTCCCCGCACCTTCGCTGGGCTCCGGCTTTCCATGTCTGCTGAGCGTCCTTCCTGCTGTTTCACATCCACCCCGGCCCTCCGGCCCCCGCCCCCCCCGCCTCCGTGGTCCAGATAGGAGCCTAAGAGCCCACACACCTGGCCTGGCCGTCGGGCCTCGGTGCCAGCCCTCCTTCCGTTCCCAGAGTCGCCTCCGTCAGGCTCTGGGCCCCCGCCCAGGACCCCGAGGCCTTCGCGCGCACTGGGCAGGGTTTCAGGTTCCCCTCCTTCCAAGGGCAGTCAGACGGCCCGGCACAAGGGCGCGGGCGCGTTCCCTGGGGGATCACCACCGTCAGTTCCCGGGGGGCTGCGGCGATGGAAACGCTGCTCTCGCTCGTTGGGGGCCGCGTGCTGCGGCCTCTTGGTGCTCTGGGTCCCCTCTCCCCGGGAGGGCGACTGGGAAATGCCTCACCTGGACCCCCAGGCTAGTCCAGGAGCCTCCGAGGGCGACGGAGAGTGGAGAAAATAGCTGGTGTTGTTCCAGAAGCAGCCCCCCTTCCACGTGTACACCCTCCGATGACACCGGTCCCCTGGCAGTGCTCCAGGGGGAGGGCCTCCGCAGGGTCGCCCGGTCCCTCGCGGCTGTGGGAACATGCACGTGGAGCCCACGCCCTCCTCCCTCCAGGCCTCACCCCAGTGCCGCATGGGACAGAGTAGCTCTGCTTGGGATGAGTGAATGAGCGGGTGAACGAATGAACGGCAGGAGGCTGCCAGCAGAGCAGACACACAGGAGCTGAGGACTGCCTGGGTGCGTGCGCTCCACGCTTTCAGCCCGACCCTGGGGGGGGGGCAGTTCACAAGGGTCTCCGGCCGGAGAGCCGGCCCCTTCCCGCATGCTGTGCATGCCCGCGGCTCCTGCGGCCGCCCAGGGGCCTCCTGCCCCGCCCACGGCCCCCCTCCGGGCGCATGGGAGCAGCTTCACAGCCTGAGACACTGTCGCCCCGCGCTCAGCCTCTCTGCTGTCTTCGTCCCCCCTTCCCTGGCCCCCAGAGAGGGTGGGCTGGAAGGACACCTGCAGAGGCAAGCAGGGTCAGGGCTGGTCGCCTTCCCCAGCGGCTTGGCCTTGGCCCCGGCCCCGTTCCTGTGTCCCTGAGCGAGAGACACCCCCCCTTTCTTAGATCCCTGCTGCCAGGGAGGCAGCTGGCAGGAGCAGCCAGCAGGGAGTTTGGGTGACCGGCCAGAGCACAGGGTGGCTTCAGCGTGCCTAGGGACCCAGAGCTGTGCCTGACCCGAAGCGGCACGGCGGAGGGGAGGACCTGGAGGCTGGCAGAGCCCTGAGGGTCCCCGGGACGCAGAAGAGGGGTGAGGCCAGCTCCAGCTCGCTCTTGCGGGGCCCCGGGCATGGAGCTTCCGGAACCTGCCCACCCAGGGACGGGGAGGCCCTGCAGAGGCAGCCGGGCTGGGCCTGGGACCTGGACCGGTTCCCCCTCCAAGTGGTTTTCCAAACCAGGCCCCGCACGGACTGCCGGCCCCCCCGCCCAGCTCTCCCTGGGCCTGCAGGGCCGGAGCCTTAGGCGGGCGGGGGGTGTGTCCCTGCCCCGACCTCCCCCCCGACGGTGCGGCCAGGAGAGGGCAGACGGGTGTCTCTCTGGGGCGGTCACCTGGGCCTCTGCAGAGCTGCTGGGAGGTGCGCCCTGCGGCTCAGCAGACCCCGGGCTCGGCGTCCAGGGCTGGCTCGCGCCCCGGGAGTGGACTGTGTGACCTGGTGCCTGGGCCCCGCAGCCGGCAGGGGTCATCTGCCCCCCCACAGGCCCACAGTGGCCTGCGCCTGTTCCTCGGCGCTGGTGTTTACCCCAAACAAATGTGGTGTGTGCTCAGGCCAGCTGGCGTTGGCACTGGGCGCTCGAGAGCAGGGGAGGGAGGCGGGCCGTCTGGGCCCCCACCAAGGCAGGCGGGATGCGGCTGCGGGGGGATGTCTGGCATACGGGGAGAGCATCTGCAAGCTGCCATCTGGTCTAGCCTGGGCTCTGCTGCAAACTCCCTTCTTGGGACCTCGGTTTCCCCATCTGTCAAAGGAGGCCACGCACCGCGGGCTGACCCACCTACGGTGGGAAACCTGACCCCGGGTGTGAACTCCGCAGAGAACCTCATGTGAGGGGACTCACTGCACGTGTACCGAGGCAAGGGCAGAGCCAGGACGGGGGTCCCGGGGGGGGGGGCACAGTTGACCCCCAAACCCGGGGCCCGTCAGTCACGGTGACTCTGATGGTCAAGGCTGAGCCCACCGCCCTGCTCCCCCGCCCCCCACGCCTCGTCAGCACCAGCCCCCTTCCCTCCCGCAGCCCCTCTGGGGTCCCTTCTCTGTCTCCCTCCGTGGCGGGCCCCCCAGTTCACCCCCCAGCACAGTCTGCACCCAAGCCCCCCGTGGCCTGACACTGCCCGCCCGCCCTTGCTCACAGGGCACCCCCTCCTTGGCCCCCAGCCCCGCCCGTCGTGCCCTTTGTCCTGCTGCCCCGTCATTTGTTCAGAGCCTGCGCGCAGTTCCCGCAGCCAACCGCCTGGCTCGGGGCACCTGGGGAGGCGGCAGGCTGGCCTCCAGCCGCCGTCGGCCTTCGGGGGGGCGGCTGAGCCGTGGGACCCGCGCAGCAGGGCCTCGGGCATGCACAGCAGGATCGCAGTGACGCCAGGAGTCAATGAGAGGCAAACGCACCCCAGTCCTCCAACCCCCGTGTCAGGCCAGACAGGCCTCCCCGCGTGCGCTGGACAAGCGGAATGCTAGAGTGTCTGGGGACCCCTGTGGAAGGGGCTCCTGGCCGGGTCGCGGTGGGGCCGTCTGGCACAGATCGTGGCCGAGCCCCAGGGCGAAAGGGGTATTGTGGGTGAGGTTGGGCTCTGGCCCCGCTTCTTAAATTACCCGGGGGTGCGGTGAGGTCCGGGAGGTCTTCCTCCTGGACCCTGGGCAGGTGTCCTGGCGCCTGCGCCCCCAGCCTGGGCCATTTTGGTGGGGGGGGGCGGGGGCGGGAGACGTGTACGTTTCATCCATCCCAGCCTGAGGAACAGGTGCTCCTGGCGGGAGGAGGCCGCCCTCATTCAGCGCTGCCTGGAAGGGGCATGGAGAGGCCTGGTATGGGGGGGAGCCCCACCCTGCCGGGCCCTGCGGAGGCGGGGCTGAAGCCCTCACGGCCAGCAGCCGCGGCCGCCTCCACAAGGCTGGAGGACAGCGGGGTGTGGAGGGGTGGAGGGCGGAGGCCCATCCGTGCAGAGCCTCCGCAGATAAGCGTGTGCTCCTGCAGGAGATTCAGCCGGGAAGGTGGAGCCGGGCTGGGCTCCGAGGTTCTGGGGACAGAGCGGGCCCCACAGGGCAGGCCCACAGCCTCTGGCAGCAGCCGGAATGTGCCCCTCCCCAGGCCCTGCTCACTGGCTCTGGGGGCCCGCTTGCTGGGGCCCGGGCTGTCCGCTAGTGGCCGGAACTGGGACTGGAGGCCGGTGTCCCTCAAGGGTGGGGCCTTCCCCTGGCCCCCCCGACTCAGCCCCGCCAGCCTCAGAGTGGTTTTTCCCTCATTATTCTTAGATGGGAGACACAGGCCCCAGGGAGGGGCCCTGCTGAGGGGGTGAGGGGCCCCGGCCCTGCTGGCCCGTGCCAGCACCCAGTCCCCTCACCCGGCCCCAGAAGGGCTGTGCTGCCTGGCCCGCCCTGTGCTCCCCCGGAGCCCGGGCTGTGTGGCAGCAACGGCCGTGGGGGCCTGAGTTTGCTTCCCGGCATGGTTGGGCCCCCTCATTCCTGCATCAGAGGATGGACCCCCAGAGGGACTCATGGGCAGGGCAGGCAGGGCCGAGCGCGTCCGCAGCTTCGGGGGCTGCACTGGCCAGCCTCCCTGGAGCATCAGCACGTGATGGTCCTGGGTGTGGGCCAGCCCCTCTCTTGGACCCAGTCCCCTGGCCAGGCCCCTTCACCCCATCCCAGGAGCAGGGCCCTAACCCAGCACCCCAGGCGTGCAGCTTGGACTCCCCAAGTCCAAGCATGGACGGCATCTCATCTCCTGTCTCCTTGGGGGACAGGACCACCACCCCGGGCAGCCCAGAGGGGGCTCCGGAGCGCCTGCATTTAGAGCTGCCTGGAGTGAGGCCGGTTGCCGGGCAGGCCTTCCCAGGGCGGGTCCAAGCCCCCGGGCTCCTGGATGCTGAGCCAGTTTGTTTTCTGTCCCCAGGGGGGCAACAATGCTGGCCACACCGTGGTGGTGGACGGCAAGGAGTACGACTTCCACCTGCTGCCCAGCGGCATCATCAACGCCAAGGCCATGTCCTTCATCGGTGAGTGCCCGCCCCGCCCCAGCCTGCGCTCCTGCGTGTGTGAGCAGGAGAGACCTGGGACGTCACCCAGCCCAAGGGCCCGGTGTGAGGCCTGGATGCAGCCGGAGAGCTGGGCTGGACCCCCGCCGCCCCGCCCTGCCCAGCGTGGGGAGCAGGTGCTCCTGGCCCGGAGGGAATAACCTGCTCAGCCGGGGCCTCGGCCCTGGGCCGGGCGGTTCAAGGTCCCAGCCTCGAGCGGGAGCCCTCGCAGAGGCCTCTGATCCGGGGCCTGTCCTCAGAGCCCCTCCCGGAGCCCAGGACCCCCCCCCAGCCTGGGCCAGAGGGAGGGAGAGTGCAGGAGGCTCCTCTGATCGCTCAGACTCCCGCGGTGTGTGTGTACAGGCCTGTGTGCCTGGGTGGGAGCGAGCGCACGTGCGAGCGTGCGCGTGTATGAGTGTGCGTGCGTAGGTGCGTTCGCGTGCGCGTATGCGTGCGTGCGTGCGGGTACTGCGTGTGCGTGCGTGCGGGTACTGCGTGTGCGTGCTCTTGTGCGTGTCCTTGCGTGAGCGCGCGAGCGCGCGAGCGGGGTCGGGCCTGGATCCCGCTGCGTCGCGGGAGGCGGTCTGTGCAGGGAAGCTGTGCCTGGCCTCCCCTCGGCCCCTTCCTATCGCCTTCTGTTGCCCACCCCAACGTGGGACACGCTCTGGCAGCTTCTGGTACTTTTCCTTCTGGCTCTTTCCACGGCTGGGCAGGCCCACACTCGTGACTTATCTGCCCCGCCCCCTCGCCAGGTGGGAAGCCCGGGTGGCGCGGCAGGTGTGTGCCCGGCGGTGGCAGGGGCTCTGCCCCCGCGCGTGAGCCCAGGGACACGCGGCAGGGGGGCCGCAGGGGCAGTGGGCAGTCAGGCTGAGCAGGAGGAAGGGGTCTCCCGGAGCCTCCGCCGTGGCTGCAGACCGGGCCCCAGCAGTGGGTGAGGACGGGGCAGTGAGGACGCCAGCTCACCCGGGACCCCACGCCCAGGGGCTGGGGCTTTGCTGCAGGAAGCTGCTCAGCGCCAGCCTCGGTGGCTGGGCCCCGGGCCCCGCTGGGGGGAAACGAGGCCAAGGAGGCACCGCTCCACCAGGGGGCGCTCTGCCCGGTCTCGGAGGAGCTGGGGGGGCGGGGGGCAGCGGTCACCGGGGAGCACGGGCTAGGGCCCAGCGCGGCGGTCGGCGCGGCCAGACGGCGGCGGCGGCGGGAAGCCGCTTAGCAAGGGCAGAGCGAGCTGGCCCCACACAGCTGCGCCTCCAGCCCGGGTCGCTCCCCCAGGCCCAGCCACGTGGTCGTTTCAGGACTCGTGGCATTTAGGTGACCTTTTGAGCGCGGTGTGGCTTGCGTCGTCTCTGAGTCGCTCCCGTCTGGACCCGCGTCCCGTCTCTCTTGGCCAGTCCCGGTACTCGGGCGCCGGGCCCCTCCCAGGAAGGCAGCGGGGGGCCCTGCCCAGCTGGGCTTGGTCTTAGGGGAAGGGGCCGGCGTTGGCTTTAGCCCGGGCCCGCGGTGACCTCGTGACCTTGGTGAGCCCCTTCCTTCCCTGGCCTCAGCCTCCGCCCTCTGTAGACCCTACTTCAGTTTTACGTGGGTGGGGAAGCCTGGCTCCCCCAAGGCCCTGCTTGGGTCCCAGGAACGGCCGGAGGCTGCATTTCTCCGCACCTCCTGCTTTCCCATTTCCATGCCACTTAAATAAAACATAATAGCTTTACTGAGGTATAATTTACGTACCGTGAAGGTCACCCCTGTGAGGGTACGATCGTACATCCATCACGATTCAGTTCTAGAACATTTTCCTCCCCCTGAGGAGTTTCCCCTCCCCCCTCCCACCCCACCCCCGACAACCACTGATGTGGTGTCTCTGTAAATGCTTCATGATGGCTTTTGTTTTATTTCGACTGTTTTCTTTATTGTGATAAAATGTACATAATATAAATTTACCATCTTAGCCATCTTTAACCGTACAGTTCGGTAGCGTTAAGTACATTCACGTTGTTGTGCAGCCTTCACCGCCATCTGTCTGCAGAGCTGTGTCATCCCCCAAACAGGAACTCTGTCCCCATTAAATACTCACTCCCCCTTTCGCCCTCCAGCCCCTGCCCCCAGCATCCTACTTTCTGTCTCCATGAGTTTGACTTCTCTATGGACCTCATACACGTGCATCATACAGAATGTGTCCTTCAGCGTCTGGCTTATTTCACTTTATATAGTGTTCTCCAAGTTCATCCATGTTGCCACCTGTGTCTGAACGTCCTTCCTTTTTAAGGCTGGATAACATCCCCATCATGTGGATGAACCACGTCCTTTCGTTGATGGACGCCTGGGTTGCTTCCCCATCTTAGCTATTTTGAACGATGCTGCAATGAACATGGGAGTGCGAATTTCATGCTGTTTTTGTTCTTGTTTGTTTATTTTTAAAATAGGCTTTCTTTTTTTTTTTTTTTTGCGGTACGCGGGCCTCTCACTGCTGTGGCCTCTCCCGTTGCGGAGCACAGGCTCCGGACGCGCAGCCTCAGCGG
>NC_041224.1:181741989-181743963 GCF_002837175.3 Physeter macrocephalus
GAGCGCGCGAGCGGGGTCGGGCCTGGATCCCGCTGCGTCGCGGGAGGCGGTCTGTGCAGGGAAGCTGTGCCTGGCCTCCCCTCGGCCCCTTCCCATCGCCTTCTGTTGCCCACCCCAACGTGGGACACGCTCTGGCAGCTTCTGGTACTTTTCCTTCTGGCTCTTTCCACGGCTGGGCAGGCCCACACTCGTGACTTATCTGCCCCGCCCCCTCGCCAGGTGGGAAGCCCGGGTGGCGCGGCAGGTGTGTGCCCGGCGGTGGCAGGGGCTCTGCCCCCGCGCGTGAGCCCAGGGACACGCGGCAGGGGGGCCGCAGGGGCAGTGGGCAGTCAGGCTGAGCAGGAGGAAGGGGTCTCCCGGAGCCTCCGCCGTGGCTGCAGACCGGGCCCCAGCAGTGGGTGAGGACGGGGCAGCGAGGACGCCAGCTCACCCGGGACCCCACGCCCAGGGGCTGGGGCTTTGCTGCAGGAAGCTGCTCAGCGCCAGCCTCGGTGGCTGGGCCCCGGGCCCCGCTGGGGGGAAACGAGGCCAAGGAGGCACCGCTCCACCAGGGGGCGCTCTGCCCGGTCTCGGAGGAGCTGGGGGGGCGGGGGGCAGCGGTCACCGGGGAGCACGGGCTAGGGCCCAGCGCGGCGGTCGGCGCGGCCAGACGGCGGCGGCGGCGGGAAGCCGCTTAGCAAGGGCAGAGCGAGCTGGCCCCACACAGCTGCGCCTCCAGCCCGGGTCGCTCCCCCAGGCCCAGCCACGTGGTCGTTTCAGGACTCGTGGCATTTAGGTGACCTTTTGAGCGCGGTGTGGCTTGCGTCGTCTCTGAGTCGCTCCCGTCTGGACCCGCGTCCCGTCTCTCTTGGCCAGTCCCGGTACTCGGGCGCCGGGCCCCTCCCAGGAAGGCAGCGGGGGGCCCTGCCCAGCTGGGCTTGGTCTTAGGGGAAGGGGCCGGCGTTGGCTTTAGCCCGGGCCCGCGGTGACCTCGTGACCTTGGTGAGCCCCTTCCTTCCCTGGCCTCAGCCTCCGCCCTCTGTAGACCCTACTTCAGTTTTACGTGGGTGGGGAAGCCTGGCTCCCCCAAGGCCCTGCTTGGGTCCCAGGAACGGCCGGAGGCTGCATTTCTCCGCACCTCCTGCTTTCCCATTTCCATGCCACTTAAATAAAACATAATAGCTTTACTGAGGTATAATTTACGTACCGTGAAGGTCACCCTTGTGAGGGTACGATCGTACATCCATCACGATTCAGTTCTAGAACATTTTCCTCCCCCTGAGGAGTTTCCCCTCCCCCCTCCCACCCCACCCCCGACAACCACTGATGTGGTGTCTCTGTAAATGCTTCATGATGGCTTTTGTTTTATTTCGACTCTTTTCTTTATTGTGATAAAATGTACATAATATAAATTTACCATCTTAGTCATGTTTAACCGTACAGTTCGGTAGCGTTAAGTACATTCACGTTGTTGTGCAGCCTTCACCGCCATCTGTCTGCAGAGCTGTGTCATCCCCCAAACAGGAACTCTGTCCCCATTAAATACTCACTCCCCCTTTCGCCCTCCAGCCCCTGCCCCCAGCATCCTACTTTCTGTCTCCATGAGTTTGACTTCTCTATGGACCTCATACACGTGCATCATACAGAATGTGTCCTTCAGCGTCTGGCTTATTTCACTTTATATAGTGTTCTCCAAGTTCATCCATGTTGCCACCTGTGTCTGAACGTCCTTCCTTTTTAAGGCTGGATAACATCCCCATCATGTGGATGAACCACGTCCTTTCGTTGATGGACGCCTGGGTTGCTTCCCCATCTTAGCTATTTTGAACGATGCTGCAATGAACATGGGAGTGCGAATTTCATGCTGTTTTTGTTCTTGTTTATTTATTTTTAAAATAGGCTTTCTTTTTTTTTTTTTTGCGGTACGCGGGCCTCTCATTGCTGTGGCCTCTCCCGTTTCGGAGCACAGGCTCCGGACGCGCAGCCTCACCGGCC
>NC_041224.1:181744298-181769867 GCF_002837175.3 Physeter macrocephalus
GAGCGCGCGAGCGGGGTCGGGCCTGGATCCCGCTGCGTCGCGGGAGGCGGTCTGTGCAGGGAAGCTGTGCCTGGCCTCCCCTCGGCCCCTTCCCATCGCCTTCTGTTGCCCACCCCAACGTGGGACACGCTCTGGCAGCTTCTGGTACTTTTCCTTCTGGCTCTTTCCACGGCTGGGCAGGCCCACACTCGTGACTTATCTGCCCCGCCCCCTCGCCAGGTGGGAAGCCCGGGTGGCGCGGCAGGTGTGTGCCCGGCGGTGGCAGGGGCTCTGCCCCCGCGCGTGAGCCCAGGGACACGCGGCAGGGGGGCCGCAGGGGCAGTGGGCAGTCAGGCTGAGCAGGAGGAAGGGGTCTCCCGGAGCCTCCGCCGTGGCTGCAGACCGGGCCCCAGCAGTGGGTGAGGACGGGGCAGCGAGGACGCCAGCTCACCCGGGACCCCACGCCCAGGGGCTGGGGCTTTGCTGCAGGAAGCTGCTCAGCGCCAGCCTCGGTGGCTGGGCCCCGGGCCCCGCTGGGGGGAAACGAGGCCAAGGAGGCACCGCTCCACCAGGGGGCGCTCTGCCCGGTCTCGGAGGAGCTGGGGGGGCGGGGGGCAGCGGTCACCGGGGAGCACGGGCTAGGGCCCAGCGCGGCGGTCGGCGCGGCCAGACGGCGGCGGCGGCGGGAAGCCGCTTAGCAAGGGCAGAGCGAGCTGGCCCCACACAGCTGCGCCTCCAGCCCGGGTCGCTCCCCCAGGCCCAGCCACGTGGTCGTTTCAGGACTCGTGGCATTTAGGTGACCTTTTGAGCGCGGTGTGGCTTGCGTCGTCTCTGAGTCGCTCCCGTCTGGACCCGCGTCCCGTCTCTCTTGGCCAGTCCCGGTACTCGGGCGCCGGGCCCCTCCCAGGAAGGCAGCGGGGGGCCCTGCCCAGCTGGGCTTGGTCTTAGGGGAAGGGGCCGGCGTTGGCTTTAGCCCGGGCCCGCGGTGACCTCGTGACCTTGGTGAGCCCCTTCCTTCCCTGGCCTCAGCCTCCGCCCTCTGTAGACCCTACTTCAGTTTTACGTGGGTGGGGAAGCCTGGCTCCCCCAAGGCCCTGCTTGGGTCCCAGGAACGGCCGGAGGCTGCATTTCTCCGCACCTCCTGCTTTCCCATTTCCATGCCACTTAAATAAAACATAATAGCTTTACTGAGGTATAATTTACGTACCGTGAAGGTCACCCCTGTGAGGGTACGATCGTACATCCATCACGATTCAGTTCTAGAACATTTTCCTCCCCCTGAGGAGTTTCCCCTCCCCCCTCCCACCCCACCCCCGACAACCACTGATGTGCTGTCTCTGTAAATGCTTCATGATGGCTTTTGTTTTATTTCGACTGTTTTCTTTATTGTGATAAAATGTACATAATATAAATTTACCATCTTAGCCATCTTTAACCGTACAGTTCGGTAGCGTTAAGTACATTCACGTTGTTGTGCAGCCTTCACCGCCATCTGTCTGCAGAGCTGTGTCATCCCCCAAACAGGAACTCTGTCCCCATTAAATACTCACTCCCCCTTTCGCCCTCCAGCCCCTGCCCCCAGCATCCTACTTTCTGTCTCCATGAGTTTGACTTCTCTATGGACCTCATACACGTGCATCATACAGAATGTGTCCTTCAGCGTCTGGCTTATTTCACTTTATATAGTGTTCTCCAAGTTCATCCATGTTGCCACCTGTGTCTGAACGTCCTTCCTTTTTAAGGCTGGATAACATCCCCATCATGTGGATGAACCACGTCCTTTCGTTGATGGACGCCTGGGTTGCTTCCCCATCTTAGCTATTTTGAACGATGCTGCAATGAACATGGGAGTGCGAATTTCATGCTGTTTTTGTTCTTGTTTATTTATTTTTAAAATAGGCTTTCTTTTTTTTTTTTTTGCGGTACGCGGGCCTCTCATTGCTGTGGCCTCTCCCGTTGCGGAGCACAGGCTCCGGACGCGCGCCACCAGGGAAGCCCTATTTTATTTTTTAAATTAACTTATTTATTTATTTTTGGCTGTGTTGGGTCTTCATTGTTGTGCGCGGGCTTCCTCTAGTTGCGGTGAGCGGGGGCTACTCTTCGTTGCGGTGCGCGGGCTTCTCATTGTGGTGGCTTCTCCTGTTGCGGAGCGAGGACTCTAGGCGCGTGGGCTTCAGTAGTTGTGGCTCGCGGGCTCTAGAGTGCAGGCTCAGTAGTTGTGGTGCGTGGGCTCAGTAGTTGTGACTTGCGGGCTCTAGAGCGCAGGCTCAGTAGTTGTGGCGCGTGGGCTTAGTTGCTCCGCGGCATGTGGGATCTTCCTGGACCAGAGATTGAACCCGAGTCCCCTGCATTGGCAGGCGGATTCTTAACCACTAGGCCAGCAGGGAAGTCCCTGTTTTTGTTTTTAGATTTTTTTTTTTATGTGGACCACTTTTAAAGTCTTTATCGAATTTGTTAACAGTATTGTTTCTGTTTTATGTTTTGGTTTTTTGGTCATGAAGCATGTGGGATCTTAGCTCCCTGACCAGGGATTGAACCCGCACCCCCTGCATTGGAAGGTGAAGTCTTAACCGCTGGACGGCCAGGGAAGTCCCTGTGCTGTTTTAAACGTAAGTCCCCCGCGTCCGTGATACGATTCAGTCTCGTGTCTGTGTGTTGCAGGCAACGGAGTGGTTGTCCACTTACCAGGCTTGTTCGAAGAAGCAGAAAAGAATGAGAAGAAAGGTAGGTCCGTGTCCCCGCAGACCCGCCCCGCTCAGGACACGTGCGTGTTCCCAGCGGCCAAGTTGCCGGGTGGCTCGCCATGTGGTTTCTCCTGCGGGCGGCGGCAGGTGGGCAGGTGGGGCGGCTTCCACGGCTGGCCGCCTGCCTGGGCCTGCTGGCTCTGCCTGTGCAGGAAGCCGGGAGCGGGCAGTCCAGAGGCCCCAAACTCTGGCTTCAGGCCACAGCCTCAGTGTCACAGGGGAGCTCTCATGACACTGGGGACAGGTGGCACTGGGAGATAAAGACCAGGCTGTCCAGGAAGGAGCCCTGGAACCTGGAATACGACCCTGATGTCCGGCTGAGACGGGGGGCCATTGGGCCGACCGTGCGGCGAGCGGGGCAGAATGTGGCCCCTGGGGGCTGTTCAGGGGCAGGAGGCTGGCGGGCAGTGACCGAGGCCACCGGCCAGGCCTCTGGGCAAGTGGGACCCCAGCGGTTGTTTAGAGGCAAGCTGATGACACAGCAGCCCTGAGAGGCCGTGGAGGAAACACAGCCTCGGCCTCAGGGCTCGGTGCAGGCAGGAAAAGAGCGAGTGGGACCCTGGCCCTGGGACGCGGGCACCGGGATGTGCCGGGACGGAGACCCCACGGGGAGACAGGCTCGCCCGCGGGGACGTGCGTGGACGTCCCACGGGGGAGGACCCGCCACTAACCGGAGGTGACTCTGTGGCCCGTGGCCGACCACGTGCCGTGTCCGCAGGCCTGAAGGACTGGGAGAAGAGGCTCATCATCTCTGACCGGGCCCACCTGGGTAAGTCTCAGGCCCTCCCTGCCCACCTGAGAGTGACGCCCCCATCCCCACCGTGGCCTGGGGCTCCCCCACGCCTTCTCCAAGGGCTTCCGGGGGTGCCAGGTCGGGATCACTGCCCCCACTGGCAGGTGGGGAGATTGAGGCCCGGGGGACCCCGGTGCGTCCCCGGAGGCCCTGTAACCGTCTGTCTCTCCCACTCGTGGTGCCCCCGCCGGCCCGGCCGGCAGTGTTCGATTTTCACCAGGCGGTGGATGGGCTCCAGGAGGTGCAGAGGCAGGCCCAGGAGGGCAAGAAGTGAGTAGCGCGTGCGCTCAGCTCGTGGCCCTCGAGTCCACGGATGGAGAGCTGGGGGCGTGGGGGGTGGGGAGCGTGCGTCCGCCCGAAGCCCCCGAGGACGGTGCCCGTCAGTTCACCCCAGGCCTCCCTGGCCCTGAAGCCCAAGCGAGCCGCCTCTCCCCGGGGCCGCGCCGTCCTCCCCGGCTGCCACCCCGCGGAGTGCCCGTGCTGTCTGTCGCCCGCTGAGCCCCCCACCCCTGCTGGGATCGCAAGCCAGCCTTGACCACGGCTCCGTCACGGCACCCCGTCCTGCCCACCAGCTCTCGGTGGCCGTTCACTGGTTCTCCAGAGATGTTTATGAGAAGGTGCCGGGGACGGTTCTCAAAGCCGGGACAGGGGTGCAGTAGGCCAGAGTACTGCCTCTCACACACACGTGCACACGCGCCTGCCCTGCCCACGTGCACGCTCCGCGCACGCTCGTCCACAAGTGCACGCGTACGGACACACGCACGTTCCACACACATCCACACACATCCACAGCGGCGCACGCACGTCTGCACACAAATGTGCGTGCACCACGTGTGCTCACACACGGCACACGCTCACACACAGGCACACACGTATGTGCGCACGTGTATGCGCTGCACACATCTCACACGCTGCGCGTGCTCATACGCAGGTGCGCACGCACACCCCCATGGGAGCACACGTGCTCACAAACATGCACGCACACACACAGGTGGCAACGCTGAGCCTGGCTGGGCTGTGGCGGGCAGAGAGTACAGGGTGGGCACAGCTGGGTCCTGGTCCCGGAGCAGCAGCCTCCGTGCCAGGCGAGAGGGAAGCCAGGGCAGAAGGCAGACGGGCCGGGAGGGCGCCACTGGGCACCGGGCCTCAGAGTTGGGGTAGGGGAGGGTCAGGGCTGGGACTCAGAGCCGGGTGCCCCCACCGCAGCCCCGGGTCCCTGGAAGCTGGCCACGTGAGGCGTCCCGTGGTTCTCATGGCCGTCCCAGACCCCCGGGTGCTGCTGCTGGGAGGGACCCTCAGATGTCACCCGGCTCGACCTTGATTTATGGGGCTGGAAGCTGAGGCCTGAGGGGCTGGCCGGGGAACCCGCGTTCCCAGGCTCCTCCCCGAGGCCCCGGGCGGCTGGCCTGGGCGACCCGCGTTCCCAGCCCGTGGCCTGTCTTTTAGCATCGGCACCACCAGGAAGGGGATTGGACCCGCCTACTCGTCCAAGGCGGCCCGCACGGGGCTCCGCATCTGTGACCTCCTGTCGGACTTCAGCGAGTTCTCCACCCGGTACCTGAGCTGCCCGCGACCCCAGGGGAGCCTGGCCGGGGAGGTGGGCGCAGGGCTCCAGGGGGCCGGGGGTCTCAGTCATCGTCGCTTCTGCAGATTCAAGAACTTGGCCCATCAGCACCAGTCCATGTTCCCCACGTTGGAGATAGATGTCGAAGGTCAACTCAAAAGGCTCAAGGTAGGGCTGGGCGCCTCAGCATCCGGGCAGACCCCGCCGACTGCCCGTGCACGTTCGTGCAGTGCGCCTGTCGCGTTATCACAGGTCGCCTGGGCTCGGGGGCCGCGGGCCTCCCGTGGGAACCCCCTGGCCGGCCGTGCTCACGGTCTCAGGAGGCCGGGGGCTCGCTGCTGGCCTGGCCCCTCGCCTCCTCTCTGAGGAAACTGCCCCAGATGCGCTGGGGGACGGAGGCCGACCCTGTCTGTCTGGGGCAGGAGCAGGCGGGAGACAGGAGGATGTCAGCGCAGAGCCCTTCTGGAAGGTTCCAGGGCTGGGACCCCAGCTCCTCCAGCCTCGTCGGGGGCTGTAAATGTGACGGGGCGGGACGAGCGGGGAATCTGCAGACCGAGCCCCTCGCTGGGCGGGAATGTGCTGGAAGAGAGAGGCTGTGGGGAGGGGGCCAGAGCTGGGCGGACCCCCTGGTTCCTGCACCCTCCCCCTTCCCCCAGGGCTTCGCTGAGCGGATCCGACCCATGGTCCGAGACGGCGTTTACTTCATGTACGAGGCGCTCCATGGCGCCCCCAAGAAAATCCTCGTGGAAGGCGCCAACGCAGCCCTCCTCGACATTGACTTCGGTATGTCCCGGCCGCGTCCCCACAAACCCCGCCTTCAGAGACAGGCGTGGTGCGGCCTCCCTCCATGGCCACGCTGCTGGCCGTGCCCGGGAAACGTACCACCCTCGTTTCCCTAACTTCAGCCGAGAGGGGAGAAGGGAGAAGCTGGGCTGGAGGGGAGGGAGGGAGGGAGAGAGAGACCGGCGGGGCCCCAGCTGCCCCACGTGGGCCTCTGTCCACCCTGTCCCCGACCCAGGGACACGCCAGCACCGAGGCCGCAAGGCGCAGGCAGGGGAGGCACGCGCCGTCCAAACCCGAGCGACCCTCTCCCTCCCCTCCCCCACCAGCTCATACCCACCACGCCCTGTGCCAGCCACTCCCCCGGGATGGTCCCCCTGGAGACCCTGCCAAGGGGGACCCCTGGGCCCCGGTGATCTGTGGGGTGGGGGCCTGACCAGCTGTCTCACAGGGACCTACCCCTTTGTGACGTCATCCAACTGCACGGTGGGCGGCGTATGCACCGGCCTGGGCATCCCCCCCCAGAACATAGGCGAGGTCTACGGCGTGGTTAAGGCCTACACCACACGCGTGGGCATCGGCGCCTTCCCCACCGAGCAGATCAACGTGAGTGCCCAGCCCCGCGGGACCGCGTGGGCACCTGGTGGAGGGGACTGGGGAGGCTAAAGAGACGCAGGAGGCTGCCGCTCCAGCCCCGTCCCGTGCCGTGGCCGTGGCCGTGGCCGTTCACGGTGGAGCCCCTCGGCTCGGGAAGGGCACCGAGAGCTGTGTCTCTGCTCCATCCTCGGGGGCACAGGCCACCTTCGTCCTTGGGGGCCTGAGCCCGCCTGGGGTTTGGTCTCAGCCAAGCTAGAGCAGGGCCAGAAGTACCGCCCCCGCCCCGCCCAGCAAACTGCTCTCCAGCCTCGTGGGTGTTTCTGGAAGCTCAGGACACCGCCGGCCTTCCTCTCACCTGGCCTTGTGCCCCCGTGGCCGGCAAGCACCCGAGACTCTTGTCCTGGGCAGGTGTCTGAGAGCCAGAGTGGGAAGGGGCTTGAATGAGGCGCAGGGACCCCTGAGAAATAAACACACACCTGCCCGAGGCTCAGCTGCAGGGCCAGGTCAGTCCACCCTCACCTGCCCACGAGGCCCAGAAGGAGGCGCTGGTCAGCGCGGCCCTACCTGTGGGGGCCTCAGCTGGGGCAGGTGTGCCAGGGACCAGGGAAGCAGGCGTGAGGAGGGGGTGGTCGTCAGGGGCTGCAGGAGGGTCGAAGGGGAGGGCAGAGCAGATGATGGTGAGTGCCAGGCAGCCGGGCACAGGCTCCCTTTCCCGTGGCACCGGGGCCCTCTCTGTCCCCACGCAGGAAATCGGGGACCTGCTGCAGAGCCGCGGCCACGAGTGGGGCGTGACCACGGGCAGGAAGAGACGCTGTGGCTGGCTGGACCTGATGATCCTCAGATATGCCCACATGGTCAACGGATTCACCGCGTAAGTGGCACTTCTGGCACGTCTGCTCCTGAGCCCAGCGGGTGCCCGTCCGCCCCGGGGTCCGTCCCTGGGTCCCCAGACACCATGGGAGCGGGGGAGCTGGGCATCGGGGCCCAGGGCCACCGTCTCCCCACACAGGGTGATGTCACCCGAGGGAGACCGTTCTCCACGGCGAGGCCACAGTGGGGTGACGTGGAGGCCCAGGCAGGGCGCCTTGGAGCCGGCCCTGTGGTCAGTTCCCGCAAACACCCAGGGTGACGCTGGGCTCCTAAGAAGGGGGCGGAACAGACCCTCATCAGGAGAGGCCGCGCTTGACGCCCGCGAGGCCCCGCAGAGAGGCCGCAGTGGGGACGCGGCCTGCGCTGGGCCTGGAGGGCGGCTGGCCGGGTTTGCAGCCCCTTGAGGGCCTCCGCAGGTCCCCCCGCTCTGCGAGGCCGTGGACAGGAAGGGGACCCCGAGGGTGCCGGGAGCAGGAGCCCCCCTCCTCTTGAAGCGGCCTCCCCCTTGGGGGGCAGGGCGGGCCCCCACAGTGCCCCCAAGACCAGCCAGGCAGCCGGGCTGCCCTTGGCGATGGTTGTGGTTCCGGCGGCTCAGACCTTGCCCTGGGAAACGAGGGGCTTCGTGCGAACGGAGGACTTGCTGCTTCCTCCCCAGAAAGACGGGCCAGGGCGCGAGGTGCACGCTTGTCACAGCGCACGGCCCACGAGTTAACCACAGCCGCGCTCGGTGTGTGTGGGCCGGCCGTCCGCGGGAGGCACGGGGACGAAGCGGCCGAGGGCACGGTGTCCGAGGTCCCCGGCCCGCAGTCCTCCTGTGCAAAACGGGGAGATGCAGCCTCCCGGGGCCCCAAGGGCAACGGCCCAGCCCAGGTCAGGGCGGTGGCGCCGCGCACGGTGGCCCACGTGGGCTCGGGAAGCCCAGGGACACCCACCCAGAGGCCCTTGAGGCCTGGCCGTGCCAGAGATGAGAAAAGGAAGGGGAGAAACTTGCATGAAGCCCGGGCTCCCTGGCCCTGGGCGGATGGTGCGGGAGACCCTCAGGGGTGGACGACGTCATAGGCACCGGTGGTCTCGGCCCGGGCTCGGGGTCTCCCGGGTCAGAGGGGCGTGGACGGGCACAAGGCTCACATGCCCAGACCCTCAACGCGGCCGTGAGGAGGGCAGAAAGGACAAGGCCACCAGATCGGGGTCCCCTGGGGCGCTCAGGGCCAGGTGGGCCGGGTGGCTGGAGCTGGGTTCCAGCCTGGCCGAAGGCGGCCTTTTCCACCCTCCTCTCGATCCCCGGCAAGTAGAGGAGGAGCGAGGGGTGGAGCCCGGACAGGAGAAATGACGCGTAGCCGGCCGCTCCTCGGCTTCTCACCGTGGTTTTGGGCAGGCTGGCCTTAACGAAGCTGGACATCCTGGACGCCCTGGACGAGATTAGAGTCGGCATCGCGTACAAGCTCAGCGGGAAGCGGATCCCCTACTTCCCAGGTGCGAGCACGGCGGCTTTCCTGTCCTTGGCCTGTCTCGCGGGACCTGGGAGCAGACGTGACCCGTGGTTTCCGGGGCCAGGGGACAGGCTGTATGTGTTGAACGCGCGGGGTGAGCGCGTGTCCGCAAGACTCACCGCGGTTCCGTCTGAGGCAGGTCCTCACCCCGATGGGAGGCCTGGCCGGGCCTCGGGACAGTTGCTAGGCATCCATGGTCTGGCGGGGGCCCAGGGGGACCCCCGGGCGCCTGGGGTCAAGGCCCACCTCCCGGGGGCTGGGGACTCACGTGAAGTAGCCGACGTCAGGTCTGGACGCTCAGAGCTCTGGGCAAGTAGGAAGACGGCTTTGACCTCAGGAAACAGACGCTCTCGGTTCGCTCTTTAAGGTCCCGACTGGAGTTCCTGTGACCGAGCAGAAGCCGCCTTTCTCTTAAAAGGCGTAAAGGCAGTGCTGTCTTGCTGGCGTCACGGTTACCCGTGCCTCTGCACCGGGGTCACGTGACCCCACCCTCACCGGTGGCCGTGGGCGAGCTGCCCCCCGCCGCCCCACCCCCAGCACGTGTACGCCCGCCAGCAGCGGCGGCTGTGGGAGCCCCGTGCGGCCTCTCGGCCCGCGTGCCCCAGCCCTGCAGACCCTGAGCTTCGAGAGGGCGCGGCAGGATTGTGGTGTGACCCCAGGGGAGCGCGTCCAGGTCCCTTGCGGTGGACGGCGCCTTGCAGCGTCTTCTGACAATAAGGGGTGGTTGGTGTCTGCTGTAGCCCCGGAGTCCCCGCCACGTGGTGTCCCTGCCCTGAGGAGGGGGGTATAGGTCCTTTAGGACCTCTTGACACTTCAGGACCCTAGATCCCCTTAGAGTTTCCAAGCGGGGGCCTCGGAGCTCCTCTGATGATCGCCGTGGATGTTGCAGCAGAGCGCGTAGTGAATCCGTGTCCAGGGTGGCGTGTCCCCTGGGCTGGAAGGGGTACAGCCAGTGTCCGAGAACCACCCCCACCCCCTGAGTAAACCAAGCAGGGCGGCTTGCCTTCCCCGCCTCTGAGCCCCGGGGCAAGCGGACCCCAGGCTGGGGGTCCCGGGCCCGTGGCCCAGCAACCGTCCGCAGCCCGTGGTTCACGCGCGCCCTGCGTGTCCCCAGCCAACCAGGAGATTCTGCAGAAGGTGGAGGTGGAGTATGAAATTCTGCCTGGGTGGAAAGCGGACACTACGGGTGCCAGGAAGTGGGAGGACCTGCCCCCGCAGGCCCAGAGCTACATCCGGTTTGTGGAGAACCACGTTGGAGTGGCAGGTGGGTGCCCTGAGCCCTGGCTGCCCCCTCTCCCCGCCGCGCCCTGGGCTGAACCTCCCCTTTCCCTTTCAGTGAAATGGGTTGGTGTTGGCAGATCCAGAGATTCGATAATCCAGCTGTTTTAGACAAAGACAGAGCTGATCCCAGCAGGCCACGTCCACGCCAGCAGCCACAGCAGTGTTCGTTCCCCAGCCAGCAAAACCAACGCCGTAAACAAAGAGATTTGAAAACTATTTACTGTACTTTTCTATTTCTCTTTAAACCTTCAGCTCCACCCACTAATTTCTACAACAACTTTAAACATCTGAAAACCAGTGTTGGGTACATTTTTTAAAATCCTGCTATTTCAAATGAGCCGAAGCGCTCAAAACAGAGACCTTTTGTGGCACGTGAATTGTCACATGGTTGTATGCCCGGTTGGAGCCGTTTAGTAATAAACAAATCTGACAGCCGCTGAACGGTAGTGAGCAGTGCATGTTTTGTTCTGACTTTGTCGTCGTCGTTTTGACTTTTAAACGCTGGAAGGCACCGCTTTGCCGCACCAGCAGTCTGGGTGACACACATTTCCTTTTGCTTTTTAATAAATTTATTTATTTATTTTTGGCTGCGTTGGGTCTTCGTTGCTGTGCGCGGGCTTCCTCTAGTCGCGGCGAGCGGGGGCTACTCTTCGTTGCGGTGCACGGGCGATTCTCAACCACTGCGCCACCAGGGAAGCCCTGACACACATTTTCGTGTCATGAAGCCAAGCCGTGAGTTTGCTCAGACCACAAAATGCAAACAGCCCAGGGAAGAGAGACCATGGGCATTAAACAGTTTTCCAGAACTAAACACTTCAACAGATTCACCCTAGCGCCCCGAGCCCTTCCCCGCAACCCTCAGTCCCCTCCATTTCGGTGGAACAGCCACTGGCCCCATCCCTCTTGAGTCCCCTGGGCTAGGAAACCACTTCTCAACTGGCTGAAGCTGCAAAGAGCCTACTGTAGTCTGTGCTCGCCCAGAAGCCGAGTGGTAGCTTCCTTAACCCTTCACAGTTTGAGGTAAGTTTAGAAAAATAACAGGTCTTTTGGTATCGTTTCAGAGAGGGAAGGGATTATACATGTGGAGAGACCTGGAGTCTGCCGGGCTTAAATCCTAGCTTTTTTTTTTTTTTTTTTTTAACTATTTATTTATTTCTGGCTGCATTGGGTCTTCGTTGCTGCGCGCGGGCTTTCTCTAGTTGTGGCAATCGGGGGTTACTCTTTGTTGCAGTGCGCCGGCTTCTCACTGCGGTGGCTTCTCTTGTTGCGGAGCGCTGGCTCTAGGCACACGGGCTTCAGTAGTTGTGGCTCGCGGGCTTATTTGCTCTGCGGCATGTGGGATCTTCCCACACCGGGTCTCGAACCTGTGTCACCTGGGTTGGCAGGTGGATTCTTAACCACTGCGCCACCAGGGAAGCCCTAAATCCTAGCTTTTTAGAGCTGAGGATGCCAGCTGGGTTCACTGACATCGGGCCGCTGCCAACTCGGCTTGCTTCCCATGGACCCTGCTGGCCCCGGGCGGTTCCCCAGGGTCCGGTGTCACTGGCTTGCACCACGGAGTCCCAAACTCATGTGACAGCATGTTGGGTGAAAGGGCCACAGATTGGGTGTGTGGCTTCACACGTGCCAGCGAACTTTTCCAAACAGTGCCGAGAACGGCCTTCAGCAGTTTGAAAGATGTCAGGGGCATGCGTGTGGACCAGCTTCCTCGGGCAGCAGGGCTACAGGTGAGAAGCGCCAAAAGAAACTGATCTTGGAGTTTCCCAAGAATTATTTCTTTCCACGACAGAGCAAGCAGGACGAGAGGAGAGGCCAAAGGCAGGGCGAGTTCTTAAGGAAAGCGGAGGTGGGGCCCAAGCTCTCCTCCCTGCCCCCGGGGATACTGTGCCTCTGACCCGATGGCCGTCCTGCGACACAGAGGGGCACGCGCTTTGGGCAATCAGCCAGAGAAGGCACTTCCCAGAGGAGTCGTTCCATTCTGCATGAAAAGCTGCACTCCTGGCTTGGCGACTGGACCTGCAATTTAAATTACACAAAGCTGCAAAAAGCCACTATATTATGTAGTCGCTGCTAAATTCTCCGCTCGAATACAAGTTGTTCTTTCCTTTGATCTCTGGACAAAATCTTGGGGAGGCAGCCCCAGGCAATGTCTTTGAGTATCTGCAGGTGTTGTACAAGGTGAAAAGACACCAATTTGGAGGGGCACTCATTCGTCCCTGGCACCAGCTCCCTCACCCCCGTGTGGCCCAGGGATGGGAGGCTCGGTCCTCTGGGTTGGGTTAGGACAGACAGCCCCCTTTTTCTCCGTATCAGATGTTGTGAGGGTCTGAGTAATTACAATAAGGTGCTCTCTCTTCTTTGCACCGATAACACAGCCCCCTTGTAGACGAGCTCCCAGTGGTCTCAGGTCAATACGTGGATAAAAGACAAGTAAGTGATTTGATAACGTTGTTTGATAAAACGTGTTCTTTCAGGGACTTCCCTGGCTGTCCAGTGGTTAAGACTCTGTGCTTCCACTGCAGGCGGCAAGGGCTCGACCCCT
Source organism: Physeter macrocephalus (assembly GCF_002837175.3). Taxonomy (NCBI): domain Eukaryota; kingdom Metazoa; phylum Chordata; class Mammalia; order Artiodactyla; family Physeteridae; genus Physeter; species Physeter macrocephalus. Next base: position 181,756,939 of record NC_041224.1, read on the forward strand.
GGTCGGGGAACTAAGACCCCATATGCCGCGGGGCGCGGCCAAAATGTAAAAAAAACAAAAACAACAAAAAAGTGTTTTCCCAAACACTTTGGAAAGCTGCCGGTTTGCTCAGAAGTTTAACATTCATCTACCTACCATCAAGCCATTCCACTCCTAGGCACCGACCCACAACAAATGACCACGAATGTACAGAAAAAGCCTTAGACGAGAGCGTTCCCAGCAGCTGCCCTCATCAGAGCCAAATCCTGGCACAGCCCAGGTGTCAGTCGACAGGTAAACAAACTGTGGTCTCTCCACACACAGAATACACTCAGCAACGGAAGGAGTGGACCACTGAGGGGTGCGGGACGGTGGCCGGTCTCGGAGCGAACCGAGGGGAAAAGCCAGACGCAAAGGTTCACGCGCAGAATGAGACCGAGCCTGTGAGGTTCGAGGACGGCAGCGTCCCTGAAGGGATGAAAATAGGGCAATGGTCACTCCTGCGGGGAGTGACCCGCGGGGGTCACTGCGGGGGACGGGCGACGGGAAAATAGAGCAATGGTCACTCCTGCCCGGGGCGGGGGAGGGGCGACGGGGTCATCGTAACTGGCAGAACTGTATACATTTACCATCTGGGCATTCCACTGGGCGTAAATACACACAGCCGCGCTGTAAGTAAATTATACCCCAACCTAAAAGTTACTCAAAGTAACCATACAACCATCTTACATAACTGAGATGATAATTACAATTTTAGGACCCCGAGGCAACTTCGATGAAACATATTACTGAATACGTTTCCTGCCAGCCTTACCCACTCTGCATTTGTTGGAGGGGAAGTTTGCTGCACTTCTCGTGGGAAAACAGAAAGCGTGTTCCTTCCTCATCTGACACATACTCACTTCCAGAATGTCCACCTTTCTAAGGTCAAATTACGCCGTTTCCGCTAAGGCTCTGCATCAGTTCGGTTTTCCTGGGAAATCGCCCCGCCCCGGGCAAGGCAGTTCTCCTTACTCTGCTTCCACAGCTCCCGTCCTTCCCCTTTTGTGACATTTGTCCCACCAGAGGTCAGGGGCCCCGCTGGCTCTGCTCCACACCACCCCTAAGGGCCTAGCGCAGAGCTCGGTATCTATTATGGGCTGGATTGTGTTCCCCTAAACTTCACATGTTGATGCCTCAACTCCCAGTACCTCCGAATGGGACTGGGTTTGGAGGTAGGGACTTTGAAGAGGTCATTTTTTCCGAAGCTTTATTGAGGTACAACTGACATATATTTAGATATAATTGATATAGAACACATAATTGACATATGAGGTACATCTTAATTGTACACTGTTGACCTAAAACAATAAACGAGACCAGCCAAATGGGTTTATTTGGGAACGGCAAAAAATTGCAATTCAGGACATGTAATCTATGGCTAACCACAGGCAAGTCTGGAGAGCAAAGGAGAGAAAACTCTTGAGAAGGGGGAGAGGGAAGGGGCTAATCTGAGCAGAGAACCCATTAGTGGAAACTGGAAGTTTGACATGTAAGTGGTCTTTCATTGGCTGAGCTGTGACAGACCCTTATTGGCTGGGCTGTTGTCGGGCAAGGAGAAATTCTTCCTCCTGCTGGGTAGTAAAGTAGTAACCTTCTTCTTTGTGGATGCAATGCACTCTTTTCCTATTGGGTCCGCAATTAATGTAGCGCAGCAGGGCACGCTTGCTCTCCCTCTTCTGGCCTCCTGACTCTTTTTTCTCTTTTTCGGCCACACCACGCGGCTTGCAGGATCTTAGTTCCCCGACCAGGGATTGAACCCAAGCCCTCTGCAGTGAAAGTGCGAAGCCCTAACTACTGGACCGCCAGGGAATTCCCTCTGACTCCATTTTAAATAAGGTTTCTGTTTCTTAATTTTTACAACATTAAGTTGTAGAGTGTGATGCTTTCATACACATACATATTGCAAGCCATAATAAGGTTAGACAATACATCCTTCACCTCATATAATCACCATTTTGTTGTTGTTGTTGTTATGGTGAGAACAGTTAAGCTCTATTCTTAGGAACCCGCACGTACACAATACTTGCTAACTATAGTCACCGAGCTGTACATTAGATCCCTGGAATTATCTACCATATAACTGGAAGTTTGTACCCTTTGACCAACAGCTCCCCATTTCCCCCAAGCCCAGCCCCTGGCAACCACCACTCTACTCTGTTTCTATGAGTTTGATGATTTTTTTTTTGGTGTTAATATTTATTTATTTATTTATTTATTTATTTATTTAGGTTGCGCTGGGTCTTAGTTGCGGCATGCGGGATCTTCGTTGCCACATGCGGACTTAGTTGTGGCGTGCATGCGGGATCTAGTTCCCGGACGAGGGATCAAACCCAGGCCCAACTGCATTGGGAGCACAGAGTCTTACGCAGTGGACCACCAGGGAAGTCCCAAGTTTGATGATTTTGGATTCCACATATAAGTGATATCATACAGAACTGTATTTCTCTTTCTCTGACTTATTTCAGTTAGCAAAATGTCCTCCAGATTCATTCACGTTATTGCAACTGGCAGAATGGCCTTCTTTTTTATGGCTGAATAATATTTCATTATATGTATATTCCAAATATCACGTTTTCTTTATCCACTCATCCACTGATGAACACTTAGATTGTTCCCATGTCTTGGCTATTGTAAAAACGCTGCAGGGAACGTGGTGCAGATAGCACTTCAAGATAATGATTTCAATTCCTTTGTATACACAGAAGCAGCATTGCTGGATCACATTGCAGTTCTATTTTCAACTTTTTGAGGAACCAGGAGGTAATTAAGTTTTAAAGAGGTCATATGGGTTGGCCTTAATCCAGTCTGACTGGCGTCCTTATCAGAAGAGGAGATGAGGACACAGACACACACAGACGGACCTCCACGTGAGCACAGGGAGACGAAGTCTGTCTGCAGGCCAAGGAGAAACCAGCTCTGCACACACCTTGATGTTGGACTTCCAACTTCCAGAACTGTAAGAGAATAAATGTCTATTGTTTAAGCCCTCAGTCTGAGTGCTTTGTTACGGCACCTCTAGAAAACTAATCCAGCACTGACTGGGCCCTCAACAAATATTTCTTAAATTAAAATTAGGTTGAAAGAAGAAGAGCTAACAAGATTCTCTTTTAATCACAATGTTTTGCATCTATCTACTGTGTCTTAAACGAGCCTAAGGCAGTTTCAAATCTGAAAGCAAAGAAATCTTTTAAAATTCCCAAGACCTGTAAGATTAAAACCAATACTCCTGGGAATTTCATCTATTTCTGAGATAAAACCAATCAAGCGTCTTTTTGTCACAGTGACTGCAGACCGCTAACAGGTATAGTACCCGATCATGCGGTCACGCAACAGGAAAAACGCTGGCCGAAGCCCCGCTTTCGGCCTGGTGTCCCTAGACCCGCCATGCCTGGCGGAAAGGGGCAAGTGGACCAGAGGCTGGCCCTGCCCCATCCCTGCGGGTTTCCTGCGCTGTGATGTGCGTCACGTGGGGGGTGTCACGTGATGGGTGCGTCGCGCGGGGCGTGGCCTGTAAGGCCCTCGGCTTGTCAACGGAAATCCAGGCGACAGAGGAACGGTCTGGACGACCCCGGGGGCAGCGGACAGGACGAGGGCCGGGCGGGCAGGCGGCCGGCAGAGGCCGAGGTGGGGCCGGAGCCGCACGGCTCTGTCAGAGCCCGACATTACGTCAGGCCTGCCCCGCATGACGCAGCAGGGCCCGGAACCCGGCCCGTGACGTGTGTCCAGTGCGCTCATGCGGCACTCTCCACTTGTGAGGGCGGGGCAGTCCTCCAAATTAAGAATTACAGAAAAGTGAATCATCCGCGAACTTTTGGTGATTTAAACGGAGAAGTATAACCAGTTTCGAGAGTTGTTTGGGGAGCAAAATTAAAAACCGCCGAGACGCCCTTCCCTTCCGCACCTCCTCGTACGAGTCCCTCCCACATGTCGCCTCCGACCTATCACGAGCCGCCCCTCACACGAGTCCCGCCCCCGATGTCGCCCCCAGCCCATCCTGCGGTGCGTGCGCACCACACCGCCTTCCCGCTTCCCCGCCCCCGGGGTGCCCACTCCGACCCTTGACCTCTCCCGGACTTTCCCGCGTCTCCGAGTCCCACCTCCCGGCGCACGAGCCCCGCCCCCGCCCCGGGCCTATCCCGCGTCGCGCCGCGCAGCAGCCCCGCCCCGCCCCGCCCTCTTCCTGGGCCTATCTCGCGTCGGGCCGCGCAGCAGCCCCGCCCCGCCCCCGCGCAGGGGTTGGCGCGCGTCTGTGACGTCACGGGAAGGCGAGGCGCGGCCGCGGAGCTGCGCAGCTGCGGGCCGCGGCCATGCCCAAGCGGGGCTGCCCCTTCGCGGACGCGGCCCCGCTGCAGCTCAAGGTGCGTGTGGGCCGGAGGGAGCTGAGTCGCGGCGTGTGCGCCGAGCGCCTCACGCGGGAGATCTTCGGTAAGTGAGGGGAAGCGGGGTCGGGCAGGCGGTCTCCGCAGGCCGCGCCCCCTGGAGCCGGGGGCCGGGGCCAGCCGCCCGGCCGGGTTTGGGAGCAGCGATTTGGGCGCTGTGAATGCGCCCGCGTCCACGACCTGTCCCCGCCCTCCACCTTCCCGAAACAGGCGGCCTCCGCGTGGGGCCGAGACGGGGCTCTGTCCTGTGGGAATGCTGGACTCGCGCAGGAGCCAGCCCTGGTCTGACCAGCCCAGCGAGAGGCCGGGGAGTGGGATGTCCCGGTGGAGTAAGCCGGTAGAAGCCCCCGTTCTGACCCGAGAGGCGTTTGTGGAGCGCGCCTTCCTTGCCAGGCGCTGCGGCTGCGGGAGACCCTGCCTTGCTGTCTACTGGGGGGCCAGCCAGAGAAGGACTCTCCAGAGATCATCAGGGCAGGCACGGGTCGCTGCAGGACCACCTGCAGGCTGTCAGAGGTCTCGTGGAGGAACAGAGTCGAAGCCGAATCCTGCAGGGTTAGGCAGGCAGCGAGGGAGAGGAAGGGAATTCCAGGCAGAGGGAACAGCCTGTGCAAAAACCGGGAAGCCGGAGGGTGCTGTCCGGTTCATTGTGTCTGGAGTATCCAGTTCCAGAGATGTAAGGTCACTGACCTAGGAAGCCTTCTCTGGCTTCCTCATGCAGGTTTTTGGGCGCATCGGTATTATTGATCATCACTTTGGGGGGGTTAATACTCTGGGGTAACTACAGAGTGGAATTTACCTTAACTAGTGGTGGGAGGCACAAGGTTTGTGCGTGTAGAACAGTCAGATGGTTACCTGGGTGTCTGTGATTGAGTGGTGCTGCCGTGCATTCGGGGTGTGGGGAAGGGCCTGGCCTGGGGAGACCCTGCTTCTCTTCCTCCTGCTGCTCCCCACCCCTCAGCCCCACCCCGCTGCCCCCATCAGCAGCTGCTGTGCCCTTTCTTTGCTTGCGCATGCAGGGTTGCAAATGCAAATGCCTTTCAAGGCCGCGCAGGTGATAAAAATGAGTGAAGCTGTGAGTGCTATGGCCAGACTGCAAGTGTTATCCTCTCAGGACCTTCAAAAAATGTAAACACTGCAGACAGAGAGAAGAATTAAAAATAAATGGGGGCTAAGTCGGTCTAGCTCTTGACCACGATGTTCTGGAGCATTTGCAGGGGCTTGTCCTTCGCAGGGCCCCGTCACAGAGGGAGTGCAGGGCTCCCTGGGCATTCCCTAAGAAGGGCAGGACGTAGGCCAGCGTGAACTCGCGTGTAATGAATTCCAAGCCTGAACCCTGGTCACTTTATCTTGAACGGACCACAGGCCCTCGAAGACAAGTATTAGCCTCACCACGTGACCTCCCCCCAGTCCCACCCTATTATAAGTGGGGGTGGGGGTGATTGGAGGAGGAGGAACTGGGTGTGACGGGGCTGTCATCAGCCACTCCATTTGAGTTACCCAACTGTGTGTTTCTGTCGGTTTCACTTAGCACCAACAGTTTCTAAGGTCTCCACCTGGCTCTGTTGGGACAGGGCAGAAAACCACAAACAAAGCATTTCTGGGGCTGGCGCCTGGCATTTGACCTTGTGAAAGCCCCCAGTGCCCTGATGGAAAGCCACTGCTCTGGTTGCTGAGAAACCACCTCAGCTCTGGGGTCAGGGGGTGGGGGGATGTCCAGGGCCCACAGAGGTCTGGAAAGTTCTGGGGTACCTTGTCCGGAGCTGGTTGCTGCCATGCCTTCTGCTAGCAGCTCCGTGGTAGGTGAAGGGGCGCGCGCTGGCCTGGGGTGTGGGCTCAGCTCTGAGTCTCTGGCTGTGCGTTAGTTAGCACTCCACAGCGCAGAGCTTCCTCTGCTGGACGAAGCCGGCTTGTGGGTGCTGGGGAGGAGACGAACGGCAAGGAGGTGAGGCCACACGTGTGGAAAATGGGCAGAGTGATAGCACAGGGAGCCCAGGTGGCGCTGCAGGGCCCAGAGCCTTCCTGGAGGAGGTGGCCGCCGAGCCCAGGCAGGAGGTCAGGGTGGGACCCAGCTCGCCAGGGAGCAGCGTGGTCCGGGGTGGCTGGATAGCCAGAGGCCCGGCCACGCACAGCTCAAGGGATGAGGTGGCCACGCGGGTGCTTCCGTGCTGCAGCGGTATAAGCGGGGAAATGGTTGTCCTCCGCAGAAAAGACCACGCAGCTCCTCTTCCGCGGGGCCCAGGCCTGCATGGACCCCGCGTGGGAGGAAGGCTGCGCCATCGTCGACACTCCGGAGTCGCCGAAGCCTGGCCCCACAGAAGCCCCTCGGGCTGCGCGCGGGCAGATGCTGATCGGGCCCGACGGCCGACTGACCAGGAGTCGAGCCCAGGCCTCCGAGGCTGGTGAGTGAGGCCCACGGCAGGCGCTTCCCAGCTGTGTGCTAAGGATGGGATGTGGCAGGGGCTTTTCCTACCTGGGCTGGCGGGAGCCAGGCCCTAGTCTGACAATATGAACAGGGCGAGCGCCTGCAGGCTCTTGACATTAGGAGGCTCTGCTGTCACCGACATCCACGTCTGATAGCTGCGAACAGTTTCTAACTGTTGGATCGGAAAGGAACAGAGGCCCCTCTGGGTGACCCTCCTGGGTGTCCTGCCTGCTTTCCACCTGCAGCTCTCCCACGGAGTCCCACCTGGCTGGGTGGGAAAAGCCTGTTCGGGTCCCTGTGCAGTGTGGTGTGCGTCTCAGACTGTCACCTGTGTCGCCCCCGGGTCTGGGTGGGGCAAAGGGACCTCTGTGTTAACCCGTGATGCAGGGACCCCGCTTTGAGACGCAGCTGTGAGACACACGGGGGACGAAGGCCTAGCGACTTCCGATGCAGGCGGTCAGGAGAAGGGCTGACCCTTAGGTACCGACGTTTGGGTGCTGGGAATTGTAGGTGGGAGTCACGGAAGCCACCTGGGACCTCTCCCTGGTGAACGGGTCTGCGTGCTGTGCTTACGCACAGGTTGTCGCCTTAGGACCTAGTGGTCGGCCAGGCGCGGGAGGAGGGGTGGCCCCCAGCGCCAGCGCTGCAGGTCCCCTTTGGGCTGATGGACGTTTCTTCCCCACAGACCCGGCCATGGCAGCACCGGGAGCCTGCGCGTCGTGTGTGCGGGCCGCGGACGGGAAGGCGGCGTGCGGCCAGTGCGAGCGGGCCCTGTGCGGGCGCTGCGTGCACACCTGCTGCGGCTGTGGGGCAGTGGCCTGCGCGCTGTGTGCCCTCGTGGAGTGAGTGCGGGCCCCGTCGGGGAGTGGGGGCGGCAGGCCCATCCCGCATTGCCCGGTGGGACGATGCGATGCCAGTAAATGCTTTGCTCAGCTTGAGTTTTTCCAAGACCTTGAGATCCTTTCTGGGGGAAGTCCAGACCTTGTAGGTCAGCTCTGCGCTGTCTGTGGCCTGTCCCAGACCGCTCGTGCTCTAGTCCTTTGAGCCCTGGCCTCAGGAAGCCTCCTCACGTGGCCTTCCTACGGAGCGTGCTCATTAGCGGAGGACACGTGACATGTGAGGGCAGGAAACAAACGTTTGTCTGTGACTTGGGTGAGCGTGTCCGCCACAGCCGGTGGACCCCGTCCCTGCCCAGGAGGTTTCGGGCGGTGTGCTCGTCCAGCGGCCACTCCCGGCTGCCGGGTGGGGATGGGCAGTGCCCCGTAAGAAAGGTTCTGCAGATCTCAAACCAGTTTAGTCCCGATGGCCTTTAAAACCAACCCCCAGAAAACAAAAAAACAAAAACCAACCCCAACCGTGGCAAGGTAAAAGCGCGCCTCCCGAGAGGTGGGTCGCTCCACGGTTGGAACGCGCTGGGCAGAGGGCGGAGGCCAGGCGTGGGCCTCCCGTGCCGGCCGGTTCAGGGCTCCGGTGCTGGGCGACTCGTGAGCGCGGAATACTCTTTCTTTTGATTTTGCCAGCTCAGTTTTTCTTTTCTTCCTATTTATATGTAAACCGAGACGGGCAGGGCCTGGCCAGTGGCTTTTCCCTGGAGGGGGAGCTGCGCACAGCACAGGGGCCAGCTGAGGGGCCAGGTGGGCGCGCCGCCTGCTGGCAGCTGCTTCCCTCCCCGGGGCCGTCCTCATCCTCAGGGACTCCCGTGGCAGCCTCCCCCCGCCCCTGCTCTCTGCTGCCTGGCCCCCAAGTGCCCGCAGAGCCCGCCGCGCACCTGCCTGTTTCTCGGGCCCCGGCGGGCGGGGCGCTCTGACCCGGGTGATAAACAGACGACGCGTTCCGGGTCCCCTCTGGAGGCCACGCCTCAGGCCTCCGAGCTGCCGCCCTGGAAGCGGGCATCCTGCCCGCACCTGGTGGCTGCCTCGTCCCCAGGCTCAGGCACGGCCGCGGGCATCGCCGCCAAGAGCTGGAGCCGAGCTCCTGGCCCTGGACGTGGGCCCTTTGCCGCCGCGCCTCAGGCGTGCTGCCGTCTCCTTTCAGCATGTCTCCCGACGCATGTCCCCTGCCATTCGCTGAGTTGCCACGTCCCTACCCTCCCCGAGCCGCTGCCCCTGTGAGCCCCCCGGGGCCAGTCAACCCTGCTGCACACCTGGCCGACGTGAGACCCGGGCTGAGCCCCGGGGGCTCCTTAGCCGTCAGTCCGTGGGGACGGCTCCAGCGAGCACCCCAGACGTTTACCCTCGTGCTCCAGAGGCAGATACCTGTCGGGGGGCTGGTTCTAGGGCGGCCGCGGGAGTCTGCTCCTGGAGCCCCGCACTCTGCGGGTTCCGTGCTCCGGCCTCTCCCCGGGCCCCCGAGCCGCCTCCCCCTGTGGGTGTCCTTCTCCAAGGAGCCGGCCCCGTGGGCTCGGCCCCCCGCGGCAGCGGGGCCTCGTCTTAACTGGTTCTGTCTGGGCCAGCGGCCCCGCCTCCAGATAAAGTCGAGGGACCAGGTGGGGTCGGCAGCTCCCGTGGAACTCAGCCCTAATGCCAGCTCCTCTCCCCCAACCTCGCGGTGTCGCAGCTGCAGTGACCTCCACGAGAAAGTGCTGTGCGCCAGCTGCGCCATGTTCGAGGCCTGAGGCCGGGAGAGGACGGCAGCCCTGCCTGGACGACCTCACCGCCGTCCACGCTGAGGGACTGGGGGGAGGGGCGGGAGGGGACAGCCTTTCTATTTTGTATTTTGTCCTCCTGACCACAGAAGAGAATAAACCCTTTATATTTGGACAAGAGGCCTCACTCGTCAGCGCCCCTGGGGCCCGTGGTCTGCCCGGCTCCCACCCGGCAGCGCCCTGAGCTCCATGCCAGGTGCCGCCGATCACCCCGTTGACAGGTGGGGACGCTGAAGGCCAGAGCGTGTGAGCCCAGGTGGGGCTCCAGTGCCCCTCGGGGCTGGGGCCGCGTCCCACGCTGTCCCCGAAATGCCCCCGTAATACGCCGCTGTCTGGGTGGCTGGGCCCTGGGTGACCTGCCTGTCCGGTTCCGTCTGGGTGGTGCAGCCTGTGTGGCCTGAGGGAGGGGAGTGGACGAGAGGGGGAAGGGAGGTCGCAGCCCGACGCGGGGGCTCCTCACCTGGCTCTCGGGCCTCACCGGGCTCTGGGGCCCCGGTTCCCACGCGCGGGGTCCTTGCGGCACCGTGGGCGGTCAGTCCCAGCCCCTCCGAGAAACCCTGGAGGAGAAGAGAGGTTCTTTGGGGTGGGGAGCAGGGCGGTGTCCTGTGGGCAGCGGGGCACCCACTGTTGGGAGGGTCAAGTGACTGACTCTTCGAGGGGGCTTGGGCCAGGGTGGGGTTTGCCCCCGAGTGCAGAGCCTAGGACCCCTGAAGCAGGAGCGGGGGAGGGCCACAGGGAGGCATGAGGTGCTGGGGGCGGCTGCAGGGGCGCCCGTGGGTCTTCCTGAGCTGAGAACATTCAGAGGCCTCGCCGGCCCGGCCGCGTGAGTGCAGCACGAGCCCTCATCGCGGGGTCACCCCTCTCACCTGGCTTCCTGTAGAGGCCCCGGGCCTCCGTCCTAGCGTCCACCTGCAGACTGCGACCCCAGTGAGCACGTGAAGAGGTGCTCAGCGTCACTCATCGTTAGCGAAACCCAGCTCCGTGTCACAGGAGATGCTGCCTCACACCCGTCGGGGGCTGCTGTTTAACAGAAAGCAAGTGCTGGCGGGGCCGTGCAGACCCGGGAGCCCTGTGCACTGCCGTGGGGGTGTAAGGTGATGCAGCCTCTGTGGAGCGGTGTGGCTGTTCCTCAGAAACTTACAAGTAGAGCTCACGTGACCTAGCAATCCCACTTCTGGCACATACCCAGCAGGGATTCAAGCAGAGGCCTGTACACCTGTGTTCACAGCGATAGCATTCACGGGAGTAAAAACGTGGAAACAAACCACGTGTCCGTCAAGGGATGAATGGATAAGCCAATCGAGGTCCATCCCTACGATGGAATGTGATTCGGCCTTAAAAAGGAAGGCGATCCCGACACAGACCGCAGCACGGACGGACCTTGAGGATGTCAGGCCGAGTGAAGTAGCCAGTCACCAAAGGACGGGTCCTGCGTGACTGCACTCCTGTGAGGCCCTTAGAGCAGCGGGGTTCTCAGAGACAGACGGGAAGGGAGGGGGCCGGGGGAGGGGCGGTGCGTGCTGGGCAGGAACAGAGTTTTGCCTTTTGTGAGGATGAAACGTTCTGGAGACGGGCGTGGTGCTCGCGCTACAGCCACGTGAGTGCGTTTAATGCCACTGAACTGGTCACTTGAAATGGTTAAAGCGGTAAATTTTACATATATTTTACCCAGTAAGAATGGTTAAAATGTTAAAAGGAGAATTGTTGAAAGCAAAACCAATAACGTATGTTGGGGATTTTGAACATGTGGAAACAAAAGCTGTGACCACAGCACGGAGACGGCAAGTGGAGGTGTGTGTTCTGAGGACCGTGCGTGTGAAGGGCTGAATTTCACTCCAAGGCAGGCTGCTGAGTGAGTTATGGACTGACATCCGACAGGCCGTGGCTACAGTCGTTCCTGCAGGAGAGATTTGTTCTAAATTCCACGTGGGATCCTGGGTGGGATCCTGGAACAGAAAAGGAACATCAGCGAGAGAGCTGGTAAAATCGAAATAAGCCAATAAAAGACAGAAACTGGGGGGCTTCCCTGGTCGTCCAGGGGTAAAGAATCCGCCCTCCAATGCAGGGGACGCAGGTTCGATCCCTGGTCAGGGAACTAAGATCCCACATGCCGAGGAGGAACTAAGCCCACGCGCCACAACTACTGAGCTCGCGCGCCTCAACGAGGGAGCCCGTGTGCTGCAAACTACAGAGCCCACGCACCCTGGAGCCCGAGTGCCACAACCGGAGAGAGAAAACCCACATGCCACAACTAGAGAGAAGCCCACGTGCCGCAACTGAGACCTGACGTGGCCAAAAAGATTAAGAAAAAAATTTTTTTTAAGATAAAATGGTTGTTTAAAAATAGTTATTTAATTCCAAACGAGGGAGAAAAAGAGGAGGAAAGGCACAAAGAACCAGTGGGACGCACAGAGGAACAGCAAGATGGTGTTTAGGCTCAGCCACGTCTAGATCCCACTCCTGTAGGTGACGTAAGCACCCCCGTACGGGTGGAGACCCTCAGATTGTATAAACAAGAGTTGAGACCCAGCCAACTCTGTTGTCTGCAAGAAATTCACCTTGAGTATGAAGACACAAGCAAATTCAAAGGGAAAGGGTAGACTGAGTATCTGTTGAATGATGACCCGTCTTTGAGCAGACATCCCCGGGGTGGCATTTACTGGGGGGGGCAGACCCCGCCCCTATGCCGTCCCGACACCCCAGCCTGGCTGGCCCCTTGCTGGGAGCTGCTGACCTACCCGCAGCCCCCAGGGCCTCGTCTGCAGCACCCAGCCATGCCTGCTGAAACGCGGGCACTACAGGTGCTAAAGGCACTTCTGTTCCTGTCCTGCTGTCCCTCTGGAGGCCCGGCCTGCTGCTTGGAAGGGCTGGGTGGGACATGGGAGGGCGTTCGGCCCCCGTGCAGGCCAGGCCGTGGGACCTCCACCCTGCTGGTCCTCGCTGCCCCAGGCCGCTGTTCACCAGGCCCCTCCGGCTCTGCTCTGGCCCTGTGGCCGGGACGGGATAGCGCCCAGGAGTTCCCTCCCCGAAGTGCCGGTCTCCCTGCACCCCTACCACTCCCGCCCCGACGCTGCTGCAGGAGGCGCCCTCGCAGCCCCACCTCCGGGAAGGCCGCGAGGCTCTGGGGTCTCCGGCCTCGGCTCCTTCCCTCTCGGCCCCACCCACCCGGATGAGACACACCATCAGGGTAAGTTTGTGCTCATGTCCATGCCCATGACCTTGAAGCCTGTCGCAGGCCGAGGAATGTCCCTAAGGCCATCCCCCGCCTCCCCCAGTTATCCCCCAACCGTCCCCCCAGCATCACCCATGGAGGTCCCACGAGAAAGAGCAGCTCGTGCCCCTCTGCCTGGCCGCCCCCCGCCCCCGCCCCCGCCCCCGCCCCCGCCCGGCGCCCACTCGCACCTCCCGGGACCAGCAACAGGAAGCCGGGCACGAAGAAGATGGCGCTGGTGACACCTAAGAG
>NC_041224.1:181769988-181794018 GCF_002837175.3 Physeter macrocephalus
CCCCGCCCCCGCCCGCCGTGCCCCAGCTCCAGCTTCAGAGGCACCTCCCGGTTTTCCACACCACATCTGCCGCTTTGCGGTACCATTTGCACAAAGTTCGAGGATAATGGAAAGGTACTGCTGTAGGTTCTGGTGTCTACGATACACTTTTTTTTCCCTTTTTTATGTGTTAAAATACACACCTCTTCAACACCCTGCCTTCAGCTCTTTGGGGTATATGTGTACCCAGGAGTGGAACTGCTGGGTCACATGGTAGTTCTATTTTTATTTTTTGAGGAACTTCCACACTGTTTTCCAGAGGCCGAGCCATTTTACATCCCACCCACGGTGCACAGGCTTCCAATTTGAAGGACGTTTTTATGTATCTGAAATCTGGATCCAAAGCATCATTCAGCAGGTAACATTTGGTGTGTTTGTGGTTTCCAAAAAAGCTGTGGGAATGAAATAGTTCAGAGCCTATCAAAGCTGAGCAATCGGGCACCGCCCAGAGAGGGACCCGCAGGCCTGACTGACCCCACCCACCCCGTGCCCCGCGCAGGCGCCCCTTCCAGCAGAAGGGGCAGCCAGCCCGCCCCAAGGCATGCGTTGTCGGGGTCACCGGCCCCAGAGCCTGGAGAGGCAGGCCGCTCTGCCCCCTCCCACGGGCCCAGGCGCCAGTCCCCGTGAACGTCCGGCCCTGTGCCGGCCACGCCTGCGGGGCCGAGTCCTCGTGAGAGAGGAGGAGCTGAGGCTCCGCCCGCCCCTCTCCGGGCAGGCGCCTGGAGGCCGACGCGCGGGCCGGTGCCGGCAGCCGGCTCCTCCCCGCGCCCACCAGGTGGCGCCCACGGCCCGTCCCGCCGGGCTGCTCGGGCGCCCCGGACCCACTCCCGGCTGTCCCCGGCTTGCGGCGTGACCCCCGGCAGGCCGCTCTCTCGGGCCTCCTCAGGCCCCAGGGCCTGGCAGTGACCCGAGTCTCGGCCTTGGCCAGCTCTGGGCCCTGCAGGGTGGCTGCTCCTTCCTGGTGGTCAGGGTCTGCGGCGTTGCCTGGACAGAGCTGGTAGGCAGACGGCTGTGCAGTCTGGGTGGCTTCCTTGGGGCGTGGGGCGCGGGGCTGGGGTGAAGCCAGGTGGAGACGGGGACGGCCAGGGCACCCCCCCCCTCCAGTGAGTCCCGCCCGAGTGGGGTGGGGGGACAGCGTCCCTCAAAGGTCATCCCTGGGGCCTCCGCGCACGAAGGACAGGGTGCCCACCTCAAGCGGACCGGCCACGCGCTCCTTCACCTGCCACCCAGCAAAACAAGCCACAGAGTTGAAAAGCAATTTTTAATTGAAGAATTTGGAGGGAAAGTCTCATAATAGTAAAAATACTAAAGTTGAGTATAAAAAACGCCACGGTGCAGCGCAGCGTCCGGCCGGGAGACACGGAGGGTGCAGCGACGGCCCCTCCGAAGGGTGTCAGGTGGGGCCAGGGCGACAGCAGGAGAGTGAAGCTTCTATAAGGACAGGTGCTACCAGGGGAAGCCATCGGGTGAGACGGTCCCAATGGGGAAGGGGGCGGAGTGAGGGCTCTCTCCTGAGATTAGAAACCCCAGTATGCACGTGAACAGCGTAACACACGGCAACCGATGTCACCTGGCTCTTCGATCTCGCCGGCGAGCCCCGGCCCAGCCCCATTGCAGGGGCCACCCTGCTCCAGCCTCAGTGCTGGGGCTGCTGCGTGCCCCGCCCCGAGCGAGAGGGGGCCGCGCCGGCACACCACAGCCAGGTGGCTCCTGGGGCCCCCGGGCCAGGCTGAGACAGGGGCAGCCAGGGACAGCCGGCGAGGGGGACGGAGGGACAGAGGGGCCGCGGGCAGGGCCCACCCACCCGGGCCCGATTGCACTTGGCTGCAGAAGCCCTCAACGTTTTCCTACGCGGAGCTAATCGTTCCGAAGGCCGAGGCCACGTCTGGAGAACTGGATGAATAAATTAAGAAAAACCGCCGGATGTCTTCCTCCCGACCTGGCTGGCCAGGGGGACACCGCCCCCACGGCGGGCAGCCCTGCTCACAGCACGAGGCGTCTTCCCATCCGTCTTGGAGGACGGCATGGTTCCGCCCAAACGCGTCCAGAGATAAGAGACGTCAAATACAGATCACCCGTGCGAGGCTTCCTCCCGACCCTCGTCTGGCGCCCACGGCTGCCCACGGCGGCGTCCCAGGGCGGCCGGCTGACCCCTCAGGCCGTGCCGCTGGCCGAGTAGGAGAACTGCGGGAAGTGAGGCCGCCGCTCGCTGTCCGCGCCCTCCATGCTGTCATCTGTGGGCGGGAGGGGCGGGTCAGCTCCCGGCACCGAGGAAAGCGGGGCCGGCCCAGGGCTCGCCTCCCAGACTCCACGCCCAGCCTCAGCGAGCCCCCATCCCACGATCCCGGGGCCGGGGGAGCCGCGGCCCTCCCACCCCGATGGCCACCCTTGAGGGGGCCTTCCCAGTAGAATGCTGAGCATGGAGGTCTGCTGCCTGGAGAGGAAGGAGGAAGGGGTCGGCAGGGAGGCCCACCCCTCACCTTGGTCGGGCGGCGTGATGGTGATCATCTGGGCTGTGAACTCCTCGTCAAAATACCTGGTGTCCGTCTCGGACGTGACCTGAGGCTTGAAGGGTGGGCTGAGCTGCAGGAAGGGGGCTGCGTTACAGGCCTCGCCCTGCAGTGCCCGGCACACCCGGACCTGGACCCAACTGCCCACCCGGGAGCCAAGGCTGGGGCCAGGCCTTCCTCTGCCCACATCCCCTCTGGGGCCTCGCCCTTCAGGGATCCACCTGCGGGGCCACCGGCCTCACTCGCCGCCCCCGGAGGGCAGAGTGGCCCGGCAGCGTCAGGCCACAGAGAGGACTCACCACGACGCAGGATGCAAGGGCGACTGCAGACGGACAGGCTGGCGGGAGGAAGGACCCCCCACTCCCCCGACCCCTGGCCCGGGGGCAGGGCTGCCTGGGAACTAGCAGCAACTAGCAGGGGGGTCTCGGGTCGGGGCTGGGACTAGAGCCCTTGGAGGGCAGGCCCAGGAGGCGGCAGGACCCTGGCTGCAGCAGAGCAGGGTCGGAAAGCCCTGTCTCACAGGGACAAAGGCCCAGCCGGCCATGCGTGGCCTGCAGGGGAGGGGTGGGCTGGAAACGGGGTGGAAGCATGCTTGGGGACAGGCACCCAGCAAGCCTAGGGACAACCTTCCTGAGCCTGCTGGCCACCCCACCAGCATGGGCCAGGGCCTGGGGCTCCCAGGTCCCTCAGAGGGCAAAGGGCAGAGGCACACGTGCAGGAAGCAGCTGCCTCGCTCCTCGGAGGCCTCCTCACGTGTGTCTGTGGGGTGTGTGGGCAGGTATGTGTGTGAGCAGGCGGGTGTGAGCGGGCGTGTGCGGGGGGAGGGGTGTACACAGGCCCCACGCACCTTCTTCTCATACACATCCTGCCACACGATGCTGGCGAAGAAGCGGTGCTGCATGATCTCCTTGGCGTCCTCGGAGCCCCCACCGAGCCTGCGGGGAGACGGAGGCCACGGTGACGGGGTCGCCACCTGCTGGGCCCAAGGTTCAGACCCCTCCTCCCACAGGCTGAGGTCGGCCGCCAGGCAGCAGCCCAGGCAGCTGCAGCAGGTGCGGGGTGCTGGGTGGGCAGGAGCCGCCGGCAGGGCCGGGTCTTCCTGAGCAGGTGTGAGCAGGCCCGCTGCCCGGGCCAGCCCAGGCCGAGGACATCACACACGGCCACCGGCACGGTCGTTCCCTGGGGGTTTCGGGGGGCAGCCCAGGGCAGGGCTCACCGCTGCTTGGGGTCCTTCTTGAGCAGCCCTGAGAGCAGGGACTTGGCCTCAGGGCTGAGCGTACGTGGGAAGCGGATCTCCTCCATGAGGATGAGCTCGAAGAGCTTCTCGT
Source organism: Physeter macrocephalus (assembly GCF_002837175.3). Lineage (NCBI taxonomy): Eukaryota > Metazoa > Chordata > Mammalia > Artiodactyla > Physeteridae > Physeter > Physeter macrocephalus. The sequence goes on from NC_041224.1 coordinate 181,773,866, forward strand.
GGTCCTGGTTGTAGAAGGGCAGGCGGCCGCACATCATCTCGTACATGACCACGCCCAGCCCCCACCAGTCCACCGCCCGGCCGTAGTCATTGTCCTCCAGCACCTGGGGTTGCAGGGCACGGGCTCAGAGGGCACCTGAGACATGGGGACTCGGGGGTCGGGAGCGGGGAGTGGGGGACACGGGGACTCGGGGCGCGGCAGGCGCGCACCTCGGGGGCCAGGTACTCGGGCGTCCCGCAGAAGGTCTTCATGGTGGCGCCATCCTTGATGCCCTCCTTGCACAGCCCGAAGTCCGTGATCTTGATGTGCCCGTCCTTGTCCAGCATGAGGTTCTCCAGCTGCAGGAGGCGGCCTCCGGGTCAGCCCGCCTCCCCGCCCCGCCCCCCGCCCCGCCCCCCGCCCCGGATCCCCCGCCCCGCCCACCTTGAGGTCCCGGTACACCACGTTCTTCTCCGAGTGCAGGTAGTCCAGGGCGGACACGATCTCGGCGCCGTAGAACCGGGCCCGGTCCTCGGGGAACACCCGCTCCCGGGACAGGTGGAAGAAGAGCTGCGGGACGGGGAGCCTGAGCGGGAACGGCGACCTGGGCCAGGGTCACGGGGTGGAGACCCTAACCAGGCAGGGAGCGGGGAGGGCGGCCACCCAGACACCCGAGGCTCAGCCGGGGCCGCCCCCCGGGGCCCGGACCCTACCTCGCCCCCGTTGGCGTACTCCATGACGAAGCACAGGCGGTCGTGGGTCTGGAAGGAGTACTTCAGGGCCTGTGAGGGAAGCAGAGCTGGAACCCGGCCCTCAAGCTGGGCAGGAGCTTCGCCCCGTTCAGGGAAGGGGATACCCCACTGCCCCACCGGCCGCGCCGAGGACGAGCGGCTGCAGGTCCGGGGACCGTGCGTGAGGAGGCACCCCTGCAGGGCCGGCCCCGCTGCCCTCACACCTCGAACCACAGGCGGCCTCGCTTGAAAAGAAAGGCCCGCCGATGACCGCTCGCTCACAGAAACACGGATGGGAGGCCCTCCCCGGCTCCCGGCTCCCGCAGGGCCAGGCCGGCTGCACCGACCAGGGAATCTGCGGAATGCGCCGTCAGCGTCCCGTACAGGGACCCGCTGGAGGGTGGAGGGCACGACAGAGCCTGGCCTTTTCCTCACAATCCTCCAGCCAGACAGAGGGGAAAAGGGCAAAATGAAGCAGATGAGGCAAAGCCACGATAACGAGTCATGTCTGCACGAACAAACACGACGGCTGCTCTTGAAGTCTGATGTTTCTCGTAAGAAAACGTCTCGGGAAAAAAATCGCCGCAAGTCTGACCACTCCTCTGGCTCTGCCCCTGCTTTGGATCAGGCCATCCCCTGGAGCGAGGACACCTGTGCTGAGCGGAGGGGGGACAGGCCCACGGTGGTCCCAGGCACAAGACCTCGGAGGCCGGCCCCGGGTCGCCCAAGGCCTGAGTCCTGAGCCCCGTCCGCCTGACTGCTGACCTTCCGGGGGCGGAGCTGGCTGGGCCTGGCAGATTAACTCCAGGCACTTCCTTGTTGCTCCAGAAGGCCAGGGGTTCTCCATACACCCCTCCTGGCCCAGGTTCCCCCAGGACAGGGACCTCCCGGAGTGAGCCTCAAAGGGGAAGCAGTGGAAGACCGCGCAGAAGGGTGGGGGCCAGAGGGCAGGCCAGGCCTCCTGCCCTCTCTGTGCACCTCCACCCGCCCCTCCTGGAGACCTGCCCGCCGTCCGCCGGGCCCTGAGCCCGCCAGATTCGCAGGGGAGAAGGGGTTGGTGCGAGCGACCGCGCGACCCCAGCACCTGGCGCCCGAGCCATCCCCCGCGGGGTCCAGAGGGGACTCACCGTCAGGAAAGGGTGCCGGGAGTTCTGGAGGACGCGGTTCTCCGTGAGCGTGTGGGCCACCTCGTCCTGGAAAACAGGGCCCACTGAGCCGCCCGCCCCGCCCGGCCCGGGCCCGGCCCCCAGCCCCCAGCCCCGGCCCCGGCCCCGGCCCCAGCCCCTACCTTGGCCACAATGACCTCCTTCTTCAGGATCTTCATGGCGTAGTAGCGGCCCGTGGCCTTCTCCTTCACCAGGATCACCTTCCCGAAGGTGCCTTTACCCAGCAGCTTCAGGTACTCAAACTCATTCATGGTCTGAGGGCAGCGGGCAGGCACCAGGGTCAGGGGGCCGCACGGGGACTGCTGGAGGCCCAACAGCGGCGAGGGGTGCCAGAGGCCGGAGCCGCCGCGGCCAGCCTCGGGGCCGAGGGGTCCAGGGCTCGTGGGAGATCACGGGGCTGTGCGCCCTGACTTGGGGTTCGGGGGGACGGTGGGAGCAACGGCACCCGGCCCTTCCCGAACCTGGCGTCCCTCCCTCGCTCCTGGGCGGGGAGCTGGGCGGGGCCCCATGACTGCAGGGCCCCGAGGGCGGGGCCGGGCCTCACCACGCGGTGCTTGGGCTTGGCCAGCGCCACCTCCATCTCCTCGGCCCCTGAGTTCTCCCCGGGCGAGCCCGACCGGAAGTCCATCATCTCCTCCTCCTGCCTCTTGAGCCCGTCGGCCACCGTCTGGATGGCAGTTGTCCACTCCTCCCTGCAGGGCAGTCAGTCGGGTGAGGCCCCAGCCCCACCCAGGCCTGGGGCCTCCCCCTCCGAGGTCGCTGGGCTTGGGGCACCGGCACTCGTCTGTAGCTCATACCGCTCTTCAGGGGTCTCTACATGGAACGTGCGCTCGATGACCGTGGTCCACTGCAGGCAGCGGATGATGAAGGTGTTGGGCCGCGGCCGCTCCGTCTTCATCAGCTGGCATTCTGGGGGCGGGCGGGCATCCGTCTGCGCTGCGCCCCGGCCCACCCGCCACAGCCCAGCCCTCCCCAAGCCTTGGTCTCCCGCCCTGGAAAAGGGGGCGGGGACCCCCACTCCGGCTGGGACCCTGCTCAGAGCTCAGCGGCGCCCCTCAGGGGGTGTCTGGGGGCCGGTCAACCCTCCGTGGTCCTTCCTTAGGTCTCCAAGCCCCCCTGCCAGCCAGGACACGGCCCTCAACCAGCCGGAGGGTGAGGGGTTTGGGAGGGCAGCTCGCCGCCGCCCCCCCCCCCCCCCCGCCAGAAGGAACGTCCCACCACTTTCCCAACCTCACGATGACCAGCGCTCCGCCTGGCCCCTCTCGGCGCAGGGCCAGCCCCAGATCGGAGGCGGGTAGTGACTCACCCTCCGGAGAAGCTGCCTGTCCACCCCAGAGGCCACTTGGGCTGCACCCTCCCCGCACTGCTGCCCACGCCCCCAGGTGCACATCCTTAGGTCTCCAAGCCCCCCTGCCAGCCAGGACACGGCCCTCAACCAGCCGGAGGGTGAGGGGTTTGGGAGGGCAGCTCGCCGCCGCCCCCCCCCCCCCCACCGCCAGAAGGAACGTCCCACCACTTTCCCAACCTCACGATGACCAGCGCTCCGCCTGGCCCCTCTCGGCGCAGGGCCAGCCCCAGATCGGAGGCGGGTAGTGACTCACCCTCCGGAGAAGCTGCCTGTCCACCCCAGAGGCCACTTGGGCTGCACCCTCCCCGCACTGCTGCCCACGCCCCCAGGTGCACACGGGAGTGAAAACAGGCACATGCACACCTGGAACACGCACACCTGCAGCCGAGGAACCGTGGAGGTGCCCCAGGCCCGGAGAGGGGCTGGATTCCAGCCCAGCCTGTATGAGGCGGGAGGGGGCCGCGGGGCCAGCGCAGGGGTCTCCGACATTCCAGCGTCTAGGCCCTGGCAACCGCGAGGGGCCCCGGCCGGGCTCAGCCGAGCGCAAGGGAGCGAGGAATGGTCTGCCAGGCCACGGGGCCAGGAGGGGGCTGGGGGCCCAGCCTTACGCGGAGGGCGGCCTGTGTCTACACGGGGCGGGGGAGAGAGGAAAACCTGTGCGGCCAGCCTTCTGGGTCCCCACGTGCCCCCCCCCCAAATCGCTCAGCCCATCGGAGACCACCAGGAGCCCCCAGCGCTCAGGCGCCTGACACCCACCCAGGGCCTGACTTCTCATCCCCCCACCCTGGAACCCTTCCCCGGAGGAAGAGTCCCTGGGGCAGAGGCCCCTGCACAGCCGCCTACCCCTCCCGGACGCCTCTGGCTCCTGCGCCTGGAGCCCCTGCTGGCCTCATGCCCGGGTCAGGGCCCCAGTCCCACCCACTGCTCAGGAAGCCCCTCTGGGTGGTGCCCACCTCCCATGCGCCTCCTGAGAACGCCCCCCCCCGTGCTCCCCTGCAGTCAGCCTGGGGAACACTCCCGAGGGGCCTCAGCCCCCCGGCAAGGCAGCATCCCCCTGGCGGAGCATCCTTCCCAAGCCTGGGAGCCCCCAGCCTGACCCAGGGGGCCCTGCGGGGAGCCCAGACACACTGCAGTGAGGCTCCCACGTGGCCACAAGGCTGTAGGGACGGGGGTCTGCCTCCTTGGCCTCCCCTCACCCCCAGGCCCCTGTTCTACCTGCTGCTTTGCTGAGACCTGAGGAGCCCAGGAGGGGGTTCGGGGCCCACAGGAACCAGGCCCTGCTAAAGCACCCCCAAGGGAGCCTCCCTTGTGGCTCTGCTCCTCCCGCTGGAAGCCCTGCAGCACGGGGCCAGGTACACTGGGGGGTGGGCAGGACAGTCAAGGTACCAGGACGGCCCCCACCTCGGAATATCTGCAGGCGTGGAGGCTGGGAATCCTTCCCCGTCAGCCGAGGATGGGCCACCTGAGCTACACCCCCTCCTGAGACCCTGGACCAGAACCTGCGGTCTGGCAGCGGGGGGCGGCAGCCCGAGGACCCCGAGCTCCCAGGCGCGTGGCAGGGAGGGCAGAGCCAGCCGGAGGGTGGGGGATGAATGAAGGCGCCTGGGGTGGGGCTGGGACTGTGCTCTGCACCCCCGACAGCAGCCCCGGCAGACCCCGGGGCGTGCTGGTCAACGAGCCCCTCACTCACTCACCCGTGTCCCGGGCCAGCCCGGGCAGAGCACCGGGAACAGGGACCGGGCCGGAAGGCCCGCCCGGCCCAGCATCCCACCCACCCACCCACCGTCCCCACGCCTGGGTGCCCTGCGCCGCGGGTAGGGTCACACCCGCCGTCCTCCTGCAGGTACGTAACGAGGCCACGGTAGCACTTGGTTTAGAAAAAGTGCAAGTTTGTTCAGCGTCCTGAGACGCCCCAGGCCAGCAGTGCTGCACCCACCCACCTGGCACCCCGGCTGAGGGTGGGAACGCACTGCCACGGTGGACTGGGGCCTCTGAAAACCTCGGTGGGCACTCGTGCCGGGGCAATGGAGGCCCCGGGAAGCCGGCTACCCCCCACCCCCGCACTCTCTTCCTGCCTCCGCCCGGGGGCTTTGGGGAAAGAGGCCCTGGGGGGCTCGTCTGGACCCCGCTGGAGGAGGGGCCCCGGTTGGCCGGCTGCCCCAGGCCAGGCCAGGCCAGGCCAGGCCCTTGGGCCTCCAGAAGTCCGCCCGGAACCACCTCGGGCTCGGCTCGGAGATCCCTGGCAGCCGGGGCCGACCGCTAACCGGTCCCTGAGGTGACGCGGCGCCGCAGGCCCAGCCTGGTCCCCGGAGGCTGCCGGCCCCAGACCCAGAGGCTGGGGGGACGCCACGTGGGCTCTCCCCGCCCCGCCCGGCGCCCTCACGCCGAGCCGGGGCGGCCGCCATACACTTACGCGCCACAGAGAAGTTGTTCAGGGGCGACTCTCGCCGCTCCACGTCCTGCGGCCGCTCCTTGTAGCCGATGAAGGTGCCGTCGTTCTTCAAGAGGAAGTACCGGGGCCGCCAGGTTTTGATGTACTCACCTGAGGACACGCGGGCGGGCAGGCACTGAGGGGCTGCAGCCGCCGGACCACGCTCCCGTCCCCCACACACCCCGCTCCCCGGGATAAGTCGCCGCTGGCGGTGCCGGGACAGAGGCGCCCAGGATGCCCCAACTCCGGGCACTGACCCCGATTCCCCCGGGGCAGGCAAAGGGTGGGTGGGAAGACAGGTGTCACTGTGTGAGAGCGCCACCTCTGATGAAGTGCCAACCCCGAACCTGTGACTGAAAGGGGGCCGGGTCCGCACCTGGACCTGGGGGAAGCGGTACAGCGGACGGGAGCTCGGCCCGATCCAGGGGGCCTTCCTGGAGGAGGTGGTGCCAAACCAGCGGGTCTCCAACCAGAGCGCGGGCACCAGCTACAGCCACCCACCAGGGGCTTCAGGGCCAAGAGGCCTCCCCACCCACCCTGGGTGCCGCCAGGTGGTGGACGCGGCGGCTACTGTGGCCACCGCGGCGACCGGGCTGCCCACCACAGCTGGCCCCTGCCCAGAGGATGGAGCCTCGCCAGCATCCAGCAGCGAGGGGGCCGGCCCCGCGCTCCGAGCGCGACTCACGGGGGCTTGCCTGGCAGACACGGGCCCACCTGCAGCACGTCCCCAGGGTGGGCACTCGGGACGGAGCCCCCTCCGCCCGTGTGACAACGCTCACTGTCCAGGGGCCCCGAGCGCTGTTGTGAAGCCAGACCCAGAAGGCGGCTGTGTGGTCCTCGGGCTCGGACCTGCCGTCCTGGGCCCCCGCATCCCACCCGTGGGTCACCCAGGTCCCCAGGAAAGATCTCCCTGAAGTTCTGCAGCATCAGCCGTAAACGGGCGCTCACACTCAAGAATCCGAGCAGATGTCCTCTGTGACGTTCCAGCGACTGCCATTTTTCATACTGACACCCGGAAAAAACGTTTCATTTACATTTTGCCGAGCAAGGAGTTTGAACACCACCGAAGAACTTACTAATCAGGCGCCCGCTTCAGCAGAGGGCCACCGGGCAGCAGGAGGGGAGGGGGCCGGACCCCCCCTACGAGCTGAGCCCCGCACGCGGCCACCTGGAGGGCCAGCAAAGGCCCAGGCCCCCGCCCCTCGGTCTGCTCTTCCTCCCCCGCCTCACCGCCCAGCTCTCACCCTGCACGACCCAGGGCCTCTGGGGGGTGCTGGGCAGTCGGGGCCTCCGCGGGCCAGACACCACTGGCCCAGGGAGGACCCGGGCGTCGGCCGGTAACTTGCCCTCACCCCGACAGCATTTCGCGGGGCCTCCACCCGGTTCCGAGCCCCCAAACCCTGGGGACGTGGGCTGGGAAGGTGGCGAGGCCACCCTTGGATGCGGCCTCCCCTGCCGGCCCGGGGACCGGCCCCCGGCCCCCCCAGCCTCCCCGGCGCCCCTTCCTCCCCCGGCCCGGTGCAGGGTGGGGCAGAGCTGGCCCCGGGGGCTGAAGGCGGCCCACCCCGCTCCATCCGGGCGCCCGCTGCTTGCTCGCACCCGCCGCGCTCCAGTCTGGAGCTGTCGGCCCCTGATGGAGTGCCTCCCATCCCGCCAGCTGACGCTCCCCGGGACGCTAAGTGCGCGGGGAGAGTGATGAGCACCTCCCCCGTGCAGCCCCGAAAATCCATCTTGATTCACCAACTGCTGCTGGCCCCCACCGTGCCCAGCACGGCGGCCCACCAGCGCCGCACCGCACGCGGGCAGGCGGCACGTGTGCGCCCGCAGAGGCGTCCGCGCTCGGCAGGACCCGCACACGCCAGCCTGGGCCTCGGACCCCACTGCGGCTGAGACCCTGGGAGGGGGACCCGCCCCCAGCCACGTGACCCTGCACCTGCCCTCCAGCTTTCACCCCACAAGCCCACCCCCAGGGCTGGGAAGGCCCTGGGATCCGGAACCGGGGGAGCGTGGCGGGAGCGGCACGGGCCAGGAAGAGGCTGAGGGGCAAAAGCACCCAACGCTGTTGAGCCCGTGGGGAGGGGTCCGGGGGATGGGCCACAAGCCGGCTAGGCCCCCCGCCAGCCCCCAGACCCAGGGCACTGAGGGGGGGCCAGGCGACAGGAGCTGGGCAGCACACGGGTGGAAGCGACAGCCGGGGAGGCAGCCTGACTCGGCCCCTGGCCCTCAGCAGCCGGCATCCAGACCCCCGGAGGAGGAGCAGGAACGCTGGGCGGCGGCGGGGGGCCGGGCCGGGGAGGCCAGGGCCAAGGCTCGGAGACCCACAGACCCCTTTCTTCAGCCTCTGGGACACTCCTGCCTGCAGACGTCCAGCCAGGCGGTCACTTGGGGGCCGCCAGCTGCAACCTGGGCTGTGGCCCGCGTCTGAACGAGTTCAGTGCGGACAGGATGCCGTTGGGCGGGTGGCCGGCCCAGGCCCAGGGACGGGGGTGACACAGGAGGGGCGAGGGGAGGAGGTGGCCGCCCTGTGCCTGGCCACGGCTGTGCTCTGTCCTCTCAGCTGTAACGCCTGTGGGCCAGCGAGGGGGATAAGGCAGCACAGACACAAACGGCCCGTGCTGGGAACAGACGAGAAAGCCCAAGTCTGCTCTTCGGATGCTGCTCCCTAAACTGGGAGGGGGGGGGGGTGTCCCCTGGTCTCTGGGGTCAGATGCCCGCCCACCACCGGGTGGCCTCCCAGCAGCGGCCACACCGGGGGTCAGCAGGGACTGGCCTGGACCTGGGCCCAGGTCGGGTCCCCGAGTCCCTGCCACTCCCGCCCAAGCCCAGCCCAGGGCTCCAGAAGGGCTCCCACCCACCCCAGCCCAGCTGAGTGAATGCTTCAGACCGGGGCCCTAGAGCCCCACATCACAGCTGGCCCAGCTCCCCTCCGCACAGGGCAGGACAGCACCCCGGCCGGGAGACCGGAGCCGGGGGCGGGCACTCGGAGGCACGCGTGGTCTGGTGCCCACTCCCACCTGGAGGGTCCATCCTCAGCCCCCCCGAGGTGGGGGCTCTCAGAAGCCCAGCCCTGGGCTGGGGCGGGGGAGGGGCCCCACAGCACCACACCCACCCCTCCCAGACACTGGCGCCCCACCCGGCCACCAGCAAAGGGGCCCCACACCCCCTGAACCCCGAATGCCCAGGTCTGCCCACCTGCCTCCCAGGCTCCAGATGAGGAGGCAACTGCCCTGGGTGGGGTAGGCGTCGGGGGGCGCCCAGGTCAGCCAGGCTCCTGTGCCCAGGGCAGGGCTTCCCTCCTCCTCCTGCCCCCCTGGGACCCCCGGCCCCCTCAGCGCCCCCGTGTGTCGTCCACCGGGAGGACCCTTCCACCCTCCCAGCTCATCCCCAGGAAGGGGCTGCAGGACCCCCGAGGAAGGGGGATTCCGCGCCAGCACCACTCATCTCCCACAGCCCAAATCACCCTAACAGGGCCACACGGCCAGGATCGGGGACAGGACGGGTGCCGGCTGACGGCCTGTGCCTCTACACCTCCCAGCCCGGGTCCCAGGCCGCGCTGTGGGTCAGGGCACCCCCGGCAGGAGACCCGGAGGCCAGGACCCGAGCCGCTGGGGGCCCCCGGGGCGCAGCGTGCAGGCTCCCCACGTCCCAGGCCTGCCACCCGCGAGTCCTCCCCTGCCAGGCCCCTCGGCCCCTCCAGGCCCCCAAGCGCGGGCCGCCGGCTGCCACGCCCTGAGCTCCGTGGACGGTCTGAGTCCCCAGCTCCCGGGGAAACTGCTGGATAAACGCTTTGCCGCAGCAGTGGCAGGCGGCGGCTGGCAGGGAGCCAGGCGGCGCTGAGCTGTTTCTCCGCAGCAAAGCGAGCCCCAGCAGGCCGGGGGAGCGGGTGCCAGCTGACGGCGGCCACCACGCGGTCCCCCGCCACCGCCACATCCATCGCTCATGGACAGCTGCCTCACGCCATCGCCCCCTCCGGCGCTGCGAGCGGAGCGGAGCGGGCGCGGGCCTGGCTCACCTCGTGTCCCCACGTCCCCGTGTCCCCGTCCCACCGGCAGGACACCAGACCACGGACAGTCAGCGAAAGCCCGAGAACCGGTGCCAGGGAGGGGGCACGCCCCACTCAGGCGGAGCCCGGGTCTGTCGGGCGAGCCACGCCGCCTGCTCCTTGCTCCTGGGGACGCCTTTCCGAGGGCAGCGCTCTCGGGGTCCTCACGGGGGCACGAACGGCCAGTGTGGACAAGAGGAGAGGAGAGATGACCGCTCCCAGCCCAGCAGCGGGGGGGACATGTGGAGGACGGGTGTCCCCCCGACACAGCCCCCTGAGCCCGGCTGGGCCGCCCCCAGGCTGCCTGGCAGGCCAGGAAGGTGGGATCGTTATGACCAGTCGCTCCCGGGGGAAAGTGAGGCCCGAGGAAGAGGCTCTCAAGGTCCCAGAGAGGCAGACGATGGCCAGAGTCCCAAGTCCGGCTGCCGAGGCGGGGCTCACTCCTTGACACAAACCGAGAACTCCTCGCAGGTCCTTGGTTCTGCCATCAAGCAGGCAGGGGCCCAAGGCCTCAGCCCAACGCACACAGACTCAAGAGGAACGTGGGGAGGCGGGGTGGGAGGGAGGGATGCAGTCAGGGAGCAGCGCTGTGCCCCCGCCCCCCACCGTCAAGCTGCAGCAGGCGACTCTGGGGTCTCTCTGCCCCTTCCTGCTGCCCCAGGACGGGGCCGGCTTTCGGGCCTCTCACCAGCTACGACCGACAGCCCCCCTCGCTCGCGGCAGCCGCCTGCACATCACCTGAACGTCCCACCCTCCTGGCCATCTCCGGAAACCCTCCTCCTTGGACACCACACATCACCTGCGGCACAGGCCAGAAAAAGGGCCCCCCCCCCCGACCCCAACCCACCCCGCCACCCGCCTCCCCCGACCCCAGCCCTCCCCGCTGCCCGCCTCCCCCGCGCTCTCCGCCTGATGTGCACCCGGCCTCACACTGCAGGGTTCAGGGGGGCTGCTTGGAAAGAGCTGGGCTGGGGCCAGGGTTCAGGGCAGCCACAGCCACACCTCTGCCTGCAGGGGCATCTGGGGCCTACACTTTCCAGGGCGGGTGGGCCTGGGAGGTGGAGCAGGCAGCCCCCAGGCCTGTCAGTCCACGCTTCCCTCCATCTGCTGGCCCCTTGGGTCACAGACCCTGGCAGAGGGGACTCCGGCCACCACCGGTCCTGGCCCAGGGCCTCAGGCAGCGTCTGCCCAAAGCCACATGGCACTTAAGTTCTAGGTTTCCAGAATGTTTCCCTAGGGACACACCGCTCACTCCTGTGCTAAGAGCCCAGGAGAGACCCGATGAAACCAAGGGAGGTGCCGGGGCTCCCCGGGCAAGGAGGAGGCAAGGAGGAGAGGGAGGGGGCGGGAGTGAACAGACGGGCAGCACGGGCTCCCGGGAGAGCAGGTGGGGTGGCAGCAGAGCCCTCCCTGCAGACACAGCTGCAGGAAAGAAGAGCCCCGTGGGCGGCGGCCCTGCCCAGACCCCCCCCCTGCAGACACTCAGAAGAGGCAGAGCAAGACGCTGGCGTCTGAGTGACCCCCAGCCTCCAGGAGCCAGGGCCCTCCCCGGGGACGAGGGGCTCCAAGCACCCACCCCACCTCCCCCAGGGAAAAGCACCACCCACACAGGGGAGGGGGCGAGGGGATGAGGGACAGGTCGGGGGGCCCTCCAGAGAAAGGGCCTCCCACCTCCCAGCCGCCCAGCTCTTATTTACTGTTCCCTAACCGGGAGCCGCGTCGTGGTGCGATAGCCATGTCGTGGTGCGATAGCCGTGAGGACAGCGAGACCTGCCCGGGGATGTGGTGGGGACACGGTGACATGGTGGCAGGCTGCATCCCCCCAGCTGCCCGCCCTGTCACCTCCTGTTCCCGGCCACACCAACCCTGGCCCCGGCCCGGACCGAGCTCATCACAGCCCCCAAACTCCAGCTCGCAGCATACCCCGCGCCCCGGCCAGGCGTGGAGCGCCAGCATGGGGCCCCTACCCCTGCCAGCGACAACCGGCTGAGGCCTCTGGGCCGGCGGAACCAGCCGGGGGGCTAGGGGTGGGGAGTCTGTGGTCCTGGGCCTGCTCAGGGATCTGTGAGCCCAAACCAAGGGCCCAGGGGACCCTACCCCAAGACCCCAAGGCCCCCAGGGGTGGCAGACGAGGCACCAGAGAAGCCCCCCATCAATGCCAGCGTTCCTGAAACACGCGCGTTATTTCGGACGGTTAAGGAGCCGAGCCTGACGCAGGAAGAAAGGCAGCAGGGGCGTGGCCGGGGGGGCGTGGCCGGGTGAGCGCACGCGGCCCTCTGCCAAGCTGCGGGGGCCAGGCCCGGGCCGGGGGCCTACCCGTGGGGGTGAGTGGGCGCGGCCCGGGGCACCCACCGCTCCGGGTGCAGAGGCGGCAGGCGGCCGCCGGCTCCAGTTACGGGAGGGCCCGCGGGGAGGGCGCTGGCAGCGAGCCTGGCCGGGTGCGCCCGGGCAGAGGGGATGCCAGCCGCACCGGCGCCCCCGCCCCCACCCTCCCACGGCACTTCTAGGAACCGGCCTGACGCGACCCGGCCCAGACCCCTCCTGAGGGCTGGCGGGGGCAGGGCCCGGACCCAGGGCCCCTCCCCTCCAGGTACAGGGCGCACACTCAGCTCCCTGGGGCGGCTGGGCTGCCGGTAGAGGCCCCCTCCTCGCCACCACAGGAGCAGGAAGCGGACGGGAGCATGGCCCGCTCAGGGCCCCTCAGGCCCGGGGCAGCGGTGACCCCTCACCCCCCAGCGCAAGGACGCCCGAGCTTCCTCTTTCGTTGTTTGTTTTGAAGGGAAAACTCAACCGGCTCACAAAACAGGAAGCTTGGTCCCACACAGGCCAGCAGGCCTCGGTCTCAGCCTCTGCCACCGCCCACGGGCTCAGGGGCACCCCTCCAGAACGGGCCCCCTCCCAGGAACCGGCCTACGGAGCAGAGGCCCCAGCACCTGCTACCACCCTTGGGCCGGCCGCCTGCACGCACCTGCCTCAGCGGACCAAGGGGACCCCCCGGACCAAAGCCACGGCCGCTGCGGCGAGACCTGGAGGGGACCTGGGCACCCCTCGCCTGAGCCAGGGACACTGAGGTGCGGGGGGAGGAGGGCCCAGGACAGCCCCACCCTCCAGCCTGGGGCACGGGGCGAAGGGAGCAGCCTGCCTCCCCTGACGGTCCCGTGAGCCCCTTGCCCAGGCGGAGCGGCCCGGGCCGTGCACGCAGATGATTCACCCCGACGGGCCCCCAGGCGGGTGTGCTCAGAAGTGGGTTCAACAGGCCCCTGCAGGCCTCGGCCCCTGCTGTCCGCTCAGCAGAGCCGTCGCCCCCTCTAGAGGGGAGCCGGGCTGCACCCCCACGGCCCCGCCTCATGGGAAGCCCAGGACTGGGGATGGGTGGGAGTCTGTGTCAACAGGTGGGACCACCGGCTCCCCTGCTTAGAGCCACCTGAGGCGGCAGGTAAAGCCCAGGGCCGCAGCCGGAAGCAGGACCTGGCCAGGACCAAGGGAGGGGAGGGGGGAGGAGCCACCACAGTCCAGAAGCCCGCCCCCCACCAGGACACCTGGGACCCGCGCAGCGGGGTGGCAAGGGCCTGGAACCAGGGGAGGGGCTGGGCCAGAAATGGGCTGCGTGGGGCGGGGGCGGGGCGCGGCCACAGCCAGGCCTGAGACGCGCCAGGGACCAGCCCCACCGAGCCCCGTGAACACACGGCGCCGCCAGGCCCGCCGCTCCTGGGTGGGGGGAGTTGAGCCAACGCACGGACGCTAGCCTCCCACGTGTGCACGCACCGGGCAGACCTCACTTGGGGCCACGTCCAGGGAGGGTCCTGGACGGGGGACCCCGTGCCCACAGGCCAGCTCTCCTCCACCCCGCCCCTCAGCCCCCACTTGCCAGGCTGTGGCGTGGTGGCTGCCCTTCTGGACGCTCCTGGCCAGGCCAACAGCCGGCCCACGTGAGCCCAGGGGTGCCCGAGGCCGGTGCCCCACCCCCACCCAGACCCTCAGCCCCTTCCTTCACCCCGTGGCCAGCATCTCGCTGCCCTCCTCCCTTCTCCCGGCCCACGTGGCCCAGCTGGCCTGTCCGTGGGCTGGAGACAAACAGGAGGAAGCCCACAGACCCTGCCCCCTCCACGGACTCCGAGAGTGGGACCCGCGGGTGGGGCTCTGCTGGAGCAGCTCTCCGTGGGGCTGGGCTGCAGCCGAGGTGGTGCACAGCCCGGCGGGCACCAGGGCAAGTGGGCAGGGACGACGGGGCCCTGGGGACACGTCCCAAAGCAGCTGCACGGACTCAGGCCCGTGGCCTTGCACACCGCACACAGCCTGAAGACAAAACTAGAGGCCGCAGGCCAAGTCCAGCCAGACCTGCGTCCTGAAGGAGGACAAGGTTTTTAAACTGTCAACCTCCACATATCAGGAGAGCGCACATAACAGGCCAAACCTCTGGGAAGGCGACTGTCTGAGGCACACGGAGCCCGCCGGCCCCCAGCACCAGCGGCCGGAGCCGAGTGGCAGCTGCCCATCGCTGGGGCTGTCCACCCACAGCTTGGGGCGCCTGCCTGTCCCTCAGAACGCCCCACTTCCCTCAGGAAGTCTGCCCACCTCTGGGGACACCCACCCAGAGCTCGGGACGTCCACCCGTCTCGCAGGACATCTGCGCACGGTCCCTGCGGCCCCACCCGGCTCAGCCCTCCTCCTCACCACCTTCTGAGCCTCGAGCAGCTGGACCCCTCTTTCCTGGGTGCAGCCGGGGACACCGAGGCCCAGAGGGCCTACCTGGGTGCCGCAGGGCGGCACAGGGCTGGGACTTGAGCCGTGGCGCCAGGAGGAGGAGCTGGGGGCCGGGGCTCTGTCCCGGCCTGACCCTGGCCAACGGGCCGTTGGGTCGACTCTCAACACCCACTCAGCCCCGAAGGTCCCCTCGGCGCCCAAGTGCAGGCCCTGGGCTGGAGGCGGGGCAGACGCAGCACGGCGGGCAACGCAGGCCCTCGTCCCACAGCAGCCCCCCAACCTACGTAACAAGCAGCAGCAGCGTGGGGGCCTCAGGGGTCTGCGAGGAGCTGGAGGACAGTCGGCACTCCCCCAACCCCACTGGGGGTCAGACCCCCGGCGGGGGGCGGGGGCACCTCTCACCAGTGCTGCAGGAGCCCTCCGCCCGCTCCCAGCCCGGGGGCCCCCAGCTCTACCCGAGCCACACACCCCACAAGAGGCCTGGCTCCCTCTCTTCCAGCCAGTCCTGAGAGGCGGGGGGCAGGGCCGGGGGGGTGGGCGCGGCGCTGCAGGTGAGGGAGGGTTCTGGGGGCGGAGCGCGGGGTTTGGCCTGCACGTCCGCCCGCCCACGACCAAGGCCAGGACGCTATCCCCACCTAGGAAGGGTACGCGAGCCCCCCACCCCAGTCTCGGGAACCGGCACCGCCGCGTACCCCCAGCCCCAAAGCGGGGTCCTCCTCGATCCCCCAACATCTAACCCAAGCCCATCCATTTCCCACCCCTCGGCCACATGACCCCTGCTCCTTTCACCGAGTCACCCCAAAGTCCAGCACACAGGAAGAGCCCACGTTTGTGGGAAAGAACAGATCCGTAAAAGACGGACCGAGAGACGGACAAAAGGACGGAGAGGATCAGACAGCAGTGGGGGCAGTGGGGTGAGCCTGCGACCCCCAGAGGTTCCCACGGGGTCGCGGGGAGCGGGGGGGACCCCTCGAGGGCAGGCAGTGGAGGTGGGACACGGCACGACCCCTCCTGGGCTACAGGAGGGCCAGGGCCACATCGCCGCCCCACACACTGCCTGGGTTGGCACGTGGGCTGGAGAAAGAAGAGCAGAGGCACGTGGGCGCGTAGGACCCTCTGTCCCGGCCTGAGTCTGGCCGCGCTCTGCCCCGGGGCCCACCCCACCACCACACCCACGGTACCCATGGGGAAACCAAGGCCCAAGGAGTCAACAGACTTGCCCCTGGAGAAGGACACAGGGATGGGGCAGCCGAATCGGGTCAAAACCCAGCTCCCTGGATGCCCCGCTGGGCCCGACACCCCGTGCCCCCAGCGCACACACCCAGAGTGGCACTCTAAAATTCACCCAGCGTGAGAGGGGCGCTCCCACCCGAGCCTGGCTGGCCAGTGGATGCCCCGGTAACTGGGACAGGAGCCCCGGCAGCCCTGAGGCCTAGGCATCTCCTAGGTCAGTCCTTAATCGAACAGTCAATTAAACATTTGCCAAGGATTAAGAGGTACCGGTCTCCGTGTGTTCTTGTGCTGCCACCAGGCACAGAGGGGAGGACGGGACCAGGGTCAGAGGGGGCATCCTTGACACCAAAGAGGGCTATAAGGTGAGGCAGACAGAGTAGGACCTGATGGGGAGCAGGGGTGGGAGGCTCCAGGCACAAGAAGTGGTAGTCCTGGGGGTCAGGAAGGGGTAGACACTGGGGGAGGGGATCCAGAAGGCCAGTGGGTGCAGGGAACCTTGGAGGGGCTCGCCACGGACCACAGGCCCCTGCGGCCGCCTCACCTCCGTCTTGAGGCCCAGTGCACTGTCCTCCCTGCAGCCGCCTAAGTGAGCTCTAAAAACACACAGCTGACCACATCCTTGATCCCCTGCTTCGTGCCCTCTGCAGCCCCTTGAGGTCTCATCTCCATCACTCCTGTGCTGCCCACCGCAGCTCCTGCAGCTTCCCAGCCTGCTCTGCTGGGAGGCTCCTATGCATCCCACAAAACCCAGTCTCGTGACGCCCACTCTTGCCGTGCCTCCCTGTGTGTTCCACCTGTGTCTGAGGTTCCCCCTCCCAACAGCCTGTGGGATCCCGAGGTGGGGACGGGGACACCCTCACCAGAGGGCGTGCGTGAAAAGTGGCATGGCTAGTGGCTAGCTAGCGTGGGATCACCAGAGCTTTGAGAGGGAACAGGTCTGGAGGAAGAGCAAGTTGGGGGAGCCGGTGGTGACTGGCCAATCCCCGCCCTGGAGCAGGAGGGAGTGACTTACCCCGGCACCTGGACAGGAGGCCTGTCCAGCCCCCCACCACCGGCCGCTAAGCAACAGAGGGCGGTGGGGCAGGCAGGGCCGGAAGGCGAGGGGCCCAGGCCCAAGCTCCTGTCCCAGCAGCTCCTCTCTGAGCCCCTCCCTGGGCACAGGGCCACGTGAGTGGGCAGAGGGGAAGCTGAGGGGTCTCCAGGGCAGCCAGCTCTGCAGCTCCAGCGTAAACCCGCCCTGAGCCGGGCCACCGGGTGGCACGGAGCCCCCTCCCGCCTACAGCCAGGCCAAGCAGCCCTGCCCTGCCCTCAGGAGCCCTCGGGCAGTGCCCCGGGCCGCTAGTGCGCCAGGCCTTGGACCGGCCCCAGCGTCCTCACTGCCTTCCAGGAAAGCGGGTGGCTCTTCCTGCCCACAGCCCCAGCCAGGCAGCCACTCCACGGGCTGCACGCCGGCCCAGGGCACACCGCCCGGCCCGGGAGGTCCCGTGAGGCCATGCCCTCCAGGCCGTGGGGACACTGGGCCCCAAAGCGCACCCGGGCCAGTCCAGGAGGGTCCAGGAGCCCAGGGAGGCCTCGCTCGCCCGGCAGCCATGGCCCAGGCCGCCCCCGGCCACTGAGGAGCCGCAGGCCCACTTGGGACCCTCACACCCGGGCGGCCCCGCGGGCACTGACCTCGTTTGTGCAGCCAGCCCTCCTTCACGATGGCGACGTCGTTCATGGTGCCGGGGCTCCCGCGGGCCTGCGTGGCCCAGACCTCGCTCACACGCCTCTAGCAGGGTCCTCCCAGAGCCCAGCGGGCTGTCAACAGCCTCTGGAAGAAGCAGAGGGAAGTGTGAGGCTGTGTGGGGCTTGGGGACACTCCTCGGACCCCGAGGTGAGCCCAGGAGGCCCGTAGCGCCTGGGGTCTCAGCCCAGGTGTGCCTTCCCACACGACCTGTCCCCTCTTAGCATCCAGAGCCACCGCTGGCCCCCACTCCGCCTTCCCGCCACGGCACCTGATACAAAGTCACTCACACTGCTCCGTGGGCCCAGGCCTCCCCTCCCCCTGGGCTTCAAGCCCCTGCCACCACCCCTCCTGGACCCCCAAGCCCTCAGAGCTCACTGTCCCCCTTACCGACCCATTCCCACCTCCCCTGACCTTTGTACAAATCACTCCTGTCCCCAAAAGGCCCTCCTGGTATATCCCAGCCTCCCTAACCTGCCGGCCCAGCGGAGGCCACCTCTTCCAGGCAGCCTCTCTGACTGCTTCGGCCCACACCACTCAGCCTCCCCAACCCCCTGGTGAGGGTGCCCAGTTCTCCTTGTCCATGGTGTTCCTGCCCAGAGGCTGGGGTTCCCAGGCAGAATCCAGAGCTCCTCTTCCCTGCCCCAGACCGGGAAAGGAGAGAAATTCAAACGTGAAGAAGGCAGGGCCTGGAGTGCAGGCAATTGGTGCAAATGAAAGCCCAGAGCCCTCCAGGGTGACATGAAAACCCCCTACACACACCCATCCCAGAGAAACGCCAAACCCCTCCTAAACCACAGCGCCCCCGCCGGTCTGAATCTGGTTCATTCATTCGGCCAATATGTACCGGGCATCTCTGGTTTTGCCAGGCTCAGCGCTGGGCACTGGGGACAAAGAGAGGTTCAGACGAGTCCTGTCTGTAAGGAGCACCCAGTCCAGGGTGGTTACAGACCCATAATTATAGCTTTCAGGAGGCAACAAATGGGGGGGGGCTGTGCAAACTCAGAGGCACCGGCACCCGCCCTTTGGAGGCCCACCAGCAGCCTTCTCTTGAGCAGACACTTTGGCCATTGATCCTGTGTGGCCCACCCCATTGCTCCCCCGCTGGATGAACTCCTAGGCATCCCTCAAAACCCCGTTCTCACATCACCAGTTCTGGGCATCCTGGGAAAGAGCACTCTCCCCATGAGCAGTCCTCTGCTACCCTTCCCGTTGGGCACTCATGAGGGCAGGCCAGGAAAGACTCCTCTCGGGGACACCCAGGCCGGGCAGAGACCCTGAGTACCTCCCACATGGGTCTTCCTAGAGCCACCTAGACACTCTCCCGCAGCCCACCTTACTGGCCTCCTGAGGCATGGGCTAAGCACCCAGAGCGGGCCGCATTGCACTGACTGTCTTGGGTTAAATTTGGAAGGACAGGAAGACCCACTCACTGCCTTGTGTCTGGGACGGGGAAGACGCTCCTTGCCCAACACACTCAGCAAGCCCACAGGCAGGGATGGCAAGTAAGACTGGAGGAGGTACCACCAAGGACAGGGCTCTGAGCCCCACCTGGCAGGCACAGGGGGCTCTGGTGACAGTTGAGGAGGCGTGGCCTGGAGGCAGAGGGCTGGACTCAAAGACCTCTGGATGTGCCCCTACCCCCACTGGGGCCTGAGCAGGGCCTGGTGCTGACAAGAGTCAGACAGCTGCCGATGGCCCCGTGTGTAAAAATATATCTGCACACACACAGGGTGGTGTGCACGTGCACAGAAACACACACACCAAGCCAGGGCCTGGGCTGCCTCTGGGCACAGGGTGGGCGGCACGGAGGAGACCTCTGCTTCCCGCTACTTCTGTCCTGTGAGTGACTTCGCCACAAAGGTGAATTACTGCTATTATTACTTAAGTCACAAGCTTGAAAAAATAACGATGACTTGCGCTCCGAAGGGCCCCCTCTCCCTGCGTCCAAAACACTGGTTTATGAACTGGATGCTCAGCTGGGGGGCAGGGAACCAAGCCCCACAAGTGTACCCCACCCTTCACCTGGACCAGAGCTCACAGCAGTTAGGGGTGGCCTGAGCAAGGTGGGAGGGGGCCACGAGTGAATGTCGGGGGCCCTCTGGCCACAGAGCACAGGCCCAGGGCCCCAACTCTGCCCACCGCGACAGTACTCGGGAACCAAGCCCACCCACCAAGTTCACCAGCTGCCCTGGGCCTCTGGGTTGGATGCGCAGCACCTCCAGAACCCACCCGGCTCAGGAATAAGTCTCAGGGCCCAGGAGGGCTGTAGTCCTTTGTGGGAGGGCCTGGGCACCCAGCCCCCATGGACAACTTTCTGTCTATGGGAAAATGATGTCCCTTCCAAGGGCCCACCCACAAACTTCAACGAGGGCCGGGGCGATCCTTCTCCTCGGCCCCCTGAGCACCTACTGTGTGCCGGGGCCCCCCTGGCCGGGCGCCCGGGCAGCCCCCGGCCGCAACACCGCCCCGGCCCCCCGCGCGCGGCCGCACCCCTCCGCTCCGGCCCGGGCCTCGCCCGGCGGGGCCGCTTCCCCAAGGTCATGCGGGAGGCCGGGGCCGGAGGCACGCACCCCCAGCGCCGGCGCGGCCCGCGCCCTCCCCGCCCAGGCCGCGCTCGGCCACTTCCTGCTCCCGCTCCTCCATTCCAGCCGCGCGCGGCCCTGGCCCCGGCCCCGGCGGCCGCGAACAAAGCGGCCGGGCCGCAGGGAGGAAATCCGGGCCCCGGCGGCGGGCGGCGGGCGGCGGGCGGCGGGCGGGCGGGGACTCACCGGGCGCCGCGTCCGGCGCGAGCGC
>NC_041224.1:181794029-181844863 GCF_002837175.3 Physeter macrocephalus
CGCAGCGGGCGGCCCCCGGGGCCGGGGACCGCTGCGCGCTCCCGCCGCGGGGCCTGTCCCCAGGCCACGTCCTCTCTGGCCTCGGTTTCCCAGTTTGTCCGGTGAGCCCGCACGTCTCGGCCCAGTTCTGCCCCGACCCTGTTAAAGGGGGCCGGTCTGGGACGAATCCTGGGCTTCTGCCTCCATCGGGCGGGGGTGGGGTTGGGGTGTAGGTTAGTGTGACTTTTAGAGTGTGCCCCAAGTGGGTAGTTGAAGCTCGGGAGCTGGGGGCTCCAGGGGCCGGGATGGTCCTAAAAGACCCAATCCAAGGACCCTAACGAGTGCAGGTCCCCTGGGGGTCGCGCAGGAGGCTGGCTGGAAGGTGGGCGATCGGTCATCTGTCTGTGTGCTGAAGGCCTACCGTGGGTCTGGCCCCGGAGTGACCGGCAGTGCGAGCCCTGCTCCCTGGTTGGGGTCTGCCAGGAGCTCCCCTTCCCCAGAGGGAAGATACGGACACCGGGCAGCTACAAAAGTGGACGGGGACGTCATGTGGTGACGGAGGGAGAAGAGAGCCACAGGGGCCAGTGGAGGGGCGCGTCCAACTGGCACCGCTCCATCCAGCACACCTGGCCTGGAGCGACCGACCTGAGGCGGGCACAGACCCCCAGAGGGGGTGCTGGAGGGGGCGGGCTCCAGAGGAGAGCCGTCACAGCTGAGGCAGCCCAGGATCCTCCCTAATGTCCGATTGGGCCCCAGGCACTCACATTCCACTGGGGGACAGCTAAGGGGCCAGCAGGACACTGCAGACAAGTCCCCACCCTGACCCCTCCCCGGGCCCTGTTGATGGCAAGTTTCTCCAACAGCTGCCCCTCCCCCCAACCCCGAGGCCTCCAAGTTGATGGTAAGCCTTTTGTAAAAGAAAGACTTGTGGGCTACTTTTCTGGGGTTGGTATGTATTTGGGGAGAGGAGACATTTTTGCTCCTCGTCCAGGGTCAGGGTTCAGCCTGGGGGGTACAGACACTTCATCTGGGTCAGAGGTAGAAGCAGCTGAGCACCCAGGACAGCATCCGCAGCTGAAACTGGGGCTCCATCCTTTCCTCTTGGGACTGACCGAGAGAAGGACGCTCCTGAGGGAAGGACTGCCCCCCCTGCTCAGGGGGACACTCACTCCTCCGGGAGAGGACCCCCAGTTCTGGGCCTCTCCCCTTGGCACCCCGCCCTCCCACCCCAGCCGGCTGCGTGGGCTGTGAATGTGCACCCCCGGCCCCGCCTCCAGGGGCCAGGGGAGAGGCCCGACTGGCCCGCGCTGCTGGGGCACCTGGCCGTCACTCACGCCCTTCTGGGACCATCCCACCCACCCACCGTTCGTTCTCCCAGGAGGGGTTTCCGCACCCACTCCCCCATCCTGCGCTGGCAACGCTGAGAAGGCAGAGGAGGCCCAGTGGCCTCAAGGGCCACCGGGGGCCCGGGAGGGCGCCCTCTCGTGGATAACGTGGTGACTCCCCAGGCTGTCCTTGGGCCTGCTGGCCGTTTGAAGACAGCGTCTTGGCCAGAGGTGTCATCACGGTGGTCCAAAACCTTCAGGCTTCCTCACCGCTGGCCCATCTCCAGGAGGGCTCCCTGCCTGGTGCGCCCACCAAGGGCCCGTGACCTGCCGTGAGCCCCACACCCCATTCCGTGCAGCGCCTACGTGAGCCTGCCCTATGGCTCGGGCATCTCTTCGGACGGGGCCAGCGCCCTCCTCTGGCCTCCGGAGGGAAAGCATAGTCCCTCTCTAGAACACCTCCTGCCTGGCCCCCCAGACAGAACGTCAAGGAGAGGACCCAGACCCACCGGCCACCCTGGCTGAGGCTCAGGCCGCGGAGGAGCCCCTTAGACAGATGTTTGCAACAAAAACTGCTGCACCGGCCCCTGGGGAGGAAGGCCACCTGCCCCCTCCTAAAGCACAGGGTCCTCCGGCCCTGTCACCTTCCGCAGCTGCCAGCCATCGGGCAGGACTCAGGGGCCGGAGCCCCGGGCTGCCTAGTCTCGGCAGCAGCTGCAGGGCGGGGCCTCCAGGCAGCTCCCGGGCCAGATGGCCGCCTGGCTGGCTGCGTTCAGGGAAGCTCTGCCCCCACCGCTGCGACAGCCTCCTGTCATCCTTGTACCCGAGACCGTACCAGGCCAAAGAGGGGATCTGGGGGCCGAGGGGCTGCTAGCTGCCGAGTGCCATCTCGGGGCTGCCTGGGATGGCCCCTCCTGGGCCTTAAGGAAGATTTAACTCCAGGAAGACTTAAGAACGTCCGACCAGAAAAATGCAGGGGCCTCTCTCCCCCATCCCTTCCTCCCAGTGAGGTTTCTCCTCCTTTAGCCATCCCTACCCAGCACAACCCCAGCCTCTTGCTGGCAGCGTCCCCTGCTGCTGCTTCGATCCCTCTCCATGCCCCACAACCTCTGTCAGGGCCCCAAGGAGCCCTCTGTCCCACCAGCCAGGCAGGGCAGTCCGGGACACTCTGCCCGCCCCAGGCCCTCACTCCTAGCCTGGCTGGGGAGCTGTGCGCCAGAGCTGGGCCGGTGGGCACGACGGAGCAGTCAGGATTAGGTTGGGGGCACCCGTGGACATCCCGCACAGATGCCTCTGCCCTGCTTTCACTCAAGAGACACAGCTGCACCCGCACTTGGTGCCACGCCAACTTCTTAGCAGCAAGGATACGGCGGGGAGTGGGGGGTGGCAAGGTCACATGACGTGGGGAGCACTCTGGAGAAGGCTAAGGCCACAGAGGAGATTGTGGGCCTGGGGGGACCTGAGCGGGGGTGATCAGGAAGGACCACTCGCAGGGCGTGCTGCTGGCGCAGAGACAGGACTGGGGAGGAGCCGGGAAGGGCTCTCCGGGGAGAAACGTGTGGAACCTGAGGACTGGCCATGAAAGGGCCTGGGGTCTTGCTGTGTGCCAGGCCCCGCAGTTAATCTACCCGTTCTGCAGATGAGAATATCAAGGTTTGAAGAGGTTAAGGGTCATGCCCAAGGGTGGGAGGGGGCAGGGGCAGGGCTCTGATGCAGGCAAGACCCCAGGAGGCAGTCCCCTCCGGGTTCACTCTGAGCTGACTTGAAATCAGCTCCCCCCGCTGGGGTGGGGGGGCTTGGGTGTGGAGGAGGAGGTTGGCCCTCCTCAGGAAGGGATCCCCCGGGCGCCTGGGCCCCGGGGGCCAGGGCAGTCTCTGTGGCTCTGAGCGCAGTCTGAGTCCAGGGTTCCAAGCTGAGACCGCCGAATATAGGAAATAGAAATGCAAGCCGTCCGGTCAAATTTGAGTTTCAGATAGATAAGGAATAGTATTTTAGTATAAGGATGTGGCTTTCCTTCCCTCAGACTTTAGGTCCTAACTGCGGTGGGCCCTGGGGCCTCTGGCCACTCCTCAGGCCCCCAACCCACCAGGGTTTGAATAGGATCCCTGGGGGCTCCCACCCCATCTCACAGCCAGGAACCCCCTCCTCCCAGGGGTTCCAGCCTTCCAGGAGCATGGCTGGAGGGCTCCCCACACCTCCTGCTGCTCCCTCTGCCTTGGTATACCTGGCCGGTGGGGTCCCAGCTTTAGTAATCCAGCCCCTCCCCCAACACCACCCCCACTTCTGATCAAGGCCTCCTTTCTACTACTCCCGGGTGCTGGGCTATGCAGGTGAGAATTGAGGACGCTGCCAGATCTGAATCCTGGTTCAACAGCTTACTGCCTGCTGTGTGGCCCTGGGCACCTTAGCGAACCTCCACCTAAACAGGCGTCATAATCAGAGCACGTGACTAACAGGATCGTTGTGAAGAGCTGAGCAATGGTCCACAGTGCCTCAATCCTGCTCTGCCCAGGGTGGCTGGGAAAAGACTCCCACCAACAGGACACCCCATCCAGGGGCCCCAACCTCTGCAAAATCATTTCTATTTTTCTCGGCTCTTTCCTTCACGCAGCAGACCTGGGTGTCCCCTCACACCTTCACGGTGCCCTTGCACCTGAGTCACCAAGCCCGGGGGACGCCGACCCAGCCCCTCCAAGGTGTCTCCTCTCCCTGAATGCCTTCCCGCTGGCTCTGGGCTCTGGGTGCACATCCCTCTCTCTCTGCATCACCGCGATGGTCCCCTCACCCCCATCCCGTCTTCTGGGACATGCCCAGCCCCCCCCCCCGCAGTGCTTTCCCAATACACCACTCAGCGCCTGGCTCCCGGCAGAGGCTTTGCTGGGTGGGCTGACAAGATGAGAGTTCTCTGTTCAAGACTCCGAGGTCGAGAACCCGGCTGAGTGTCTGCAAGAGGGTCCCAGCTAAATCAACTTGAATTCAAAACGAGGCTTTCAACGAAAAAGGGGTGTCATCTTTTCCATATTTACGACCCCCCACTCCCCCTCCTCCATCCCAGGGCAGGCGCCCCGCGAGGTGGCAGGAGGCCGTGTCCCGGCTGTGCCTTCGGGTGACTTGCTCCAGCGCTGGCCGGGAGAGGAGCTGGTCCTCGGAAGGGGTCCCTTAACAGACGGGCGCAGTTGGGACCCCATGGGGGGGGGGGTTCCCTGAGGACGAGCCGGCAAGTATCGCGAGAGAGCCCCCTCCCCCCCCTCCCGCGCCGCGCCCCGCGTCCCCTCCCACCCCAGCGCCCCAGATGGCGCCGCGCCGGGCCCGGCCGGGCGGGGCGGACAGGGAAGGGGCGGCGTGGGTGACCTCAGCGGTTCCGCCGCTCCGGGAAGTCGCCTCGGCCCGCCCCCTCCAGCCCCCGCCCCGAGTTTCGCTCTCTCCGGGGCGGGGCGAGCGGCGGGTGCTGCCCGGCCAGCCAAGTTGGAGCGCGCTCCGCCCGGCGCCCTCCCCGTCCCCGCGCCCTCCCCGCCGGGGCGCGCTGCCCGCAGCTCCGCGCGCGCCGGGGCGGCACCGGGGAGGGCGTGCGGCGCGGGCAGCGGCCGGAGAGGAGCTCGGGGCGGCGGAGGTGAGCGCAGGGGGCGGGCGCCCGGCTCTGCCCGCCCCGCCCGCCGGCCCGCTCCCCGCGGCCGCGCTGCCATAAATGGGGCCCGCGGCGGCGGCGGCTGCATCTGGCGGGCCGGGCAGCAGCTGGAGGCGGCGCGGGGCCGCGGGCCTGGGGTGGCGGCGGCGCGGCGACTCGGGCGTCGGGGGGCGCGGCAGGCGGCCGCCCCGGAGTGAAGTTCAGAGGCGCCCTGGCGGGGAGGGGCCCTCCAGGCGCGGGCGTCGGGGGACGCGGCAGGCGGCCGCCCCGGAGTGAAGTTCAGAGGCGCCCTGGCGGGGAGGGGCCCTCCAGGCGGGGACGTGCGCAGGTTCGCGCGACTCCGGCCCCCTCCGCCCGCGTCCCGGGACCCGCCCCCGCGGCGGAGCGGCTCCTGTTTACTTTCGATCGAGTTTTTCCTGCTCCGGGCAGGTGCCCAGGGCGGCTCCGGGCGGGCAGTTGCGCGCGGAGCCCCGCGCCCCTCTCCCCGCGCTGCCCGCACCCGGGAAGGGCTGGGGGCTGGTCGGGCGACCGGGGGCGAGCGGCGGCCGCGGCGTCTCCAGGCGCGCTCACGGGAGTCCCGTTTGTGCCCAGGTGATGACCGCGGCGGCATGGAGTTCCCGGAGCACGGCGGGCGGCTGCTGGGCCGCCTGAGGCAGCAGCGTGAGCTGGGCTTCCTGTGCGACTGCACCGTGCTGGTGGGCGACGCGCGCTTCCCGGCCCACCGCGCCGTGCTGGCCGCGTGCAGCGTCTACTTCCATCTCTTCTACAGGGACCGGCCCGCGGGCAGCCGCGACACGGTGCGGCTCAACGGCGACATCGTCACGGCGCCCGCCTTCGGCCGTCTGCTGGACTTCATGTACCAGGGCCGCCTGGACCTGCGCAGCCTGCCCATCGAGGACGTCCTGGCCGCGGCCAGCTACCTGCACATGTACGACATCGTCAAGGTCTGCAAGAACAGGCTCCGGGAGAAGGAGCGCGCGCTGCCCCTGGAGACGCCTGCCCCTGGGACAGAGCTGCCTGGCCAGCCCCCAGGCCCCTTGTCTGCCTGGTCCCCTGCACTCTGTCCAGCCGCCCAGAAGGCCAGGCTCCCTCCCGCTGGGGTCAAGACCACCCGCCCTCCACTGGCACTGGGGCCTCCCCCCTGGCAGGCTCCTGGAGAGTCAGACCGGGCCCTGGACCTGTCGCTGAAGCCTGGCCCGAGGCGGGAGCCAATCCGCCCACCCTGCGTCCTCCAGACACCCCCTTGCAGCCGGATGCAGCCAGGGGCCCAGCCGATCGTGAAGGACGAGTCAGACTCACTGTCCGAGCAAGAGGACAGCAGAAGCCCTCGGTGCCCCCACAGCCCCCTGCAGCCGCCCTGTGTTCCTGCAGCCCAGCGCCTGGCCGGGGGCTTGGAGCCGCTGCCGGTCAGCGAGGTGGGCAGTGGGGAAGTGGAGCTGGAGGCAGAGCCGGGGGCGATCGAGGACGTGTTGCGGCCGGGCAGGCGCCTCTGCCTCTGCCCGCTGTGCGGCAAGCTGTTCTCCAGCGCCCAGGTGCTGCAGCTACACCTCAGCGCCCACTTCCGCGAGCGGGACGGCGGCCGCGCCCGGCTCTCACCCGACGGCTCAGCGCCCACCTGCCCGCTCTGCAGGAAGACCTTCTCCTGCACTTACACGCTGAAGAGGCACGAGCGCACGCACTCGGGCGAGAAGCCCTACACGTGTGTGCAGTGCGGCAAGAGCTTCCAGTACTCGCATAACCTGAGCCGCCACGCCGTGGTGCACACGCGCGAGAAACCCCACGCCTGCCGCTGGTGCGAGCGCCGCTTCACGCAGTCGGGGGACCTCTACCGCCACGTCCGCAAGTTCCACTGTGGCCTGGTCAAGTCCCTGCTGGTGTGACCTTCGCTGCAGGGGTGAGGGTGGAGGGAGGGGCGGATGGAGTGCGAGGGGCCGGAGCTCAGCAGGCGAAGCCCCTGAGGCTGGGCCCGCCGCGGGGCGGGGGGAAAGAACCCTGCTGCCCTGGGAATGCGGCCTCAGACTTGGGCCGACTGGGAGCCCCACGGACAGCCCTTCTCCGGCCTTGTGCCTCCGCCAGCTCCCTCCTGCTCCCGGGCGCGCCCTGACCGGACACCGTCGTCCTCTCCGTCCCCTCAGCCAGTCCCGAGGAGTGTCCCCAGCTCGAGGAGGCCCATTGAGCCTCCACCCGGGGCTTTCCTGACCAGCTCCCCAGCGGGCTCAGGGGTGCCCCGTGAGCCTGGCACCACGCTCGGTGACGGATGCACGCTCACAGATGCTGCCCGTGGGAGTCCCGACAGGGAGCTCTGATGGAACAGGCTGCTCCTGGTGGGCGCCGGTGGAAGCCCCTGCAGGGGAGGCCCCGGGCGCAGCGAGAGCCAGCAGGGCACAGCTGGTGTGACGGGGGTGCAGGCCCCAGGACGGCAGGAGGAGAACCAGCCAGACGCCGCGAGGCTCCAGAGTTACAGGCGCTGGGGTGGGAGGTAGGCCCTCCAGAGCTTTCGGCCCTGACCGCAGCGTATCACAGGCAGAGGAAGTGGGGATTTGGAACCGATTGTCTCTCGATACAGAAGGAGCCTCCGGAGGCTGCCGGGTGTCTGCCCGTGGGTGACGGGCCGTGCCGCTCCCCTACCTGAGCACAGGGTCCAGGGCGCCTCCGAGCCTCCCCAGGGTGGGACCGAGGGGGCTGGGAACGCAGCCACCCGCCTTGAGTATCGCAGGTCAACGGTAGGCCTGACCTTGAAGGTCACTTCTCCGCCTCCTCGGGGTCTCCCTGGAGCTGCTGGTCATTTCCAGAGCACTGAGCAGGGGGGCTGAAGGCTGCTCTCTTTACCAGGAGCCGTGTTTTGCAGCGTTTCCCTTCCCTACGTCCCCACGGCGGGGCCTGGCTGAAAGCAGCCGGCTCGCGAGGAGGGGCGGGGGTGGGGGGCCCTCTGGGCGGATGCTCCTAAAACGCAAAAGGCCACCACGTTCGTGCTGGGGGCGGGGGGGGGGGGGGGGGGCCCCGCCCTGCCCGCCGGCTCACCCCGCAGGGCTCGCTGCTGGAACCCAAGGGGGTGGGCGGGGCTGGGGCTGCCCCAGCTGCTGGGAGTCCCCAGGTGGCTCTGCCGCCTGGGTTCCTGCTTTCCCCAGACCGCATGGGCTCTTTCTGCTGTGACTGGAAGTGGTGCTGAGGTCAGAGTTCAAGTTTAAATGATCTTCTCGGCCCCTGACAACACTTGATGTCGTATTTATTCATTTGCCTGGTCTGGAGTGAGAAGACCCTTGGCCTTCGCAGCAGGTGGACAGGCGGGGGACCATCTCCCCGCAAGCCCTCGGCTCTCGCGGTGTGTGGGCCACTGGCCTGCGGACCAGAGAGAGAGCTGGGGGAAGGGGAGCTCCGCCTCTTATTGTCCTGGCCCCCCCCCACCTCTGGAAGGGCTGGTGGGACCTCACTCTTGGCATGATGTGCTTCATGATCGGATTTCCGTGTGTGCGTGTGTGTGTGTGTGAGTGTGCGTGTGTGTGTGCGTGTGTGCGTGTGCGTGTGTGTGTGAGTGTGCGTGTGTGTGTGCGTGTGTGAGTGTGTGTGCGTGTGTGTGTGTGCGTGTGTGTGTGTGTGTGAGTCTGCCTGCGTGGGCACCTGTGTCCAGCAAAGGCGGGGCCTGAGCCGGACCAGCAGCCGCGTGCCCACCCCAGCAGGCAGCGGGGAGATGAGCGTCGGGCCTGGTTTTCCCCAAGGAGTTTCCACCGGGGGAGAAATCTATTTTCCTGGGGCAGGAAGCCTGCCCTGAGTTATCGACACTGGGTTCATTGTCTTTTGCAAACAGTTACTGTGAAGTTAATGTACAGAGAAGTGTCAGTTTTACGTTTAATAGCTGACGCGGTTCAGAGAAAATAGATATACATACACACACAAGTATATTTAAGACGCTAATCGCGTGCCATCGTGTAGCAGAGGCGTGTGTAAATGCGCGTCGGGTGGAGCCTGCTGTGTGGGGTCCTCCCGGGCGGCCCAGCCTCCCGCCCCTCTGTCACTGCTGTCCTGTCCCTGGGGGGCGGCTCTGGGTGCCCAGAGAACAGTTGATGCTTCGCGTTCCGCGGGAGCTTTTGTGTGCACGTGCCCGCCTGCTGTGAAGGTCTGGAAATCAGTGCTGTCTTCCCACGTTCTCATCATCGTCTCAGTGACAGTGGCAATAAAGCCCACCCCAGGTGGAGACGGCCGTGATTATTCCTGGAGACAGGAGTGCGTGTGGGAATTGGGGGCGCTGCTGGTCTTGTGGGGGACCCAGGTGGGTGGTGGGCGGCCTGGGAGCCCTGTCCCAGATGCCACCTGCTGTGTCTCGTGAGTGGAGCGGGGCAGGGCCGTGGACAGGTGACAGACACTCTTGCCCCAGATTTGTACCCCATTAACCCTGAATTGGGGGAGGGGAATCCCAGGGAGCAGGATGCAGGTTGGGGCCTGGTGAGAGGCCTCGTGGCGTCTCGCTTGGGGTGCCTTCTGAGCACCTGCGGGCCCTGGGACTCAGATCTGAGGCTCCCAATCCTGTGGTTCTGGGTCTTCTTGTCCCCCTGCATCCAGAGGCAGCTCCCCTGCCCTCTCCCACCCCCCTCCCCTCCCCAAGCCCACCCTGTGCCCTCTCCCCTCCCTCCACACCTCATCTGTACCCCTACCTCCCTCTGGGCGGGCTGGGCCCTCACAAGAGGTGGGCAGGACTGGGAGGGGGGGTGTGTGCCGGCTGCCCGCATCCCCGCCCCGTGGAGCCCAGCTTGATGTCTAGAGGGCCAGGGGGTCAGGCTGGCTCGGGGGCTGGGCGGGCCTGGCCCTTTGGTGGCCCCAGGATCCCTGAGCCGGCCCAGCTGGCGCCCGGGCTGATGGGCGGGTGCGCATGGGCGTTCCAGGCCCCCCCGACCCCGCTGCTTCACGGAGGGGCGTGAAGCTGGTGCTTCGCTGAGCCTCCTGGGAGCTGTGCCTTCCTCACCAGGCCCGGGACAGATGGGCAGACGGCCTTATGTGTGTCCCAAGCCTAGTCCTGGCCAGACACCCTCCAGGAAGAGCTGAGACAGACCCCAAAGGCAGGCCGGGGGGACCTGCTTGCCTAGAGGCCCCCAGAAGTTGCCCCGAGCTGAACTGGTGCCGGAAGGGCCAAGCTTCGAGGCCTCCCCAGTCCTGACCCCAAGTGCAAGGCCTTGCTTCTGGGAGGCTGTGCCTTGGCACCTTGCTTCCCTTGCCCAGCCTGGCTCCCACGGAGCCTTCCCCCTGGACCTAAGCCACTGTCCTGCAGGGAGGCCCGGTCATGTTCCCAGTTGGGCCCATGACTCAGCCCGGGCCTTCTGAGAGCCCGGAGAAGGCTGTTGCCGTGCCAGCCGGGCAGGGGAAGAGGGCAGTCAGAAGGTGCCTGGGGGCAGAGCTGACTGGGGAGGGGCTTCTGGGACCCCCCAGCCGCGTTCGCACTCTGCGCACCGACACGCCCACCCCCGAAGCTGTCGCCCCGCTCCTGGGGCGGGGGGAGGCGGTCCCCCTGGCCCCGGGGTGGCTCGTGGACGGGCCCGGCTGGCCCGCAGTCCCGAAGCCAGGCCCTCTTTGCACAAACTTCGGGAACGCTGGCGGCCTGGACGCAGCCCCCCTTGGCAGGTGGCGCCCGGGGCAGTACAGAGGAGCCCACGGAGAGTGCAGAGGGTCGGGCTCCGGGGCAAGAGGGCTCCCCAAGGCCCCCCGGCAGGGTGAGCGCTCAGGACGCTCCAGCTGGACGCGGAGATGGGTGCTCCCGGCCGAGGGCCGCTGCTGCAGGGGCGTCAGGGCGAGGGGTCGTGTGCGAGCGGGCGCAGGGCTGCGACGGCGGGGGCGCCCCGGGGAAGCCACCGGCTTTGAGGCAGGAGAGGCCAGGGCAGCTCTGGGCGGCGTCAGGCCTCCCTCCCCGGTTTCCTCCATCCCGCGCCGGGGGCTCAGCCAGCTGCCCACTCCCCCCACCCCTGGCCTCGCCCCTCCCTGGGTCCATCCCCGCTGCTGAGGGAGGTGCATCCTCAGACGCCCGAGGACAGACGCACGGGCTGCGGACACGGCTCCAGCCCTGCCTCCCCGCTTCTGCTGGTCCCCTGGCTCTCCTCTTCCCACCTCAGCCGCACGGCTCCTTCCTCAACGCCGACCCCGCACGGCCACTGTCACTGTCATGGTCACTATACGTCCCCTCCCCCTCCTCCCCCACGTCCACGGTCACCCCCACCACTGCCCATGTGGCGGGTCCCCAGGGAAACTGAGCCCTCGTCTAGGCCAGTTTCCGAGCTGGGGGCCCGGTGCTCGATGTCTACAAGCCGAGAAGTGGCAGAGACGGTGGCGTCCTCCCGGTGG
Organism: Physeter macrocephalus; assembly: GCF_002837175.3. Classification (NCBI taxonomy): domain Eukaryota; kingdom Metazoa; phylum Chordata; class Mammalia; order Artiodactyla; family Physeteridae; genus Physeter; species Physeter macrocephalus. The sequence goes on from NC_041224.1 coordinate 181,805,283, forward strand.
CGCTGCAGCATCTGCGCCCCGCTTCCTGCACCCGCAAGTTCCAGGACCGTCGCAGTCCCCTCCCCCTCCCCTCCCCCTCCCCTCCCCCACCCCACCCCCCGCTCAGAAGGGAAGGTGTCTGTGCCTCCCCACCCCACGCAGGCCACCTGGCCTCCCGACGCCGGCACGGAGAGAGCCCTCCTGGGTCCCTGTCCCCAGGTCCCTTCCTCTCCCCCACCTCCGTGTCCTCACCTGTAGAACAGGCACCGTGGCGTGGCAGACAGCTGCTGAGGGGAGCCGGGGGCACCGCCCAGCGGGCACAGGGGCAGCACTGCTGCTGATGGCGCCCGCCGGTGCGGGGGGCCTGGCCGCAGCGCCCCGGGAGCAGGCGAGCCAGTCCCCGGAGAGCTGGCCGCGCTGGTCGCGCGTGACGGGAGGGCCGTTGGAGGAGCGTCGCCCCTGGGCCCCAGGCCTCCCGGGCCACCCCGCGTGCTCGCCCCGCAGCTGTCCCCGCCCGGCCCCTGGAGGGCTCTGGAGGGGGCGGCCGTGGACCGGGGAATCCAGGACAGCTGGCAGGAGGGCGGGGGCCGTTCAGAGAGGAAACGGGCTGGGCTGACGGTGTCCAGGCCCCCGGAGCCCGGCTCCGGCCAGGCTAGCGGGTAGCCCCGCAGAGAAGTCAGTGACCCGAGGGATCTCGCGAAATCGGGGGGCAGGGCCTCGCCTCCCTGAGTTGGACCCAGATGGGTTTGTTTTCACCAATTTGAACAGAAACCTGTGTAAAGAGAAACCCGTTCCCTTGCCTCCTTGAGCAGACAGCTGAGGCCTTGAAAGTTAGGTTCTGGAGCCAGTTCCATTCTGTGTGCCTGTGTGTGTGCCTGTGTGTGTGCGTGTGCGTGTGCGTGTGTGTGTGCGTGTGTGTGTGTTGGGGAGGGGGGCGTTCGCACCCCTCCAGCAAGCAATTCTCTAACACCAGCTGGGTGTCCTACAATTCAACTCCATTCCGACACTATCTATCCAGATAAAGGTCGGATCCCACAGTTAAGGGTTCAGTCCTACAAGACCGCCCACCCAGTTGAGATGCCAGGTTGTCACCTGTGCTTCTAACCCTTGGGCTATAGATCAGAGGTTCCCACGACCCCTCGCTGGGTTTGATTAATTTGCTAGAGTGGCTCCAGAACTCGGGAAAACAGTTTACTTACTAGATCACTGGTTTATTATAAAAGGATATAACTCAGGAAGAGCCAGATGGAAGAGGTGCCGGGGCGAGGTGTGGGCAAAGGTGTGAACTTCCAGGCTCCCCCTGAATGAGCCACTCTCCCCGATTCTCCATGGGCTCACCAGCTAGGAAGCCCTCCGAACCTCATCCTTTTGGGGTATCATGGAGGCTTCATGCGTGGGCGTGATTGATTAAAACATTGGCCATTGATTTTTTTTTTATATTTATTCATCTGGTTGCACCGGGCCTTAGTTGTGGCTCGCAGGCTCCTTAGTTGTGGCATGCATTTGGGATCTAGTTCTCTGACCGGGGATCTAACCCGAGCCCCCTGCATTCGGAGCGTAGAGCCTTACCCACTGCGCCACCAGGGAAGTCCCTGGCCACTGATGGTTGGTTCCACTTCCAGCCCCTCCCCCCTCCCCAGAGGTCGGGGATGGGGGGTGGGGTGGGTGGGGACTGACAGTTCCAGCCCTGTCATCACGTGGCTGGTTCTCCTGGCAACCAATCCCCACCCTCAGGTGCTTCCAAAGTCACCTCGTTCACGCAACAGAAGACACCTCGACCACCCTCTTCACTTAGGAAATGCCGAGGGTTTTAGGAGCTCTGTGCCAGAAACAGGGACGAAGACCAAAGAGTATTTCTTTTTCTTTTTTTTCTGGCTGCGCTCGCTGTGTGGCTTGGGGGATCTTAGTTCCCCAACCAGGGATTGAACCCCGGGCCCTCGGCAGTGAAAGTGCAGAGTCGTAACCACTGGACAGCCAGGGAATTCCCTGTATTTCTTATTATAAATCATAATATCACAGCTTGTCATTGGTTTCTTCACTGGTGGTACTAGTTTGCTAGGGCTGCCATCACACAGCATCACAGGCAGGGGCTTAGACAACAGACATCACCGTCTGACACCCTGGAGGCTGGAATCCCAGATCCGGGAGGTGCAGGGCTCGCTTCTCCTGAGGCCCGTCTCCGTGCCATGCAGACGCCGTCTTCTCCCGTGTCCTCACGTGGTCGTCCCTCTGTGAGTGTCTCTCTGACCTCATCTCCTCCTCTTATAAGGTCGTGAGTCAGACTGGATTAGGGCCCACCCTAGTGACCCCGGTTTAACTTGATTACCTTTGTAAAGACCTCATCTCCAAATGCAGTTACGTTCTGAGGTCCTGGGGGTCAGGGCTTCAACACGTGAAGTTGGGGGACAAAGTCCAACCCGCACCTTTGGTGTTTCAGGAGGGCATGGAGGCCGGAGGACCCTGGCCTGGGAGCCGGGAGGCCCAGATCCCAGCCTGGCTCTGCCCAGATCCAGATGAGCCACTGCAGTCTTTTTGTCAGTGACGTTTGTTGATATTTCCAGTTTTTCCCTCCAGCCCATGGGCTGTGGGCCGTCTGGCACTCAGAGCCGCAGCTCTGGGGACATCGCCCTCCTCAGGAGCCTGCAGGCCCGACACCGTTCTGCCCGCACCCCCTACAGGGGCCACCATCACCCTCGTTCCATCGCAGGGCAGACGCACCCTCCCCAGGGCGGCCCCTCGCCTGGTCCCACCTGACCATCCCGCACAGACTCTGCTTTCCTTCGGGGGGCACGGACGGGCCTTTTCTCCCATCAGCCCCCACCAGCCGGGCCAGGAAGGGAAGCGCATGTGTCCCCATCGCCCTTCACGAGACCCCAGCCCTCTGGAGGCTCGTGCCGTCCAGGTAAAGCCCCTCCCTTCCTCGCCCCTCTGGGCCCTCTGCCTGTCTCCCCTCCGCCATCTCCCCCTCCAGTTGCCAAGGCCTCCGAGATTCAACCCTGTGCCGGAAACGCAGTGCCCGCCCTGCCCCGGGCTCCCAGGCCTATTCCATCCCCCCTCAGTCCCACTCCTGGCTCCGTCACCACCAGCAACGGCATCTGCTCTGGGATCTGACCTTCAGACTCCCTCGCTCCCCGTGGACCTGATCAGGCTTCTCAGTAATAATACTTTGGCCTCGTGGTTGGGAACCCACTGACCTTGCCATCTTCTCACCACATCTCCCGCCCTCTCCCCCTCTTTACTCACGCCCCCCGCCCAGACCTTGAGTCACTGGCCCTCTTTTTCCGTCACACTCCTGGGCAAAACCAGAACCTGGACGGCTGAAAACATTCCCTTCGCTGTGGAGTCCACGGAAAAGGCAGGCCGATGGGTCTGCCTGACCTCCTTCATAACGGCATCGTAACAGAGAGACATGCAAATGAGTCTCCCAGCGTCTGCGATGCCAGCAGGACTGCCGCCCACCCCCACAGACGACAGTCAGAAATGCTGGACAAGAATACAGGTTTTAAATAACCCTTTGAAGGCACTGGAGAGCGAGGGAAGCAGGCAGAAGCTGGACAGGAGCCCATCCTTGAAAAACAGAAGCTGCAACCAGCCAGACGTGTGCGTTTGTGGCCGCAGGGTCTAGAGACGCGTCCCAAGGGAAGTTACGCGCATAAATGGCTGAGAGGCACGTGGAAGAGTGTGAAATAAAACCACAGCGAGCCGCCACCACGCGCCCCTCCCGAAACTCAACGGCCGACACCACCAAGCGCGGTGCGGGCCTGGAGCCACCGCGACGCTCCCACACGGCGCGCAAAAGGGATGGCGTTCGTCACCAAGGGCAGCTCCGCGGCAGGCGCAGCGCAGGAGAACCGACACCCGTGAGCACAGAGGGAGCCGACTCCAACGCGCACGGTGGCTTTTCCCTGTTACCTGGGCACTAGAAACAGCCCAAATGTCTGTGAAGGTGATGGCAGCACACTCACCCCACGGCATAGAACGGACCCGAAGGGGACCAGCGGGTAAGGCACAATGCGGGCGAACGGCACCGTTCGGAGGGGAGAAGGCGGCCGGCCACGCACGCTGACGGCAGGAAGCTTGAGGGCAGGAACAGTTGTCCAAGGGGGGGGCCTGGGCGGAGGGGAAGGACTGACTGGGCTGGATGTAAGCGACCTTCTGGGGTGACGGACACTTCTAGAGCTCATTGGGGGTGTGCTGTGCAGGGGTAGCGTTTGTCAAGAGTTACAGTTGGGCTCCCCTGGTGGCGCAGTGGTGGAGAGTCCGCCCGCCGATGCAGGGGACGCGGGTTCGCGCCCCGGTCCGGGAGGATCCTACGTGCCGCGGAGCGGCTGGGCCCGTGAGCCGTGGCCGCTGGGCCTGCGCGTCCGGAGCCTGCGCTCCGCAACGGGAGAGGCCGCAGCAGTGAGAGGCCCGCGTACCGCAAAAAAAAAAAAAAAAAAAGAGTTACAATTAAGCTTTGTGCATTTCAACGCATGTACTGTCAAGACTACAACAGTTGCAGGAGGACAAGAGCAGGTGAAGGTCTAGACACAACTAGAATGGCGGATAGAGGGCGCTCGCTGAAACTGGTGGACGGGTACAGGGAGTTTACTGTGCTGAAAAGACACTTGTGTGTTTGAAACTTTCCGTAATACGTTTATTTTTTTTAATTTTATTTATTTTATTTTTGGCTGCGTTGGGTCTTCGTTGCTGCGCGCGGGCTTTCTGCAGTTGTGGCGAGCGGGGGCTGCTCTTCGCTGCGGTGCACGGGCTTCTCCTTGCGGTGGCTTCTCTTGCTGCGGAGCACGGGCTCTAGGCGCGCGGGCTTCAGTAGTTGTGGCTCGCGGGCTCTAGAGCGCAGGCTCAGTAGTTGTGGCGCACGGGCTTCGTTGCCCCGCGGCATGTGGGAGCTTCCTGGACCAGGGCTCGAAACTGTGTCCCCTGCACTGGCAGGCGGATTCTTAACCACCGCGCCACCAGGGAAGTCCCCCGTAATACATGTTCAGAGTAAAAGAAATACACAGATACATTTTGCATCCGCCTGCCGAAGATAACAGCCTGGTACCACTCTTTCTTGGGGAGGCTGTGGGCATGACGGGCAGGGTGCAGGCTGGCACGTGTCCGACGTGGAGGGTGACTTGACAACTGCTGTCCACGTCACAATGGCAATGAATGCCTGGACCCAGAAGTTCTAGGAAGCTATCCTACAGATAAGCTCACATATGTGCCCAACGGCTTATGTATAAGAGTATTTATCAGAGCGTTGTACAATGTAGCAAAACACTGGAAAAGGCTTAAATGTCCAGGGGCGGGGGACCAGCTAAGTGACACCACAGTCCACACATTGAATGGGATGCTGTACAGCGTGGAAGTGGAGGTGCCCTGTGGGGGGCAGGGTGACCTTCACGCTGTGAAGTGAAGCTAGGAAGTTCAGGGCGCGGTGGTGTGCCAGCCTCCCCGTGTAAAAACAGGGCACATTCTCTGCACATGAACGTAATTCATGTGCAGAGGTATAAAATCTCTCTGGAAAAACACTAAAGAAATAGCTCAGTTGGACATTTGGTCGCTTACGGGGAGGGAAACTGGTGGCTGGTGGGAAGTGAGGGGCCTTTTTAAAGTCTGAACCATGTTGCCAATCATTAGTTCCCAGATCGAATGTTCATTTAAATGTAAACCCCCATCTCCTTCCACTTTTCTGCTGTTCCCAGTGAGATTTTTCACATGACTGGTTAGTTCTGCGTACCTTCTATTCCTTTTTTCCCCTAAGTATTATGCTTTAATCTTTATTCTTTGTCATTAAAAGACACACGCTGAATGCCCCCTCTGACTTATACGTTCCCTGCCCGCTCTGTACACCTCCATCTTTGCGTTACCACCATTATTCACTTCTTGCGTATTCTCCATTGTTTCTTTTTGTAAATACAGGCAAATATTCTTTCCCGCCATCATCGCCCCCCAAAAGTGGCCTACTATGTATGCTGTTCTGCACGTTGCTTTTTTTTTTCTTTTCTCACTTAAAAAAAGACCATAGAGACCTTCCCACGTCAGCACATAAAAATTTCCTTGACCCTTTTATTTGTCAGTGGCTGCTCGGTGCCCCCTGGTGGGGCTGTACTATTGTATTATTTGGTCTCCTAGAGATGGACACCTGGGTGGTCTCCAAGCTTTCGCTGTTACAAGCAGTGCTTCGGCTAATAATCTTGATCGTGCATCCTTCCCCACAGGGGGTATTCGGAGTACATTCCCAGTGGGTGAAAGCACCTATGATCCCATCAGGGGCCCAACTGCCTCCGTGGAGGTCGCACCTACCTTCACCCCCTGCACCTGCTTCCCTACCACCTTGCCAGCCCAGTGTGGTATCAAACTTTGGGATTTAAAAATATCTGACAGGTGAAAAACAGCCTCTCGGACTCATTTTATTTGCATTTCTCTTGTTACATGTGAGGGTCCCTGCTTTCCTGCGCTCAGACCCTCTGCCCACTTTCCCACAGGCATTTCTACTCCAAGGCTAAGGAATTCACCCAGTCCTTTCTATAGCATTTTTACGGTTTCACTTCTTTTACATTTATATCTTTGATCGATAGTTTCGTTTTAACTGGTACATGCTCAAGCTGAGGATCTAACTTTCTCAACTCTTCACATGAGCAACACTTTACTACAGTGCCCACCTTCCCCTTCGCTGACTGGAGAGTGGCCCCTCCACAAATCCCCACGTGCGTCCAGGTCTGTCCCCTCCCGCTGCTCTCCCACAGTCCCCGCAGCCGAGCTCCAGGGCTGGACTGAATGGGCCTCGTCACGTGTTCTGATATCTGGCGGGGAGAGCGGCTCCAATTTCTCTTTTTTTCTGTTCTTTGGGGGGAGGGGGCTATTTTTGCCGGTTCATTTTCCACTGAACTCTCAAGTCAGCTCATCTAGTTCAAGGAGAAGAGCTGCTATTTATTCTGTAAACCTCTCCAAACAGCTTCTCTCCCAACGCACCACCGAAATTCCAGGTCACCAAGTCAGAGGCCCTGCTGCCATTGTGCTCTGTACCAACTTCTCAGCAGCATGTGACTCAGCTGACCATCCCCCTCAAACCCTCCTCCCCAGCATCTCCCAGTTTTCTTTCTACCTCCCTGGCTGCTCTCCACCCCATTCCCTCTCTGCACGTGCTGGCTCTCCTCAGCAGCCCTCCCAGGCACCACCCCTGCCCCGCCACCGTTAGTGCCCCCTCCCTAGGGAATCTCATCCTCTCCCATCGTGCGGGATGCCATGTCTTGCTGGGGCCTCCTAAACTGACGCTGCCTGTCACGAGCTCCCCTCTGAGCCCAGTCACATATGCAACACCCACACAACTCCTGAGTGCCTTCCAGGAACACACAGTGAAACCTGGACTCCCCCCCACAAACCCACTCTTCACCCGGCTGCCCCCATTCGGTAAACGAGGGCATCAGCGAGCCAGCTGTTCAAGCTGAGAGCCTGGATGTCACCCCTGGGTCCCTCCTCTGCCTCGCTCCCCCCGGCCCACAGCGAGTTCTGAAGCCTGTCTGCAGAACAGAGGTCCAATCTCTCTCCTCCACTGCCAACACCCTACTCCAAGCGCAAACATCCTCCACACAATCCCCGCCCCCCCCCGTGGCATAGGATCCCCCGCTGGTTCCTCATCGCACTGGCAAAGACATTCTATCTCCTTCCTCCCCGAGTGACCCAGCCCCTGCCCTCTCTCTGACCTCATTTCCCAGCATCGTCCGGAGCCTTTCCTCTCTGAGGCCTGGCGTCACAGCCCAGGCCCAGGTCCCAAGCGTGCTGGGTGCTTTCCTGCCGGGCTGGGTATTTTTCTGGCGGGGATGGCTGTCCTAGCAGCATCTCACGGGGTGGCCGGGGTGGGGGCTGGGGTCCGCGGTCTGGGATCCAGGGTCCGAGGACTGGGATTCGGGACCCGGGGTCTGGGGTCCGGGGGCTGGGGCCTGGGGTTCGAGGGCCCGCGGGCCCCGTTCCTTCTCGCCCCCCAGGTCCCACGTTACCCGCTGCCTCCTCACTCTCTATTACGAACGACCTGCCTGTCCTCTGATGCCACCTGCGGAGGTTCGAGAGGGGACAACTCGCCACGCCCCCCTCCCCGAGTTGACCCCGCAGCCAGACGGGTGACGACGAACGGCGGGCGGCTGAAGAAGCCGCCCTAACACGTCCAAATGAGAACAGCAGGGCGCAGCCGGGGCGGGCAGGGGCCCTGGCGGGCCCCGGGAGGCAGCGACCGGTCGCCCACGCCCGCAGCCCACCCGGAAGTGACCGCCGCAGGCCGCGCATGCTCGCTCCCTCCCCCTGCGCGCTCGCGCGTCACGTGGGACGGCGCGCGGGTCGCAGCGGGAAGTCCCCCCGGAAACGCGAGCCGTGGGGCGGCGGGTTCCGGCCGGCGGCGGTGGGCGGTGGGTCACGTGTCGTTCATGGCCCATCCACGGTGCCGTGTGCCGCGGTGTGCGGTCTGAGCCCCACCGTCCGCTGGGCTCCCGCCGTGCCCGGCACGTCCTGCAAGCTAAGTGTGGGCGGCTGCAGGAGTGAAGGCTCAGTCGTTCGCTGACCGACTGACCGGGCGGTGGCCGGCCTTGTCCGGCCCGTCCATCAGTGTCCGGCACGGTGACTTCATGTTGGAGGCGTGAATAAGGGGGCATGGTAGATGGGTCATCCCTACGCACGCTGCGGCCACCCCGTTGGACAGCAGGACAGAAAGGGACAGGCCAGTGCCTGTCCTGGGTGACTGGAGGAGAGACCGAAAGCCCACCCGCGGATGGGGTCTGCTGAGTCTAGGGCTTTGTTCAGGCCTCGCAGCCCCTGTTGAGCCCTCCTGCTTCCCGTGTGAAGCTCCAGCCCTATAGATGAGTAGCGACCCTATGGTCCTGCTGGTCCTTGCTCAGCCCTGGGGCACAGGGGCAGGGCAGCTCTGTCCTGACCCTCAGCAAGGCAGTCTGCATTTCTTACTCCCAAGTCCAAGTGTCTGAATGGGAACCCTTCCACGGCCTGACTAGGTCCAGCTTTGGGGAGACATCTTGGTTTTGTCCCCAGCTGGGCTCACCAGGGGGGCTGGGTGATGAAACCAGCCTGCAGGAAGCTGCGGTGAAGCCTGAATTTCTCTCCAGGGGGCAGAAGAATGTTAGAGGCCTCAGTGGGATGGAGGGGAATTCTGACCCATCTCCAAAGCCTGAGATAAGTGAGCTCTAGGAGAAAAACCTCTACTACTTTAGAGGGCTATAGTGCAAGTGGTATCCCGATTGGAGAGCTTGGTTTTGTACAAATCTAGGGATTCTTAAAAACTTTCCATTTCCCTGATCTTACTCCTAACAGTAAACAACTTGCTACAGAGGACTTCCCTGGCATGAACTCCTACTCCATGCCCACTTCTAACTTCCGGTTGGTTTCTATGCCACCTGTCTCCTTTCCTCCAAGTCTCTCAAGTAAATTTAAGCAGATGTCCCTCATTTCCTTAAAACCATTGTTAACTCTAGGTGGGTGGATGGATGGTTGGCTATGTTAACCAAAAACAATAAAATAGCCAGTTATCTTTACCAGCAAAACAAATTTATTCTGGAGCAGTAAAGAATTGAAATTCAGGACTTGCAACTATGGTAAACCACAAGAAAGCTTGGCAAGGCAAAGGAGAGGACACTCCTTTCTAGAGAAGGGGAAGTTGGGATGGGCTGTTAGAAAAAAAAAAAAAAGTCTGTTGGAGGAAACTGGGAGATCAGAGTATAGTGGGTTTTCATTGGCCAAATTGTGACTGTCTCTCATTGGCTGAGCTGTTGCCAGGCAAGGAGAAAATCTTCCTTCCTCTGCTGGTGGTAAAGCAGTGTCACTTCCTGCTCGGGATGAAGGTATCGCTCTTCCTGTCCGAATCTGTGTTGATGTGGTACATGTATTGAGTGGTACATGTGTGTGAGCTTCTCTTTGTGGCCTCCTGATTCCATTTGAGTGAGGCTTCCCATTATTAATGTTCACAGATACATGGATGGATTGTGGGATGAATGGATGGCTAGTATATCAGTTAGAAGCACTTTTAGCTTCAAGTAGCAGAGATTATGACAAGTGCAGTGGTTTGAACCAACAGGGGTTTATTTTTCTCCCATAACAAGAATCCCGGAGACAGGCAAGTCTGCGTTAGTTCAGCAGCCCAGTCATGTCAGACCAGCATCTCTGCAATCATACCAGGCTTCCCTGGTGCTCACAGAGGGTTGCCACAGCTCCAGACACCACATCCATGTCCCAGGCTGGACAAAGAGGGGAAAGATAGTGAAAGGGATGTCTCTCTCTTTTGTCATGGAAACAAAATTCCGCTTCCGGCGGTGACATCTCACTGGCCAGAACTGTGTCACATGACCAGCGCTACTGCAGCACAGCTGGGGGAATGGGCACTAAGCTTTTCCTGTGTCTATAGTGGAAGAGAGAAGCGGAGAAGAGTGGGGGGTTATGACTGTGGCGGACGTCTGGCACTGCGACCCCCCAGCATCTTTTGAATATCCTCTCTGCAGTTTAGTAGTTCCCACATCGTGCATTCTTTCTCTCCCACTTAGAATCCAGAAGGATTACGTTGGTCAGCCTCCCCTCACCACTAGGGGCAGATGTCTGACTTGACCTGGGAGAGGGCAGCTGCACCAGGACCCCAGTGGGCTGCTGGGGTGACCGTTTTGCTGCACTAGTCCCAGCAAAGGCAGCTTATTTCTGGGGCCAGGGCTGGTGTCAGCTTCTTGCTGCTGCCGACACAGCAGCTCTTTGCGTGGTGGAGGCAGCAGAGCCTGAGCCCAGACCAGTCCTGGCAGGGGTTTTGGGTACTGTTCCTAGAAGCTTAGCTAGATCCTCGAGCCCTCTCACAGCCCCTTATAAATCCATATCTGCTTAAACAAGCTGGAATGGATTCCTTTATCCACGACTGTTAGGGGTTGGATTGTGTCTCCCCAAACGCTATGCTGAAGTCCTGATCCCCGGTACCTGCGAATGGGACCTTATTTGGAAATAGGGTCTTTGCAGATGTAGTCAAGTTACGAAGACGTTATTAGGGTGCGCCTCAATCCGATACGCTGGTGTCCTTATGAGAGGAGGGAAATTTGGACACAGACCCCCAGGGGAGACGGCCGTGTGACGGCAGAGGCAGACGTGGAGGGGCTGCGGCTTCGAGCCCTGGAAGGCCAGGCTGAGAGCGGGCCCAGAAGCTGGAGGAGGCGGGGAGGCCCCTCCCCTAGAGCCTTCAGAGGGAGCACGGCACTGCCCACACCTTGATGTTGGACTTCTGGCCTCCGGAGCGTGAGAGAATAAACTTCTGTTAAGCCCCCCGATCTGCGGTGCTTTGTTACAGCAGCCCTAGGACACGCATACAGCAGGTAAGGACCCCAGCCCATGGTCCGAGCAGCAGTGACCGGGTGAGTGGAGCGGGGGCAGCGGATGGGCGTGTAACCAGGTATGAGTGGTGGGGTCTGCTGTTAGTGGTGAGGCCCCCGCACCCTGAGGATAGCTGGAGCAGCTGACCCAGACTCCCCTCCCTGTGCTTTCAAAGCAAGTTCTGCTGAGAGCTGCCAGCCAGGGCCGCCGGCCTCCTGCCACGCGCCCCCACCCCTGAGCTGTCCTGCCTGAGCCCGGAGAGGACTGGGGCCGCCCCGCAGCGTTCAGGCAGAGGCAGTGCCCCTGCTTCCCATCAGCCCTGGAGCACGGCGAGGGCCTGGCGAGGGCCCCGCCGTCCAAAGCGGCTGCACGCAGACGGGCATCTCGCTCCAGCGGCGGAGTCCTCCGGCGCCCACCCCGTCAGAGCAGAGCCAGCCGCGGGGGCTGGGCTTACCCTCCCTGAAGGCGGGCCGCACTCCGGGACACAGTGCCCGCTCCCTGGGGTATTTCTGAGGGTGGGAGGCCCCTTAGAGCGGCGGGCACCCGACGGCTGGGAGGTGGGCCTGGCCACGGGGGGCCCCGGGGGCCGCGGAAAACGGCTCACTCTGCAGGTTCAGACGCAGAGGCGGCAGTCGGGGTGCTGTTCATAGAGGTGCAGGGCGGGCTGGGGGGCCCCTCTGTGGAGGGGCCGGAGCTGCCGCGCTCTGAGGGCAGTGGGCTTCCAGCCTCAGGGGCCTCACCCCCACCAGCCGCTCCACGGCTTTGGGAGGGACCCCAGAAATGCATTCTCATTGTCACATGTTTTTGAAAATTTGTAAAAGCTGTATAAAAAATGAATATAAGTGTATATGAAAGATATATACGTGTGTGTATATGTACGTATAGATATATAATACGTTATATATTATGTATATCTATATGCGCTTGGGCTGCCAAAACAAAGTGCCACAGACTAGGTGGTTTAAACAACAGAAATCCATTGTCTCCCTGTTCCAGAGGCTGGAAGTCTGAGCTCAAGATGTCAGCAGGCATGGCGTCTCCTGAGGTCTCTCTCTATGGCGTGTAGACAGCCATCCCCTCCCTGGGTCCTCACGTGGTCATTCCTCTGTGTGTGTCTGTGTCCTCACCTCCTCCTCCTATAAGGACACCAGTCTTGGGACTTTCCTGGCCGTCCAGTGGTTAGGACTCCGCGTTTTCACTGCTGAGGGCCCGGGTTCCATCCCTGGTTGGGAAACTAAGACCCCACGAGGCACGCGGTGTGGCCAAAACAATAAAGACAGAAAGGACACCAGTCAGGCTGGAGTAGGGCCCACCTTGGTGACCCCATTTTAACTTGATTACCCGCGTAAAGACCCTGCTTCCAAATGCAGTCACATTCAGAGGTGCTCAGAGCTAGGGCTCCAACAATGAATTTTGTAAATTTGGGGGACACACAGTTCAGCCCATAGCTATAACTGTATCTTTATATATACATTAAAAAGCCTTTTTTTCTTAAAGAAGAGCTCAGAAACGCGTGCTCGTCAGGCCCCCTGGCCGCACCCGCAGGAATCCAGCGGCCAGGGAGCCAGGCGGGCAGCAGGCAGCAAGTGGCGGTCGGGGGGCGGGCGGGAGGGGCAGAGCCCCAGCAGCGCCCAGCCCTGTGTGGCCATTCCCGCCCCTTGCCGGGCTCAAGTCCCCCCGCCGAACAGGAGGAAGCGAAGTCACCAGGCAAGGCCAGCGAGGCCACAGGCGCAACTGAACCCTCAGCTGAGTGCCGGCCTCCACTGCCTGCTCCTTGGGAAGTGGCGGGAAAGAGGGCGTCAAAAGGAACAGCAGGTTAACCTTAAAGCCCGCGTCCCGCCAGGCTCAGCCCTAAGGCTTGCTGAGCGCCGGACCAGGCACAGATGGGGGGTCCCACTGCGTGTGTCCTCGCCTTGTCCCAACCTGCACCCCGAGGTCCCCCAAGAAGGGTGTCAGCACCCCAGCCTGTCACCGCCTGCACACACCAGAGCGCCCCGCGCCCTGGGCCAGACCCAACGACGGGCCTGGCAGCTGGGCGAGCAGCTCGGGCCGTCTGGGCCGGAGTTCTGGGGCCCAGGTACCAGCGCCTGGTCGGGCAGGAAGGGGGATGGGCTGTGAGGGACACATCCCCCGGCTGCAGGCAACTCTAGTGAGCGGCCCCGGACGGGCCGCAGCTTCCGGGCCCGAGGGCTGCACTGTCCGCTGCTGTCCACACTTCAGAAGCCGGTCGTGAGGCCGCTGTTGGCCACAGGCTCTGTGTTGGGTCGCTAGGCCTGTCGTAACAAAGTGCCATAAACTGGGTGGCTCACAGCTACGGTTTTTTCCCTCGCTGTTCCGGAGGCCAGAAGTTTGAGGTCAAGCTGTCGGCAGGGCTGGTTCCTTCTGAGGCCGCGTGGGAGACTCTGTCCCGTGCGCCCCTCTGAGCTTCTGGTGGCGGTGGCACCTTTGGTTTTCCTTGGCTTGTCGAAGCGCCACCCTGGTCTCTGCCTCAGGCTTCACGTGGCTTCTCCCCGTGCGTGTCTTTGTCGGATGACCCCTTTCGTAAGGACACAGTCACGCGGGATGGGGGCCGCCCGCTCCAGGAGGACCTTGTCTTAACCGATCTCATATGCAGGGACCCTATTCCCAAGCAAGGCAACATGCTGAGGTGCCGGGGTCAGCACTGCAGCCTATGAACTGGGGGCACAATTCACCCCATCACAGCCTCTTTCCTCTCCCCCAGGTGCCACATGCTTCTCTCTCTCTGCCAGCACTTAGCCAGCTGGGGTCTGTACCAGATGGTGGGACCCAAACCCTCATTCGTGAAGCTCCGAGTCCTCGTGGTTCGCTCTGGGTCCCACAGTTTTCTACGGCCCTTTACCACCACCCGGGAGGCTGTCATGTGGGCCCCGAGTCCCTGGGTCCCTGACGTGGGGCTCTCCCCACCCCCCACGTCTCCCTAGCGATGAGGACTGAGCCCCTGGCTGGCACACCAGCCCCCTTCTCCAGCCATTGGTCCAGCAGCAGGAGGAGCCCAGTGGCCAAGGGTAGCCTCTGCCCCACGTGCAGGAACAAGTCCACGTTCCCTGGACGACTGGGGACCGGGACCTCCAGTCCTGTGGATCCCGCGTGGCCAGGACGGAAGGAGAAGATTCTCTGCTAGATTATTAGACGTCACGGTAAGTGGTCGTGCTGCCTCTACCCCATGGTTCCCAGACACGTCATGCATTGGTCCCTGGTGTGAGACTGCACCCCATCCTGCTGGACGCATCTCAGCATCACTGTGCAGAGTCTCTGGGCCCCCAGGAGGCCAGGCCGCCTGTGTCGGGCTGAGGGGTGTGGGACGAGCCCAGAGAAGTTCGTGGACGCAAGGCCGCTGCCACACGTCCTTCCTCTGAAACGAATCCCTTGATCAGAAGTGCCGTTTGTAGGACGCAAGTGTCTTAGTCCATGTGGGCTGCTGTAACAAAATGCCGTAGGCTGCGTGGCTTACAGAGAACAGGAATTGACGTCTCGCAGTTCAAGGCTGGAAGTCCCACATCAAGGTGCTGGCAGGGGAGAACCTGCCTCCTGGTTCACGACTTCTTGTTGTGTCTTCTTGCTGTGCCCGCAAGTGGTGGGGGGAGCCAGGGAGCCCTGCAGGGGCTCTTTTAGGAGGGCACTAATCCCACTCCTGGGGGCTCCACCCTCCAGACCTAATCACGTCTCTAATGCATCACCTTGGGGGTGAGATTTCAACATCTGGATGTGGGGGACACAGATGTTCAGTCCTCCTCAGCAGGATAGCGAATGAGGCACCCTGCAAATCCGCGATGGCAGCTCTGGCGGGAGCTGTCCAGTAGGAAACACACAATCCTGGGGCACAACCAGCCCTGACCCCTCCCCGACAGGAGGGCCCGCGGCACTCTCCCTGCTTCCAGGAAGCTAGGCGGCGCCCGGGGATGGAGCCACATCAGTGGCTCAGACCCTCTCTCTGCTGATGAGACGGGCACCTGGCAGTGAGGGCCGCTGGAGGGGTATGGCAGGGGCCGGCCGGGTGTGGAGGCTGCGGCCACCGTGCCTGCTGCCCTGAGCCCACTGTGCGAGGGTGAGGAGGCGACCGACACCACAGAAGGGGCCATTCTGTTGACCTGATCTTCCAGCGTCTCCTGGGCAGGGGATGCTTCTGGGGGCATTTCCACAGAACACAGGTGTCGTCAGGCTCCGCCCATTTCAAGTGGCTCCTTAGAACACCCCTCGCCGACCCTCTGCGCCGCCTGCCACCCCACCTGTGAGCCACACCTCGTGAACCAGGGCAGTCGTGCCCCAGGCTGTCCTGTGACCTGTCTGGTAATGGCTTCACCACTGTCCTCCGGGGCCTCCCTGGGGGGCTGCGGCGCCCGCTCAGACCCCACGTCAGCTCGTTCCCTTCTTCTCTCTTCTGTTAACCTGTCAGCTGGGCGCCGCGTGAGGCCACAGACACACTGTGAGGGAGGAGCCCGAGCAGCGGCCTCAGTGTCTCAGTGCAGCCGTCTCAGGCAGACACTCTCGCCTTCTGCATCTGGGGGACCTGGGCTCACGTCCACTGTCTTCATTTAGGGATGGGCAGCTGCGAGGCATGTTCAATTTTACATCTGTGTGGGTGGACGGGCAGCGAGGGCAGCGCGGGCAGTCACCCCACGGCCCACGGTCTCATCTCCCGGGCCCAGCGGCTCAGCCAGGAGGTGCCTCTCGCACGGAGAGCTATGAGCTGAAGGGAGCACGACCTCGCTCCAGACATCTCGGGGCCTTCCCTGTGATTCTCCTGTTAGAGCCGCCAGAGGTTCCCCATAGAACTCCACCTTCTGCGGGCCCCTCAGCAGCGCTAACCCCAAGGAGTCATAAGCCCCAGATGGCAGGACAGCCTGGACCATGCCTGGCCCCGTGCAAGAGCTCTCTTTCCCGCTCTGAGCCCCACCCAAACCTGGAAGCCCACGTGTCACTCAGTAAATACGTTGGGGAAACATATCCAAACAGGCTATGTGCTGCCTCCAAAATCCAAAATGACTCGCCATGGGACTTCCCTGGCGGTCCAGTGGTTAGGACTCCGCGCTTCCACTGCAGGGGCTACGGGTTCCATCCCTGGTCGCGGAGCTGAGATCCCACATGCCGCCAGGCGCGGCTGGCCAAGCACGGCGCCCCATTTTTCGAGGTGAGAGGCACAAATTATAGCGACTCATCTTTCACTTTGCAGGGAGGGCTGACCACCACGCTCCAGATCACCAGACCCTGGAAATATCACCACCTGTACTTCCACGAGGCTCACCTCCCACCCTCTGATACACGTCTTACCGAGGCATCTGGTGTCCTTACCGCTTCCTAATAACTGGATCCAGTTAGTGTTATACAGTCAATGCAGGGGCACAGGGCAATGAATCAATTCTGGGATGTCAATGTGACCAAGTTCCCCGGGAGCCACGCCGTGACAGATGAAAGAGGGGGGGGACATTGCCATGAGGAGACCAGCAGGGTTTACTGACACCCCTGCCAAGTGAAAGCAGACGGCTTCTGATTTTCTAGACTAGTCGGGATTGAGGGGAAAGCAAAACAAAACACCAGACAGGTCACTAGCCGCGCGCTGGGTGCAAAGGGTTCAGTGGTTTGCTCCATGAAGACACAACATCTGGAAAAGCTGCAGATGTCGCCACCTGATTAAAATTATCACAATATCCCGTGGTTCTTCACGCCCCACCTGCAAATACAGAGGGGAAATAAACACACCGAATGGGATGTGTGTTAGTTTCCTGTCGCTGCTGTAGCAAATCACCACAAACTCAGGGGCTTCGAATAACCCACGTTTATTCTCTCAGGGTTCTGGTGGGCAGAAGTCTAACATCAAGGCGTCGGCAGGGCAGTATTCTTTCCGCAGCCTCTGCGGGGAAGATCCATCCCCTTGTCTTTTCCAGCTTCTCGAGCGAGGCACCTGCATCCTCTGTCTCGAGGCCCTTTATCCATCCTCAAGGCACTGCCTAACCTCTGGTCCCTTTCACTCTGCCCCCCCCCTTTTGTAAGGACCCTTGGGATTACTGTGGATCACCTGGATAACCCAGAAGCATCTCCCCATTTTAAGATCCTTGCGTTAATCACTGCTGCAAGGTCCCTTTTACCGTGTAAGGTCCCATATCCTCAGGTTCCAGGGTTTCAGAGCGTAGGACCTGGACCTCTTTGCGGGGACCATTATTCAAAGACTCACCAGCCCTGTGTTTTTCAAGACTTTCACGGTGACATTAATTTCACCCAATTTCATTGGGTGAGGTTGGAGTGCAGCCTCGGATGTTCTGCTTGGCCCTTTCTACCCGTGGTATAATAAAAAATGTATTTGGTCTTTGTCCCCGTTCCCGGCCCAGAGCTCCTAAAACCCTTGGAATTTTCTGAGTGATAGGAGTGTCTTTTATTCTTCATAAGGAGCCTTTTTTTTTTTTGCGGTACGCGGGCCTCTCACTGCCGTGGCCTCTCCCGTTGCGGAGCACAGGCTCCGGACGCGCAGGCTCGGCGGCCATGGCTCACGGGCCCAGCCGCTCCGCGGCATGTGGGATCTTCCCGGACCGGGGCACGAACCCGTGTCCCCCACATCGGCAGGCGGACTCTCAACCGCTGCACCACCAGGGAAGCCCCATAAGGAGCCATTTTTGATAACACCTGGATTTATGCTAATGAGGTGATTTGGGTTGAGACCCGTAGTTGGCTTCAGGATGGGGCCAGGACACCGGAAAGGCCCAGTGGTAGAGGGTTGGAACGCTCAGCCCCACCCACTGACCTCCTGGGAAGGGGGAGGGGTGCTTCAGATTAAGCTCTATGAAAACTCTCCAACAACAAGATGCGATGGACTTCTGGGTTGGGGACACATCCAGGTGCCAGGAGGGTGGGGCACCCCAGTTCCATCGGGATGGAAGCTCCTGTGCCCAAGACACTTCTGGACCTCACCCTATGGACCTCTTCATCTGGCTCTTCTCCTGCATCCTTTACAATAAACTGGTAAATGTAAGTAAGCATTTCCCTGAGCTTTGCGAGCCATTCTACAAATTATTGAACCTGAGGAGGGCATCACGGGACTCCCGACTTACAGCCTTTGAGTCAGAGGCACAGGTGACAACGTGGACTTGTGACTGGTACGGTAAGGGGCAGGCAGCCCTGTGGGACTGAGCCCTTAACCTGTGGGATCTGGGCTACTTCCAGGCAGATAGTTTCAGAATTGAGTTGAACTGTAGGACACACAGTGGGTGTCCGCTGAGAACTGCAAGGGTGCTTGGTGTGGGAAAACCCCACACCTGGGGTCCAGAGTGTTGTGAGAAGAAATGAGTTTCCCCTAAACTGGTCTCTTAGCTCTTATTCCATAGGTCAGGGAGCCAATATGGAAGTCACTCCCGTGCTACGTCTGTCTAAGTTCAATACATCCAGGAGTGGGGAAATGACCAGGACAGTCCACGGCCCACTGGCCTCACTATGAGATGGACTTGGGTCAAACGTTTTCTATCACTTGAACTCCCTAAGCCTCCCCTCTGACCTGGTGGCACTTGGAGGCCCGAGGGGCTAGTTCAGAGCCAGTATGTGGCCACTCCCAGAGGATGTGGCTGTTCTCCTTCCCCAGCTCACGTGGTTGGTGGCCACGGTCCTCTGGGACAGGCCTGGAGAAAGCTGGCAGACACATGTGACCTCACAGCAGCATCCTTCCTCAGAGGGACCCGGCCTCCCTTCCAATCACGGAGCTTGGGGTCTACGGCCCGATGCACGTCGGGGAGCTGGGTGAGGGTCTTGAATCCCCAGCCTGGTTCTGCTTCAACCAACAACGGAGCGAACCCTTAGCGCCTCTCCCAGCAACTCAGCGGCACCGGCAAATGCCAGTCCTGCCTGGGACCACCCACAGGAGCCCCACCCAGTCTCGCATTCCACCCTCCCTGGCCTCGCCCCTTTGGTCTCATCCTTTCATGGACAGAATGATTCCGGAGTGCCTGCCGATGTGAATCAGGGAGCTCTGGTGACTCACCTGGTGTCCCATTAGCTCCGCCCGGATCACATCTGCAGTGGTCCCCTGGGGTGGGCTGGGGCGGCAGTGACAGTGGTGAGGCAGGGAAGTAGCTGAGTGTCCACCCCAGGGACGTTACTGAGGGACGGTCAGGAGTCCAGGCCCGTTTCTCCAGAAAGGCAGCTGCATCTTACCCACCTCTGGCAATGACCTGTGTAACTGAGGTCACTGCAGACATGCAGACTCGGCGCCCCACGGCCCCTTCACGGGAGCCCGCGCTTCCACCAGTCCCGAGGTCCACTTGGAAGGTCTCTTTCCTGGGGACACTCCTGTAACCAGCACTGGTTACAGGATCAGTCAGGAAGCTGTCTTCATCCCAGACAGTTTGAACGCAGAAACGTTACAAAAGGTGCTACTTATGGAGGTGTGGGCGTGCCTTGGGAAGCAAGGGGGAGGTGGTGAGGCACTGGAGCCTCTCAAAGTCAGGAAACCATCTCCATCTTTCGAGATGAAAGGATAAGGGTAGCAGCTAATGTTTCCAGAGCCCACGAGGAGCTGGGCCCATGAAGGAGGGCTGCCCAGGGGCTGTTGTCACGGCGGGGCGTGGCTGCTGCCGGAGACCTGGCACTAACGCTGGACAGAAGCTCAGAGAGATTACCTAAACTACCAAAGAATTCCCTCCCCGGTCACTTGCTCGTGTCCCCCTCGGGCTGAACCAGCCAGAAGCCGGCTGGCGTGGGAGCCCACATTGGTGCAGTCCACAGGGGCCAGGCTCCCAGGGCACAGAGCAGGGTAGAGCCTCCAGTGAGGGGTTAAAGGGAGGCCAGGAAATGAGACACCCAGGTGGTCAGCTGGCTGGGGGCTGCCACCTTGGAGAAGGGCCTGGAGCCAGGGACTGCTCCTGGGGCCCATGGGACACACAGCTGCCCTCTGGGGGCTCAGCAATGGAGGGGTCCGGCTGAAGCTGACTACTGCCCCAGGACAACCACAAATGACCCCCCACTACTGCGGAGACATCAAATTGTAGGGATAATAAGACCAGGCAGGAGCAAAAACAGGGACGGGTCCCCACTGCGATGGCCCTGGCCTCCCCACCACATCTCCTTGCCCCCAGACAGGAAGGACCAAAACCCAGGAGAGGGAGGTAAAGGCCTGTCCCAGAGGCAGATCCATGGCGCTCCTCCTCAGCCCAGGGTCTAGAGCAAGTGAGCTGACCCCACCCCACCCTAATTCAGATCCAGTGAGTCACAGGTGTGGCCAGCAGTGCGGGATTAGCGGCGAGGGAAGCGGGGCTGAGATCGGGTATGAGATGGGTATTTTAAACTAACTGGGCTGTTTTGATGCCTGAATGTTGTGGACCCTGCCTGAGCCTGAGATGTAATTATGGGAGGGAAAGGGGGCACTGGACAGAGCACGGATTGACAGAGACAGCTCATTACACCCCAATGAGCTGAGATGCCTCAAAAGAACTGATACAGGTGGATGATTGGATGGATGGATGTTTGGGCTGGATGGATGGACAGGAAGGTGATTGGGTGGGTGGAGGATCCGCAGGGATGCTGCCTGAGAGCTCCGGGAGGTTCAGAAACCTGGAGCTCGTCCTCCCGTGGATTACTTTGCTCCCCCCTACCCTCTGCTCAAGGCTGACTCGGTGGCCTGTTGATGGGCTGCGAAGGCAGGAGAGCGGCAGCTTTCTCCTGGGCCGGGTCGGGGGCGGAGTGAGGCACAGATGAGCAAGAGGTGCAGGTATACTCGGGGCCTGGGCTGGGCTCTGCTGCGGAAGCTCACCTGGGGGCTCCAGGCGATTCTAGAATGCCCCCAGGGCCCTGCTGGGCGGGAGTCATGAAGGCAGGCGGCAGAATCCCGTGGCCCAATAAGCAGATAGAAAAGTAAATATTTGGGATGCCAGATTGGCATATTGGTGGGAGGTGCAGGGCTGGCTGGCTGACCGGGGACGTTTGAACAGAGGCGGGAAAGATACAGGCGGAGATTGTTGGTGTGTTGCGGGTGCAGCAAGGAGGCCAGTGTGTCTGGAGCTGAGAGGGGGAGAGGAGGGGGGACAGGGAGGGGCACAGAGGCCTCGCGGCCATTGTAGGGGTTTCGATTTTTACTTTGAGTGGGAGCCTCTGGAGGGTTCAATCCGCTGGGTGACAGGATCGGACTTGGATTCTGACTGCATCAGCTGCTGTGTGGATAGCACACAGGGCAAAGACGGAAGGAGCAGGGGACAGCGAGGGGGCCGCTGCGATAGAGCAGGACAGCAGTACAGGGGGGATGCTGGAGGGAGGGCTGGGCGCGGGGGTCGGCGAGGCTGGAGGATCTCGGTTCTTACGCTCAGGCCAAGGCGGGCACCGCCCCGAGGGCTCACTCAGCCAAGCCCTGCAGGGTAAACTGAGGGCTTTAAAGTTTCCAAATGAGGGCTCCTGAGCGAAAGATTTGGTCTATTTGGAAAGCTGTGAGGACAGAGAAAGTTGGGCGGTGCGTCCCAAGTCATCCTCAGGCCACAGAGTGGCCAGCCCTGCGCAGAGGAGCGCCAGCCTGGAACCACGTGTCTGCATGGAGAGGCCCCTTTCCTGCGGCGCTCAGGCGTCCTCAGCCTCCCGGAGGGAGGGCTCTCAGCATCGGGGGCCGCCGTCAGCACTCCGCGGCGCTTCTAGTGGCAGCCCCGCCTGGTTCCCGCAACCAGCGCGCCACCTGGCGGCGTCGCTCCGCCATAGCACCCCGCACGGGCCTCCCCTCTTTCCCTGCCGCTAACGCGCTTCTCCGCGGAAACCCCTAACCCGCGGCCCTCAGAACGCAGAACCATGAGCAAACGCAGCCCTTTGAACACACCTGACGCCGGTGAATCTGTGTTCACGCCCCGCGGGGAGGGGGGGTTCGCAGGATCCGGAGGTGGAGACCCGGGGCGCCCGGGGTCCACCCGCGCTGGGCCAGAGGGGCGGGAGAGGGCGGCGAGGGTCCGCGGGGGTGGGGGGCGCTCACGGGGGGAGCTGGAAGGCTGCGCCCAGTTCTCCGGGAAGGGGCGGGGCGTCGCGGGGGCGGGGCCGGGGCCGGGGGCCGCACCTGCCAAGACACCCGCAGCCCGGACGCTCGGTCCCGCCTGACCCGGGCTCAGCAGCAGTCCTGGGGCTGCAGGTGACCAGAGAGGAGCGGGGTGAACGGGGGCTAAACTGTTGGGGGGGTCCTAGGAGAAATGGGGGAGCACGGGGGATTTAAGCAGGCGCGACCCGGTCGGGTTTGCGCGCGGGAGGGCTGCTCCGTGCACTCAGCGGAGAATGGTTGGGAGAGTTGAGGCGGGGTCTGTCCTGGACGCCCCCACGAGTGCTGAAGGCCTTGGCGGTCAGTGGAGAGAGGGAGGGAAGGAGGGTGCCCGGGGCTGGGTAGCAGCTGGGCGGAGAAGGATAGAGGGCACCGGGGGCACCTCAGCTCTGGCACTTCGATGGAACCCGAGGGGCAGAGAGAGGCCTGGGTGGTGACCAGCGTTTGGGAGCGGCCAGCACGGGCCTGTGGTGAATCCTCGGGCCGGCCGCGCACCCCAGCCCGCCGGTGGGTGGAGGCAGGGCTGGAGGAGCGCCAGGGGGCACCCGGAGAGCTAGCCCCCGGCCAGGTGCGGGTGGGGACCCGGCAACGGTCTCGTGTGCCGGCGGAGGGGGCGGGGTGGTGTCCTCAAGGCAGCTCCGGTGCCCACACGCAGCCTGCCCTGTGCGCCTTCCTCCTCTTCTGCCCGCCGGGAGCCCGGGCAGCCCGGGGCTGAGGCCTGGTGCTGTGGGGACACACCAGCGCCCCGGGCTCCCCCGTCTGCTCGAGTCTCTCCGAAGCCATCACCGAAGCCGCTCCCTCTGGGGTCTCTGGACCCGCCTGCGCCTCCGCGTGCCCTACGCCCTGTCTCGGGTGGCCCCAGGTGCGGTGGGAATCCCTCGTTGGGGGGAAGCTGCCCGCAGCTTCTCGCGGGGTCGGGTCTTCCGAGAGGGGCGGGGGGAGGGGGCGTGGCGCCGTGGCCTGGACGGCGGGGCGGGGCCTGCGCGCACCACTGCCCCCTACCTTCGCAGGAGCGAGCGGGCTGGGGGCCCAGGTCCTCGGTGAGTTTGCAGAGGAAGAGGGCTAGCCGGGTAGGTGAGCCGGGCCAGGTCAGGGGCGGCCCAGGGGGTGACCCGGCCTCAGTAGTCGCGGGGCTAGGGCAGCGTCCCCGGGTGCCCAACGCCGACGCCTACTCCATCGTTTTCCTTGGCCCTCCCGGAGTCCCTCCCGGCCTCGGCCGCCCCCAGGATAAAGTGTTCATGTTGGTTTAAAAAACTGTTTAATCTTGTTTCCTGTGTGATTTTCAAACTTACGTGAGTAGCAACGTGCTAAAAAGCATGCTGTTTCTTTCTTCATGTGACGCATTTTTATTTTATTTGACGCAGTACCCGCCCAAATCTTAAGTGGACAGTTAGATAATTTTTACTTGTGTAGACATCCCTGTAAACATCCGCGTTCTCCGTGCCCCCACTGGACACCCCTGTGCCCACTCCTCTGGCCTTCACAACACACCAGCTTTGCCTGTTTTTGAACTTCCTCTAAGTGGACTCGGGTACATTCTCTTCTGCATCCAGCTTTTTTTTTTTTTTCACTCAATAACATGTCTATGAGATTCATCCATGATATACGAGGAACAGTAATTGGTTTTTCATGGTTCAGCAGCTGATGGCCCATCTACTGACATTTGGATTTTTCCAGTTTGGGGTTATTAAGAATAAAGCCACTCTGATGGTTTTTGTACATTCTTTTGGTGGATACAAACATGTGCTTATTGTGCTTTTTTTTTTAAACTTAACTCACTCATTTTTACTGCAAATCTCTCCATTTTTATTCATTCACTCATGAAAATTTTATTGAGAAAGTTTACAGTGCAAGTTTCACTAATATGACCATGGAAAGAGGAGGTCATAGCACAAAATCCTGGGTCTCCAGAAGCTCACAGCCTAATAGGCAAAACAGACTGGAGAGAAACAAGTGTCCTGACCTCCCAGGGATTGGAAGTGCAAACAGTATTCCACTTAAAAATGCAATCTGGTTTTCATAAGGTTTGGGAAATAGACTTTCAAACAGCAGACCCTCCAATATTCTAGGTATGCAATGCGAGGCCCATACAGCTTGAGACAGTGTATTCCTGATCATCTGAGTCATTTCGATGAGCTCCTCATATTTGAAACCAAATTATATCTATTGACCTTAAACTCCATAATTTCCTTATCAAGCTTCCTCACATGTTTTGGAGAAAACTTGCAGGCCTTTCGCTTGCTTAAAACTGATTTGTCAGTTAGATGGAGACTTTCCTGTGCTTTGATCACAGTTCAATGTAGAATTTTATGTTTGCATTGAAAGACCATTTACAGTGGATGTTTCCTTCACATTTCTTCTTAACCACAGCCATTTTGTCACTTATTCTTTCCTGATCTTGCGATTCTCACAGCTGGAGTCCCTTATGCTTCTACCTTACTTGCCACGTTGGTATATTTCTCTAGCCCCCAATTTTAAGAGCTCCCCATAAATGGAGTAATCGTTCCTCAAATGTCGACTCTCACTTTTCTGCTTAGTCTTCATCTGTTTTTCCCTTTGAGACTTGATCTTTATCTGGATACAGGTTCCAATAAGGTGCTAAAGTAATTTCCAAGCTTTCTGTGTTTTAAAAGGTAACTCTACCCTAACTCTTTTTCTTACCACATCTTTATTTTGTTGTATGGGTTGGCCAAAACGTTCGTTCGGGTTTTTCCATTACATGTTATGGAAAAAAACCGAACGAACGTTTTGGCCAACCCAATAGTTCTAATTTCCTGTTGATTGATCATAGGTACGATTTTAAAATTTTCCCTTTCATAGGTTACTATTTGTTTTTAATATTTATTTATTTATTTGGCTGCACCAGGTCTTAGTTTCGGCACGCGGGATCTTCCTTGCAGCATGCGGGATGTTTAGTTGCGGCATGCGGGATATAGTTCCCTGACCAGGGATCGAACCCGGGTCCCCTGCATTGGGAGCATCCTTTTGCTGTTGTTTTATTCCTTTATTTTTTGTTGACATATAATTCAGTATAATTTACAATGACAGGTGCAGATCTCTGTTGAAAAATGCCTGTAGAATATTGGCTATAACACAATGTCTGTGACGCCTCTTTTCAGTCTCTTTCTTTTTAAGAACTCTGAACTGAGATATAATTCACAGACCATAAAATTCACCCATTTAAAGTGTATAATTCAGTGGTTTTCAGTATATTCAGAGTTGTGCAAGCATCACCCATCACCAAGACCTAATTCCAGAACATTTCCCCTCTGCACCTATGAAGCATTGCTCATTGGCCATTTGTGTGTCTTCACTGGAAAAATGTCTATTCAGATCCTTCGCTCGTGTTTTAATTAGGTTTCTTGTCATTTTATTATTGCCGAGTTGTGAGAGTTCTTTATATATTCTGGTTATTAGACTTATCAGATATAAGATTTGCAGATATTTTCTCTCATTTTGGGGGTTGTCTTTTAACTTTCTTGATAGTGTCCTTAGAAGCACAGAAGTTTTAAATTTTTTGAATAGTTAAATTTATCTATTTTTTCTGTTGTGGCTTGTGCTTTTGGTGTCCTATTTAAGAAAACTCTGGCTAATCTAAGGTCATGGATATTTATCTCTATGTTTTCTTCTTAGAGATTTATAGCTCTAGCTCTTACATTTAGGTCTTTGATGCATTCTGAGTTAATTTTTGTGTACGGTGTACAGTAAGGGTCCAACCTCATTCATTTGCATGTAGATATCCAAACTTCCCAGCACCATCTGTTGAAAAGACTGTCCTTTCCCCCAGTTAAAGGGTCTGGACACCTTTGCGAAAAATCACTTGACCATATATGTGAGGGTTTGTTTCTCGGCTCTCTGTGCTCTTCCAGTGGTGTATATATCTGTCCTATGCCAGTACCATAATGTTTTAATTACTGTAGCTTTGTGGTAAGTTTTGAAATCAGGAAGTGTGGGTCCTCCAACTTTATTCTTTTTCAAGACTGTTTTGGCTATTTGGGGCCCCTTGCAATTCCATATGAATTTGAGAATTGGCTCTTCTACTTCTGTGGGAAAAGGCTGTTGGACTTTTCACAGAGATTGTGCTGAATCTGTAGATCCCTTTGGGTAGTGTTTACATCTTAACAATGTTGAGTCTTCCTGTCCATGAACACGGGATGTCTTCCCATTTATTTCGTTTTTCTTTAATTTCTTTCAGCAGTGTTTTGTAGTTTTCAGCATACGTGGCTTTCACCAAGTAGGTTAGATTTATTCCTAAGTATTTAATTCTTTTAGATGTTATTTTAGATGGAATTGCTTTCTTAATCTCCTTTTATCTCCTGAATTATTTGTGGTCTTAGGTACTTTCCACTACCTAACGTTTTAAGTATATATATTTGCTTATCTTCTGTCTCCTTTACAAGAATAAACTTCCATAAGGGCTAGAGTTTGGATTTGTTTATTGCCATGGTATCTTAACAGTGTCAGGCACATAGTTCAGTACGTAACTGTTGAGAGCATTAATAATGACAGAACCATTTACCTATATTGGCATTCACTTCATTTACCGTAGCTTTTTTCTTGTGCCACAACAAACAATGCTGCACTGGATAGCTGTGAACATATATTTCCTGCAATGGAGGTTTTATTTTTATGGCAGAAGTTCTCCATCAGGGGATTGATGTCCACTTGTCTTTTTAATCGTATCTGCAGTTTTCAGACTGCTTTCCAAGGTGTTGTAATGATTCTCATTTCTGCCATCAGCATACAAGGGTCCATGATCCCTTATACTCCCAGGACCACTAGGCCCGTTTTCAGTGTCTGGCAGCCTGAGGGTGGAGCGCTGTGTCAGTGGTGCTTTAATTGGCATTTCCCTGATGGCTTGTGACTTTGAACGTCTTCTCCTGTTTCCCAACAGATTGTCAATGAATTGCTCTTCTGTGAATTGCTTATTTATATCCTTTGTCCATCTTTCTACTGGTTCCTAAAAATCTTTTTCTTGTCAATTTCCAACAGCCTTCAGTCTATTATAGGTATTCATCATTTGTCTATCGTCTGCTTTACAAATATGTATTTTTCCAAATTTATCATTTTTATATTGTTTGTTTATGGCTTCTTTTTCCACACAAAATTTAATATTCCTACAAAGTCAAATATATCTACCTTTCTCGTATAGCTTTAGGGTAACTGGATTGAGGTAAGATGTTCTTCTTGACCCTAGATTACATGTGTGCTGATTACACATGTTTTTTCCAGTTCTTTTGGTTTCTGCATTTATTACTTAATCAATCTGGCTCTAACGTTGACACACTATGTAAATTTTTCTTACAGATGGTTATCTATTGTGCCAGCACATGGTTAGTAGATAACCCATCCTTTCCCACTGAATTTACCTTCCTCTTCTGTCATGAATGAAATTCTGCTGGAAAATGGTGACTATTTCTAGCATTTCTTTTCTGGTGCATGGGTCTATTTATTTATTCCTAGATCAATACCATATTTATCGGATTAGTAGCTTTAGAGATTGGCCTCATATTGGGGATGGCAGATCCTCTCTTGCTCTTTTTCAGTCTTTTCTTGCCTGTTATTGGGCATTTATTCTTACATATAAATTTTAAGATTATTTTAGCCATTGAAAAGACCTTCTTGGGCTCTGCATGGTACTCCTTTCTTTTGTTCAGGTCTTGCTTTATATAGCTCTATAAGATTTTATAGCTTTCTTCATATAGATACTGTGCCCTCCTTAGTGGACTTCTTAAGGTTGTTTGTTTGTTTGTTTTGTCACTGTAGGGAATGGAATAGATTCCTCATTTCTAGAGGCTCATTATCGGAATAGAAAAAATGATGGATTATTCTGTATTCTTCTCTTCCTGACTATTCACCAGATTATTTTATTCACTCCAGTAGTTTTTACTAGAGCCTCTTAGATTGTCCAGTGTTCAAGCATATCATCCTCAACAAGAGGTGGCTTTTCACTCTTCTTTTTCATGGCTTATGCTAACCCTCCCACCTCCATCTATATTCATAAGTGGGATGGCTATCTTTTTGTACCATCTGTCTTTAGCTGCGGGGGAGGTGTCCCGCCTTTCCCTGTGGAATGGAATAGAGTCAGCGCTCAGACTGTCCGTTCTCTGAAGGCGAGCAGAGGTCTGCTCTTCCTGCAGCTCCGCTCAGCCCCCAGCCGTCACAGCCCGGCCTGGGTTCCTGCAGGACAAACCAGCTGCCCCCACCAGCTCCCGGGCGGCCCTCCGTGCTCATCACGGGAGGCCTCGATGACCGGTTCCTGCCCACCTGGAGCCAGGGGCCCTTTAGCTGATGGCTCCTCTCAGCCTGGGGTGTAACTGGGAGACCCCACCTTGTAGGCCTGGGGGCTGAGGAGGGGGAGCCCAGAGCCTGCCCCAACCCCGGGCAGGGCATGGAGGAGACAGGCCAGCCCCGCTGCTGGGTGTGTCACCCATGCTGTGACCGGTCAGGGTCACAGAGACTTCCTGGCTGGCCCACCTGTAAGTGGAGGTGGTGTGCGATGCCCTCAGGGATGAGGCAAGGCCAGGCCTCCAGGGACCGGCATAGGGTAGTGCTCAGTCCTGAAGGTGTCCCCGCCTCCAGCCTGGGGCCAGTGCTGACTTCTCCACCCCAGGCCCCAGGGCCCCTCCTACCCAGCCTGGGCTCCCTCTTCAGACACCTGCACTCTCTGCATGGACGCCCTTCGCCGCCCTTCCCATCCCCGGAAAGGAAATGGTGGTGAGCGCCACCCTGCCACCTCATCTCAGGGCCTCCACCCTCTCCTCCCCAGCTCCCCGTGGATCAACACCTTCCCGCTTCCTCTGGCCCGTGCTCTTCCCCAGGTGGGGCGGGGGCAGGTAGGAGCCTGGGGGCGGGGGTCTCATGTACTTGACACCCTGGCAGGCGGAGCTGAGCTTGGACCGCTTTCGGGGTCCTGGGCTCAGGTCTTCCAGCCCCGAGGAGTTCTTCGGGAACACAGCGGCCACCAGCTTAGCAGAGAGCTTCCCGGCCGCCTCGTGACTCCCCTGTCCTCTCCTCCCCGCGGTGACCCCAGGGCCTCTCGGGTGGCAGGACACTAACTGTCCACGCACCAGCCCCCTGCCCCCTCCCCGCAGGCTAGTCCAGGGCCTGCCCCTGAAAAGCAGAGCCACGTTGTGAGTCAGATTTCAGAAACCCCTTCTCCATGAGCACCTGCTACTGAAAAGGAGAAGTGGGTTGGCTTTGAGACTAGGGTCTTGGCTGGGGATCTGGCCACTCGGAAGGAACAGAGGGACCATCTCTCCAGGTCCCGCCACTGCGTGCAGAGGTGTCTCAAAGTCCGGTTCTGCCACCTTCTCCCAAATTGGAAAAGAGCACACGTTTAAAACCTTCTCGGGCTTCTCTGGTGGTGCAGTGGTTAAGAACCTGCCTGCCAATTCAGGGGACACGGGTTCAAGCCATGGTCCGGGAAGATCCCACATGCCGCAGAGCAACTAAGCCCATGCGCCACAACTACTGAGCCTGCGCTCTAGAGCCTGCGAGCCACAACTACTGAGCCCACATGCTGCAAATACTGAAGCCCGTGCACCTAGAGCCCTTGCTCCACAACAAGAGAAGCCACGACAGTGAGAAACCCGCGCACCACAACAAAGAGTAGCCCCTGCTCGCCGCAACTAGAGAAAGCCCACGTGCCACAACGAAGACCCAATGCAGCCAAAAATAAATAAATAAATAAATTTAAATAAATAAATAAGTTAAACCTTCTCCTCTGTCTCCACTTCCTGGCCAGGCTTCCACACCTTGCCCCTGGAATGGGGTCTCCCAGCTCCCCTCGATGCTCAGTCGTTCCAGGCCCTTTTCCCGGGCCGTGGCTGTGCTGCCACATTCTCCTTGGCCTCCAGGCTCAGCATCATCCACAAATCAGCAAGCTTCCCCAAGGAGGAAAGTGGCTGAGAATGAGAGCTCATCTCAAGGTGATTCCCTCTGGTCAGGGTCTCAGCCCCTCAGGTCCTGGCTGCCTCGGTTGCTCTCCGATGCCTTCAAACAGCTGTTTGTTTGTTTGTTTGTTTTTTAATGTTTATTTATTTATTTTGGCTGCGCCAGGTCTTAGTTGCAGCATGTGGGTTCTTCGTTGTGGCATGCGGGATCTAGTTCCCTGACCAGGGTCGAACCCGGTTCCCCTGCATTGGGAGCATGGACCACCAGGGAAGTCCCCAGCTGTGTATTTTTTTTTAAATAATTAATTAATTTATTTATTTTTGGCTGCGTTGGGTCTTCTCTGTTGCGCGCAGGCTTTCTCTGCTGCGGCGAGCGGGGGCTGCTCTTCGTTGTGGTGTGCGGGCTTCTCATCGCAGTGCCTTCTCTTTGTTGTGGAGCGCGGGCTCTAGGTGCACGGGCTTCAGTAGTTGTGGCGCACGGGCTTAGCTGCTCCGCAGCATGTGGGATCTTCCCGAACCAGGGCTCGAACCCGTGTCCCCTGAATTGGCAGGATGATTCTTAACCACTGTGTCACCAGGGAAGTCCCCCCAACTATGTATTTTTAAATATGGCTTTTAGAGTTGCTTTTGGTACAAGGTTTTGTCTGATGTTTGCTATCTGTCATATCTGGAAGCACGATTAAACATTAAGTGGTCTTATAAACTATAATGAATGCCATGGACTTGCTTGGTATGTGGTAAAAATAATCTACTTGATTTACTTGATGTAAGAAATTATCAAAATTGTGTGTGTGTGTCTGTATGTGTGTGTCCGCGCCATGTGGCATGCAGGATCTTAGTTCCCCACCAGGGATCGAACCATGCCCCGCCCCCCACATTGGGAGCATGTAGTCTTAACCATTGGACCACCAGGGAAGTCCCTGTGTGTTTTAAATTTTATAACAGTAATAAGAGAAATCAAGTTGCATTTATTTTAGTAAGAACCATATTAAGAAACATATCAAGATAGAGTATTTATTTTTCTTTTCTTTTCCTGCTCACGAAACTTCACCTGAGAGAGCACAAGAATCTTAAGCCTGTGTGACTCCCCGGGCGAGTGGTTTCTGCATGGGAATCTTACACCTAACTCAGCCCTAGTCCCATTCCAGAAGAGTCTGAAAGCTGTTTATGTACCGCAAAGGGAAGCAGCATGCTAGCCACACGCACAGTCTTGTTCTGATACCTGGGAGTTCGTTCATCTGGCCTTTCCTGCCTCAGGGAGGCTGCAACCACTTATCTTTACTTGGAAGAGTTCTGGTTTCTGCTTATTTGATTTGGGTCCAGTTTGAGACCATAAGATCTTGCTGCGTTTTAATACTTTCCTGTTTGAGCCATGGAACTAGGAGAAACGAGTCTGCACAGTGTTATGCGTTTGGGGTGCAACAAACATTGACGGGCATCATGATATCGGCTGAAATTGTAAAGCAAGGTACCTGGCTTGGGGCAACAAGCAGACAGGGCCGTGGGCGCTGCCAGGGGACAGAGCAGACTCCGGGCGCCAGCCAGTGCGCACATGGGACTCCAAGGTAGGTTGTGCGTAACGACGCCTATAAATGCTGATGTAATGCAGTTAAAAAAATATGCTGATTTTTATTAAAATTTTACAACTGTACAAAGAGCACATGTGTGTGACTTAAAATACACAAAAAGGAAGTAAATGTTGAGAGTTAAAAAAAATAATATAAATCTGAGACATGAAGCAAAAAATTCCACTCTGTGCATCAAAATGAAAAGGCATTTTGCTTAATAAAAAGGGGCATTTCAATATATTAAGAAGTCTTTGGTTAGGGCTATCACAGAAGATTTCTTGTACCACGATTCATTAAAGACCAGATTCAGTCTCACTGACTACAGAGGGACCACGGCGTTACCTCGGCAGCCCTGCAGGCTGCCACACGGCATGTGCACATGGCACCACGTTGGAGGGTTGTCCACTGAATCCATTCTTATTAGCTGTTCAACAAATCACCCATGGATGTCACCATTCACCTTCCAACGGGGAGACCTCACCTCCAGCCACTGTCTTCCTCCAGTGACCCTCAGGGCCTGGAGTTCTAGTGGCAGTTTTCACGGTCCCACTTCAGATGCAGGAGGAGAATCCAAGTGGCCACGAGGAAGGCCACCAGGCTGTCCGAGTGCCGCCCTCTCAAGCGTCCTGACCTGTCGGGAGCCTGATTTCTTCTGCTGCTTCCTGAGGTAACACTCGGAGATCCACGGGCAGGTCTCAGCCCTGGGAAGGATGGCTGATAAGATGGCAGCACCTGGCCAACCACCACCCCATTGGGAGAAGAGCTTCGAGAGGGTCACCTCTGCTACTACAATGGCAGTCGTCACCGTTGTCACCAGTGCCAACGCTCACCAGCGGTGGGTGGCACAGGGCATTTGCAAGAATTAACATCTGACAGAAAACTGCCAAACGAGTCTATCGCAATAGGAAGGGAGGGGAAGGGATGCCGCCCACCTTTCCTCCGACATGTTCACGACGCCTCCACTCACATCTAACGTCTAACAGTGGTGCTCCAAATTCGAGGTCAAAGGCTCTGGAGGAACAGCACGTCTTGCAGATGTCGATGTGCTCTTTGCGTTCCATCCTAGCATGTGCTCCTGGCCCTGAGGTGTGTGGGCTGATGGAACGGACGACACCCAGATTCTCAAAAGCTTGGCCCCAGCGGGGTTCTCCAGGTCTTCTGGCACATGCTTCATCCTGGAGGAGGGCTAATGGAGCCTATCTCCAACGTCACCATCCCCAGAGAGAAGGGACCTCATCGGTGGTTTCCAGGTGGTCACCAGGTGGTCATGCTTGGGGGGGGGATGGGTAACACATTTTTATTAAAAAAAATAAATATCACCAAAATGGACTTTTCTTTCATAGATATAGTGATTACTAATATTCCAAGGAACAGTTTGGAGAAAGCCGATCTGAACATATTATGCTATATAGATAGCTAGGCTGCAATTAACACAACATTCAACCCAAAGTAGCTTAAAAGACAATGAGGGCTTTTTGTCTGTTTGACTTAATAAGAATAAGGTGTTTATTCTGGGTCCAGTTCAGCAGCAAAGGCAGGGATCTGGATTGGCTTTGCTGCTCAGCTCCTGGACTTCTCCTCTTGGTCATATTATGGCTTCTGGAGCTCCAAGCATCACAACCTCAGCCAGCAAAGGCAATAAGCAGATGGCAGCGTCTTGCCTCACCTCATCTCTTAAATGGGAGAAACAGCATTCCCAGAAGCACCCTTCTCCGCTCCCTGGCCAACAGCAGAAGTCACCTCACTTGGGCAAAAACTGGGCCTGTGCCCACACCCAGCTTTGGGTCTGGTGCGTCTTCCCTGAGATCAAGACCTCTGCACTGATGGCTGAAAGCACCTGGTTCTGTTGGAAGGAACGGGGCGGGAGGCTTTGGAGTGGGTGCCCTCAGGATTGCCGTGGTGGAGGGAGGGCTGAGGCGGTGCTGCAGATGTGAGCAAAGACATTCCTTGTTCCCTGGGGGATCCCTGAGAAAGGGTCACCCCGAGTCGGGAGGAGGTGACTCCTGCAGCCCTTCCTCACCCGCCTTGTCTATCACGGGAGCTGCAGGGTTATGGGGGTGTGTGTGTGTGTGAGGAGAGTATAAGAGCCTGGACCCGGAGCAGAGATGGACTCTGCCCTCCAGCCTGAGGGCGCGAGAGAGGACACGCACAGCACAGGGGCACAGTGCTCACAGCCCATGGCCAGTATGTGAGTGGGGGAGGGGCAAGGGGGCACGCATGGGGGGAGGGGAGCAAATGGGGGAGGGGGCATACCTAGGGGAGGGGGCATGAATGGAGGAGGGGGAAAGAATGGGGGCATGAAGCCGGCGGGGCGTGTGGGGCGTGGCCACTGCCCTGCCCACCCTTGGGTTCCCTTTGAGGGGTGACTTCTGTGTGGCGTGCAGGCCGACACTCTGCCCTTCAGGAGGGAGGCTCAGGGGTTATGGGGACACAGCCCGGCAGCCCCTCCCCCCTGCCCTCAGGTTTAGGGGTGCAGGGGCCAATGACTGTCCTGCCAAAGCCCAGCACCCGCTGCTCCCATGCCAGGCCCCGGCAGGGCTGGTGCCCCCCACCACCCCCCTGGCCTGGAGCCCGACCCTTCAGCTGCGGGGCTCAGCTGGGCCGAATAATGAAACATGGACAAGTGCAGCCCAGGCTTTAGGACTGGCCCTCCTGCCTTCCGCGGATAATTAGGATAATTACCTCAGCCCTGAGGCTGAGCCCAGAGAACAGGGACAGTGGCCAGGGGCCCTCCCGCCTCCGCCGGGCCACCTGCCTCCCACCTCTGAGCACGGCCCTGCCCCAGCTGCCTGGCCCAGACCAGCCCCGCAGGACTCTCCCAGGTGCGGGCCGGCGGGGCTCAGGCCTGCAGGCGATCCCTGTCGTGTCCTGGGCCGGGCAGCTCCAACAGGCCTGGGCAGCCATGCAGCAGACACACGAGTGGGAAGTCGGCCCCTCAGGAAGGCCCAGCTCCTGGCTGCAGCCTACCTTGGTGTCTGCTCAGCAAGGCCGGACAGACAATCGGGATGGAAAGAACGGGCACCGGGCCTGACTCTGGGAAGGTGCAGGGGCTGGGCCCGTCACCTCTGTGTCAGCACTGAGGTTTCTTTCTCCCACTAGCAGCAAATGCACGTGAAACTAGGGACTAAATGCAAAAATCCAAAGGCAAAAGGACAGCCGAGTTTCCACGGTTCTCGACCACAGAGGACAGGGCCGCTAGGCTGGCAGGTGCTCAGGTTATATGAGTTCAACCAGAGAACCCCGGCGAAATCCTGGAGAGCGGGCTACGGGGTTGACGAGGAGGCCAAAGGTACGTGGGCCAGGCCGCTGAGTCCAGTGGCTTCAAAGGGCAGCAAGGCCCTAGGGCTGGGGACCGCTGGGAGGGGGATGGGAGGCCTGCTTTTATCTTTTCTCTGCATCCCCTGGCTCCACTCCCAACCCCAAGGGGGTCTGCAGCTCTACCTCAAGCCCCAGGCACCGCCTCAGCGCCCCGTCCAGCCCTGGAGCCACGGGTCCCCAGGATGTGCTGGCCTCTCCCTTGCCTCTTTCTGCACGGGGACCCTGCCCCCTCCTGACTATCCCCTAAAGAAAACAGCAAATCTTGTCATTGTTAATACAGCTTCCTGGTTTAAAAAATTCAGGCAGAGCCAAGGGCCAAGGGTGGAAACGAGGTCTCCCCAGCCCCAGTTCCCGCGTGCAGGGGCCACCCCATGACTTCTACCCCCTCCCTCTGGCTCCAAGTATCACGCACACCTGATGAGTCCTCCAGCTGCCCCTAGCTCTGTCCCGAACAGCTCACCTGAGTGTCCCCAGGTCTCTCCATCCTTCTGCATCAAACTCTCAACAGCTGACCCCTGCACACCTGCTCTCCTGGCCTGTTCACCTGTTTCCCAGTGACAGCAGGGGGTCCAGGTGACCACTGGGCGCCGTCTTTGCCTCCTCTCTTCCTCACCTTGGAGGAAGTCAGCGTCTTGGCAGGAGAAAGATGCAAGGAGAGAAAAGGAATTTTATAAAGGTCCATTTACCAAGGTGCAGGCAAGGGGTAGGCGAAACCGACAGGGTGGTAAAGACCCGGGTGGGGGCTGGTCTCAGAGCCCTAAGAGGGTAGAAGGGGCCTCAGGGCAGGGACTGGGACCTCAGGGAGAGGACCTCAGGGAGAGGAGAGGTCTGTGCCCAGCCGGGAGCGAGCTGGGGAAATTCCCCAACCTCTGGGCTGGCTTCCAAACTCACCCGGAAGCCAGGGGAGAGTGGGGGATGGGGCCACCGATGCGGCCCAGAGCGCCGGCCATGGGGAAGGAGGAAGGTGGGTCTGGGGGGCAAACTGGGAACGCCCAGCCCACTTCTCTGCCCCCACCTCTTCCATTCCAGGACTAGGATTGGACACCTGACCATTCCCCACCCCCCAGTCCTGTTTTTCTTCCTTCCATGCCCTTTGGCACCCGGAGCTCTCTGAAAGCCTCATCTGAGCACGTCTCAGCCAGCAGCAAACGCTCCTTGGGCGCCACGTTGTCCTTGGGACGAAGTCCAAGCTCCTTGATCACCTGGCTACAGGTCCCTCCCCTGGCCTGCCCCTCTCCCCCCCACCCCAACCCCTAGCAGTCCGCGCTCCCAACTCAGGTTCTTCCGGTGAGTCTCGCACAGGCGGCGCCGCCCACCGTCCGGCACACTCCCCGCACCCTCATAGCTCTTGCCTCTGCAGGTGGGTTTCCACCTGCGTAGCGGGTATGGGGCTCCCCTCTGTACTCGAGGGTGCGGAACCCCCTCCGCGCTCCAACCCCCAGGCCTGGCTCTGTCGGGGGCTGGTGACCATGGGGCGGTGCTCCCGGTGCAGGGCAGGGGGCCCGTGAACGCTCAGGGGCGCCAGCCGCCCAGGCCACGAAGCCCAGACTCCCCGGCACACGCCTCCTCAACCCCAGCCCCCAGGACTTCCCTGGCTTCGCTGCGCACCTCCTCCCTCGGTCAAGGCCAGTCCCCACCAGGAAAGCAAGAATGCCTGCAGGGCAAACCCCCACCTAGGCGTCTCCCCCAGCGCCCCCGCCCGCAGCGTTAATCCCTTTCCCCCTCTCGCTCTCGGGACACCGGATACCTCTATCGTAGCGCCCAGCGCGGAGCGAGCAGCGCGTGAGAACTCACTCCAGGACCCACGCCCCGCCCTCGGGCAGGGCCCGGCCCGCAGTCAGCAGCGGGTAGGACTGCGTTGACGCCCACGACCCACCTCACCCAGCCCGGCCGAAATCCCGCGGTTGGGGCGCGTGGAGCACGAGAGGGCGGGGCGGGCCTCTGGGACTCACCACACCTCCTTCGCCCTCCACCCCTCATTTGGGCGGGCGGGGCCAAAGGTTAGGGCCCAGGGGTGCGGTTCGAGTTTCGGGCTCCCGGAGCTTGGTTAAGCGTTAACCGCGGGCTCAGAGCCAAGACGCGGGGCTGCTGCGGGCACCGGGTTGCGGCCGGCACGCAGGGGCGGGTCCCCAAGCCTAGGCGGTACGGAGACCGGGAGGGGAGGGGTCTGGGGACAGACCTGTGGGGCCGAGTGGGGGAGGGGGCTGGGCCCGGTCGGCGGGGGGTGGGGGTGGTGGGCGCGGGGGCGGGGCCCGCTGAGCCTCCGGGGGCGGGAGCCGCTCTCACCTGGCGCTCCGGGCCCGCCCTAACCTGGATTTCCGGGGGGCGGGGCGGGGGCGGGGCCTGGCCGGGCGGGGCGGGGCGCCCGCAGACGTCAGGGACCCGCCGCGCGAGGCCGGGCCGCCGCTCTGCCCGTGGGCTCGCCGGGCTGCCGCGAGCGTGCGGGCCGCGCCGGGCATGTCCTAGGCGGCGGCCCCGCCCAGCGCTCGGCCGGCCGGGCGGGAGGGCCGGGGCCGAGCCGGGGCCGAGTCGGGACCGAGCCGCAGGTAAGACGCGCCGCTCTGCGCCCGCGGCGGCCGGGCCTCCCTGCTCCCGCACCTGCGCGCCGACGGGGCCGCGCGGGCGGCGGGCAGGGGGCGGGGGAGCGGAGCCCGGTGGGCCGGACAAAGGCGCGGGGGTGGGGGCTGCCGGCGCACCTGGCCAGGTCGGTCCTCGCCCCCGCAGAGGCGGCCCAGGTCTGCGTCAGGCCGGGAGCGACCGCCGGGCACGCGTCTACGCGGCCTGGAGAGGGGGGCGCTGGCCCGGGCGCCGGGGTCCCCGCCCAGGCACCGGCTGGGCCCTGGCCGCCCCCGGCGAGCGCTGATTCAGGAGAAGGCGTCGCTCCCTCCCCCTCCGGGCCCGGCGCTCCCGCCCGGCCTCCTCCCGGCCTGGTCTCCCCTCCCGCGGTCCCTCCCTCCGTCTCCCTCCGTCTCCCTCCACCTCCCTCTCTCCTCATTTCCCTTCGCCGCCGCCGCCTCTCCGCTGTCCCGGCCTCCGTTCAGTCTGCGCTTTCCAGCCGCCCGCCGCCGCTCTCTGCCCCTCCCGGCCCCTGCCCCGGGCGACTCCACCTCCTCCCTCCCTTCCAGGCGGGTGGCCCTTCTGGGGGGACAAGTTTGGGGTGTTCAGTATTGTCCCTCCTAGCAACGATGGCCAGCCTAGCCCTGAACCGGCCGCAGGCTGTTTGGGAGCGTCCG
This sequence comes from Physeter macrocephalus, assembly GCF_002837175.3. Taxonomy (NCBI): domain Eukaryota; kingdom Metazoa; phylum Chordata; class Mammalia; order Artiodactyla; family Physeteridae; genus Physeter; species Physeter macrocephalus. Next base: position 181,843,597 of record NC_041224.1, read on the forward strand.
CGACTCCAGGCCTGGGCCTTTTCGAGACGGGCTGGCAGCGGCAGGGGCCGCCTGGCTCCGCCACAGCCGCGTAATCCGGCTCTGGGGGTTTGGCCTCCCTTTGCCATAAGCAGAGGCTGTGGCCTCCTCTGGGTGGGGTCCCCTTCCCAACTGCCCATCACGACCTGGTGGCAGGTGATGGCAGAGTGTGGGAGCTGGGCTGGGCTGGGGGCTGGGTGGGGACTCTCCTAGAGAGAGCACTGTCATCTCCTCCGGCTGTGCTGATGAGGCCTCCGGAGGCTGCAGGGGCTTGGAAGTGCCCGCCCCTTCGGCTTCCAGAGCTTTTGCCCCTCTGGCTGGACCCTGAGGAAGGACAGGGGTCCCAGGATGAGGGGCTCTGGCCGGCTGGGGCTGTGTTCTGGGTGGATTTTTCGACCTCTTCCCACCTGCTTGCCCGAGGTGACATGAGGGTTTGCCATGGGTTACATGGTCACTTGGGCCTTGACCGATGGGTGGGGCCTGGTGTTGAGACCTGGCTCTTAGGAGCCTCAGGCTGAGGCTCTGGGTGTGGGCGTTGCAGGGACAGGGCCTGGGGATACTCCCTACGTCCTGTGCTCCCGCCAGGTGCCAGCACCATCTTCTCTCTCCCTCGTTATTGTCTCACGTCTTAACTAGTCCCCTGCTTGACCTGCCATCTGTTCTGCACACTGTGAGTCAGATCGTGGACCCAGGACCTCCAGGGCTGGCCTCACGGGCGTGTGACACACGCTCTTCCGTGGGCCCCGCACTCAGACCCTCTCGCTGTTTGGAAATCCATCATAATTTTGGAGCAGGCCTACTGCGTTTGCATCCTGCACTTAGGGATGCAGCGCGTCCCGGGCCCTCCAGGGCCTCCCCCTTCGCTCCTGGACAAGCCACAGAACTCCGGGAGCATGCGGCCCAGCCTCTTGGCCCTGCCTGTTCCCTCTGCCTGGAGCACGGCCCCCAGATGTTCACATGCCTGCTTCCGCCCGCTCCCAGTGGGCATTCCCTGACCACCCTCCTTAGATGGACCCCTCGCTGCTGCGCTGCTGTCCCCACCCCTAGGTCTCTCTGTGTCACTCGCACCTTCTCACAAGCGGTTTCCCTTCTTGCTGCCCACCTCCCTGGCTGGAGGGAAGCCCCGCGATGCAGGGACAGTGTGTGTCTCTCAGAGCCCAGGACACCACCACCTGGCGCGTGGCAGGACTCAGGACACGTTTTACCCAGTGTGTGTGTGTGTGTGTGTGTGTGTGTGTGTGTGTGTGTG
>NC_041224.1:181845013-181893552 GCF_002837175.3 Physeter macrocephalus
GTGTGTGTGTGTGTGTGTGTGTGTGTGTGTGGTGTGTGGTGTGTGTGTGTGGTGTGTGTGTGGTATGTGTGTGTGTGGTGTGTGTGTGTGTGTGTGTGTGTCCGCGCGCACACGCGCGTGAGCTTCCACGGGAGAGCGGCCAGGGCACTTGTAGGCGGTGCTCCGGGTGTGTGTGGAAGCTGTGTGCACGTGTGGGGCGCAGGTGTGTCTGCACATTCTGGTACCTGTGCCCCTGTGACACGACTCTGGGCAACTGGCATCTGTGTGAGAGCACATGCACACTGGCTGCGTGGGGCCTCAGGCTGCCCCAGGGCCTGGTCTCGCGTGACATCGGCCCTTGTCGTCACTCAGGCTGTCCCCTCTGCGCCCCGCAAGGCCCCGTGATACTCCCCCGTCCATCCTGACCATATCAGCCCGCAGGATCTCAGGCAGCAAAGCGCCACCTCCCTCCTGGGCACTGGAGGGAGTCCCTGCTGCCCTGACCACCCGGTCCCGGCCTGGCCCGGGGGCGTCTGCAGGGCGGCCACAGCGGCCGCCAAGGGACGTTCAACCGCGTCTCAGCGGCAGGCGTATTGGTGGCTTAGGACTCTTGTCTCCAGCCGTCTCCTCCTAGCCCCCTGCCTGGGCCCACCCCAGAGTGTCCAGCAGGGGGAGGCAGAGCCCCTGGTTCAGAGTCTGTGTCCTGGGTGTGGCCCTAGCCTTGCGGGGACCCTGAAGGGCCACGCTGAGTCCCACCTGGGAGCAGCTCCTGCAGGCCACGGGGACACATGTGGGTCCACACGCAGGCAGTGTGGCTAGCGCCCCATGCACCCCATCTCCGGCACCCAGAGAGAGAGAAGAGGCTGTGTGTGGACCTAGAGCGTAAGAGAGGACCGGGCGACCTTAGCCCGGGAGGGACCCACGGGGGACAGGCGAACTCGGTGAGGGGCTGGCCTGGAGCCCAGCGTTTCTGGAAGCGGCCGCCGCGGTGGTGCCGTGAAGGTGCTCGAGCCTCGTCGGGGCAGGATCTGTGCTGGCCTCTGGGCTGTCCGGGGGCCCGGGCCCAGGCAGGGGAGCCCTGCTCTGACGACTCCTCCCCGCAGGGCCGGACAGGCCTCGCCGGCGCCAGGATGAGCGTCACCTCCTGGTTCCTGGTGAGCAGCAGCGGTGCCCGCCACCGGCTCCCCCGGGAGCTTATCTTCGTGGGGCGCGATGAGTGCGAGCTCATGCTGCAGGTGAGTGCGGGCGCCGGGCGGGAAGGCGCCACCCCGCTTGCTGCGGGGCCCCTGGGGAGGAGGCCCGGGCGTTCCCCCTGGGCCCTGGGCCCACAGCGGGGCTCGGGGGCCTCGGGTGGGTGTGTGCATTCGTGGGTGAGGGTCCCTGCCTCTGCGTATTGGACCGTTTCTGATGGGAAGGTGCTATCAGATGCTGAAGGTGTCGGGGCCCACCTCGGCAAGGCGCCTGAAAGCAGATCCGTCCACATCCTTGTTGTCCGGGGCCCCAACAGGGCCGTGAATCGGGGCCACAGGGTCAGCTCTGACCATCAGAGCTGTCCAGTGGAAGGCTAGTGCCCGGGGGTGGGGGATGGGGGCCTTTCTCAGGCTCGAGAGGCTGGCAGGGCACTAAGAGCCAGGACGCGAGCGCTCGGCAGTCGGGAATTTCTCTCTGGCCCTGAGTTTGAGTTGAGCCAACCTTGACTTCCATGGGGTGCACATGTCCGGCTCCTAGGAATGAGGAGGGGAGGGGGCGGGGGACTTGACCCCGTAGGGTCCACAGGGTTTCCCCACCCTCCTGGGGTGATCGAGTCGGGTTCCCTGCAGCCCCGACCCCTCCCTGGCGTGGCACCTGGGTCCCTGTCCCCAAGCCCTGCAAGCCCCACACGCCCACCATGGGAGTCTCAGGAGGAGTCCTAGGGGGCGCTGCACTGCCCGATCCAACCAAGCGGCCCACTTGGGTGCAGGGTGAGACCCTCCCCTGTTCCATGTGCAGCCCTGGCTGCTGCTGCCTGCTCACTCCCTGGGATGCATGGGGCTTGGGCTGCAGCCGGGGGTCCTGACCATGTGCATGTCCACTTGTGCAGCAAATGCAAGGCCTGTCCATGTCCAGACGCCCTGACTTCTCCCCAAACGTCCTCTAATTCGCCTGACTCCAGACCCAGCAGGACCTGCCCTTGCTTGTTCGGTCTTTTCAGTATCTTTGATCTACAGCCGTCTCTCCCTTTTTCTCTTTGCTTCTTGCCTTTAGAAGTCGGTGGGTCTGTGCAGGGCTGGGTGAATGTTTTCTGTAAAGGGCTGGGTATACATTTGAGGCCTTGCGGGCCACACGCCTCCATCACAGCCACTCAGCTTTGCTATTGTTGGGAAGACAAAGGGTGGGCCAGTCACTTTGTGGATGTTGGCATGTCGATTTCATATCATTTTCACCTGTCCTGAAAGAGTCTTTTTTTTTTTTTTTTTTTTTTTTTTTTTTTGACCAGGTAAAGTGTAAAGACTGTTCTCAGGCCAGGACATAAAGCAAGCAGAGGCCGTAGGCCCCCCCCCTCCGGCCTCCTGGGGTGGCCGATGCGGGGGTCTTGATGTGGCCGGTGGCTCCCTGATGGTGTCACGTGACATGACCTCCGTTGTCTGTCCATTGGCGAGAGATCCACAGGGGTCACCACATTTGGCCCTGACCCCTGGCAGGGAGTTGTGTGTTCCCTGCTGTGATGTGACTGTGTGGCTCGTCGATGGCCCTGCCCTTCCACCAGGGTGGCTGGGAGGGCCTCTCGTAGGAGGTGGCACTTGATGGGAGCCTGTGCGTGCTGGGGGCCCAGCACACTTGCTCCTGCCGCCCGCCGGCTCTGTTCCCTGCACCAGGCCCTCACTCTGCCTGTTTCTCTTCTCAGGGGTTGGGGGAGAGGCTGCCGGGACAGGGGGTGGGCAGGGTGCTCAGCGTGAGTTTGGGGTCCAGTTCCTAGTTTCTGGGCCGATCAGTGTGGAGCCCTGAGCAGGGTGGAGGGAGGGGGGATCCTCAGCCCTCCATGCTGGGCTGGCCCCGGCCTGGGTGCACCTGCGTTTCTGCCTCAGGCTGTCCTGGGCAGCGTGGCCGTGTCTCCATCACACGGGGAAACTGAGGCTCAGGGAGGTCACGTAGCTGTAGAGTAGGTGTGGGGATGCCGCCCCCTCCCAACGCCTCCCCCCTCCAGCCCACCTGCCCCTTGCTCAGGACGCCCATCCTCTTGCTGTGCTGTCCTGCCAGCCCCCTTCACCCCGTACTCTTCTGTGGAGCCCCTGCTAGGGAGTTCCTCACCTGCACACCACGGCCTCAGTCCCCGCGCCACCGCCCGGATGGCCACTGCACACGCCGTCCCCCCCCGACAGCTTCTCCCTAGGATGGCAGCTCCAGGCTCCCGGGCCTCTTGGCGCCTGCCTGGCGGCCTCTGCGGCTCTCCCGCTTGGCCTGGGCTCTGGGTGTACAAGACCCCTCCCTGGAGGTCCTGTCCACACCCACAGCCTCGGTTTCCACCTCTGCTCACGTGATGCAAATGGTGTCTGTCCCCGTGCTGTCCCCAGTCTCCTGCGTCATCAGCTCCTGGGCGTCTCCGAGGCAGCCCGAGCCCGGTGCTGCTGAACAAAGCCCCCTCCTCCGACGCCGCCAGGTGTCCAGGTGTCCAGGGGCAAACCCCGACCTTCCCCGCCCCGCCACAAGCCTCAGGCGTCCCCGGGTGCGGGGACAGGCACGCCCGGCCGCTAGGCCTCCTCGGGGCCGCAGCCGCTCCCCACCTGCCTGGCTTTCCGGGGTCCTCCACGCCTGCCCCATCCTCACCCTCTCCCCACCACGTGCTCCCGGAGCACCCGGGCCTGCCCTCTGTCTGTCCTTGCGTCCATTCCCACACGTGTCACTCGATGGTCACTGACCCCACGCTGGAGCCTGGGGTCTCCATTCCAGGGCTGGGCCGCCCACAAGCACATAAGCAGGAGCCCAGTGACCCCCCCAGGAGACAAACCCCAAGGCGGCACCGCGTTTGGGATGGGGGGGCTCTGGGGCCGACTGGACACGGCGACGTTGTACTGAGAGTTGAGGAGTGGGAGCTTGGGGGACGGTGCTGACGGAGAGGGCTGGCGGGGGCGGGGGCGGGGGGGAAGGCAGCGTGGCGGGAGGAGACGAGGCTGGGGAGCGGGCCGTCCAGGAGGCTGTACCACAACCCAGGCAGGAGTGCCCGCGTGTGGACCTCGGAGGGGCGGGGGCAGGGGCGCTGTGTCCGGAGGCCGAGTCGCCGGCCTGGCCTCGGGCCGCCACACTCTCCCGCCAGGCCGGCCCCCAGGGCGAGCCTGGCACAAACTGGGCCAGTGAGGACGTGAGCGGGGACACGGGCCCAGGGCTGCCTGGTGCCCGGGCCCAGGCTGCCTGCTGTGGCTCCTGCCCCTGTGTCCCTGGGCTCTGGTGCAGGGCGTGCGTGGATGTACGTGTGTGGATGTGCACAGGCGAGTACTTCTGCATTGGCACACGTCTGTGCACACACGTGTGCACACAAATATGTATGCGCATGTGCGTGTGTGCACACGTGTGTGGATGTTGTACATGTCTGTGTGTGTGAGACAGAGGGAGAGCGTGTGCATGTCTGTGGCAAGGTGTCTTCTCTGCCTTCGCCCGGTTTGCCGCGTGGGAGGGGAGACAGCTGGGACTCATCTGCACGCATCCTTACCCGGAAACCACGGCCCGAGAGACACAGCTCGGGGTCCCCCTGCACACACAGAGGCCATGGGCGCTGCGGCCCTGCTGGGGTGGCGCTGGGTGTGAGCTGGCAGGAGGGTGTGCCCAGAGCCTGGGGTTTGGGCCGCTGCCAGATCCTGGGCGGGGCTTTCACCCATGGAGGGCGTCAGACCCAAATTTTGGAAGCACATCTTTATTCCGTTTTAAAGTGACTACAAACAATTAGGTTCTTTTCCAAAACTCCGTGTGTTTGGAGCCTCTTAAGGCTATTTTACGCGCCTGTGCCCCATCCGCTCCACTTGCCACGTGGCCTGCTTTGTGTCCTTTTAAGGCTTGAGTCCTGCCTGGGTCAAGGGGCCACCTCCCCCTCTGGAGTGGGCTTCCAGCCTCTGGGCCCCTGGGCTTGGGGCCGGGGTGGGGTCTGCCTCGGGCCGGGAGGGAGGGAGGGAGGGAGGTCTCTGGATGCGGGACCCTCCCTGCCTGTGCCCAGGGCTCCTGGGGCTCTCCGCAGTCTGGGGAGGGGGTGGGGCAGCCCAGGCTCTGGGTGCAAGCGTTGGGGAGCCTGGGGCTGAGGGGTGGGGGACGGGGGGGTCTTGCTGGGAAAGGGAAAGTAGGCACCCGGAGAGCGTGGCCCAGGAGAGGGCATGGCACCTGCAGAGGCAAAGCGTGTGGCCAGCAGGCAGGTGGGGGGGCAGATTGAGGGGTGCTGACCAGGAAGGCCAGCGGGGGTCGCTGCCTGGGGCTGAGGGGGTGTGGCCAGAGCAGCCAGGTGGGGGCTTGGTTGGTGGCCTTCCCCAGGGAGGCTGAAGGGCCAGGCGGGCAGGGAGGAGGAATTGGGTTTGGCCAGGCTGGGCTTGAGTTGGAGGCCTGAAGCTTGGAGAGGGAGGGAAGGTGTTCAGGCCGGAAAGGTCAGCCCAGAAGCCCCTCTAGGGGGCTACACCTTGGCAAAGGTAGTGGCCAAGCCTGAGGCACAGAGTGCCCTCCTGCTGTCGTCCACCACGTCTGCCTCGGGCCGAGCGGAGCCCCGATCCCGCCACATCCTGGTGTGCAGCCACCAGCAGCCCCTCTCAGGCCCGTGGTCCCCGGGAGCCCGATACCCGGCCAAGCGGAGGGCAGAGTCCGGCCCCGTTGGCATCCAGGTGATGGGCAGGGCTGAGGTGGGCAGGTGGCTGGGCACGGAGGGGGCGCAGGAGGAGGGGAGCCCCCAGCCCCTCAGTGAGCCCCAGGCCTCCCAGCTGCCAGGCTGGACTCTAAGGAATGCCTGACCCACGGGGCCACCCAGAGGGGCAGCTCCCTGCGCTGAAGCGGGGCGAGCCCAAGCACGCAGGCCTCTGGGGCAGCTGCTGACCCTTGTCTAGGCCGCCCGGGGCCTGGGGAAGCTCTGCCAGCACCTGCAGCCGGGAGACCGAGGCCCAGAGGAGGGCCTGTGGGCCTCCCCAGCGTACCCTGCCCCCCCTCTTCCTCGGCCAGGCCAGTGGGAGGGCCTGGCCCAGGGACCAGCGGGGGAGTCCAGTGGAGGAGGTGGTGCCTACGTCCGGGGCACAGGCTGCGGCCAGGGTGACCTGGAGCTGTCTAGCTGTGGGGGCCGACTTTGAGGAATTCGGGACGGGGGAAGAGATGAGGCCGGGGGCGCGGGGCAGGGGGTCTCAAGGTCAGACTCACCTCGCCAGAGACCCGTTGCTTTGGGAGGCAGGTGAGTTGGCACTGCAGCCCTGCCAGGATCAGCCCTGGGGGCTTCCCGGGGAGGGAGGCCCGTGCTTCCCTTGGCTCACGGGGGTGGTGCTGGGGCAGACGGCTCCGGGCTGGCTTCTGTGTCCAGGAGGCCCCGGCTGGCCCCGCAGACTCTGCTCCCCCCTTGAAACCTCCCCTGCACCCCTGCTCCCTTCTGGAGGACCCAGGGTCCGTGGCAGCACGAGGTGTGGGCCTGCAAGCCCCTGCCGGGCCCCCACTGCAGCAGCATCATTGTGCATTAAGCCAGCCACCTCGGGCCTCTGAGCCCAGGAGAGGCTGGAGCCCTCACAGCCCTGCCTGCTGCAGTCTCCTTCCCAGGTCCTGCCGTGGCACCTCGGCCAAGCGGCGTGACCTTGGGCGGGGCTGGGCCAGAGCCCATGTCCACCCCACCCCACCCTGCTGTGCACTCCTGTCTCTGGGTGAGGGAGGCCCAGCCTGGGAGCTCAAGTCCTCGGGGGAGGGTGTTGGGCCTCCCCCCCCGAAACTGGCCATTTCTGGATGGTGCCGGAGGGGCTGGGTAGGTGGAGAGAATCAGAGAGAAAGTGGCTCTGTGGAGGTGGCCGCTGGCTGGGGAAAGGGGTCTGATCACTCACCTGTGAGAACTGAGAAGCCTGGAGGGGGTGATGCAGGGACTCAGGTGCTGGGTCTCCCTCCCAAGGGCCGGGCCATCCTGTCCCCGGCGGTGGGGAGCGCGTGTGTGGGTCTCGTCGTTCCCGTGACATGCTCTGGAAGTGGGGGTCCTGCGTGTCTTGTGGGAGCCCTGCCGGGCAGGTACTGTCGTCTGCCCAGGGCTGGGCCCCAGCACCCCGCGGTTGGCCGGTGCTGCTGGTGTTTCCTGGGCTCCTCAGGTGGTGGGGGAGGGATGCAGCTGCCACCCAGCCACACAGGGCCTCCAGCAGCGAGGTGTGGGCAGCGGGCTGGCGGCGGCGATGCGCTCTGTGTCAGGACCGGCCACCCCCTGGCTGGGCAAGGCGGCTCGCGCTGGCGGTGCCTGACCCAGCAGAACGTGGCCCTGTGGCCCTGTCCCTGCCTCTCTGTCCCTGGAGTGGAGGGGCTGCGGCCCTCCAGCTTGACTGTGTGAGGGAGCTGCGTGGCTGTCCTTGGGGGGAGCCCTGGGTCGGCCGGTGGCCAGGGCAGAGCTGGAAGTGCTCGGGGCGGGGCTCCCTGCACGTGTCCACGTGCGTGTGGCATCTGAGTGGCAGGGTGTGCTCAGGATGTGTGAGCCCTGTGCACGTGAGCAGAAAGCAGAGGGGTCTGAGGCACGTCACGCGTGTGTGCGCGTGTCCGTCACTCCGAGAGGTGTGCGCTGTGGGCCGGGCTGGGCGGGGGAGGGCTCCCCCCAGCATCCATAGCCCTTTGATCCTGCCGCCCCCCCGCCAGCCCGGCCTGCCCTTGGGAGTGAACAGCATGTCCCAGATCTTCCAAGCATTCCCCGCCCCTCCCACGCTGACCCAGGAGCAGTGGCTGCGGTGGCAGGGGAGGCACTGGCCTCCTGGTGCCGTGGAGGGCTGCTCACAACGGGAGGGGCCCGGGTGGCAAGCTGGGGCAGGAGGAGCCCCGCGGCCTGCTCCGTGGCCAGGACGGCTGGCCGGGTCAGGCCTGGGTGGGCTTTCTGGGGCACACACGCTTGAGGTGTGGAGGCGTGGGTGGGACCTCGTGGGCTACGTGGCCTCCTGCGGGATGCCTCTACCTCCTGGGCCGCCTGGCCCGGTCGGCCACCCGAGGGTTTCTGTGTCTCCCCAGTCCCGCAGCGTGGACAAGCAGCATGCTGTCATCAACTACGACCAAGACAGGGACGAGCACTGGGTCAAGGACCTGGGCAGCCTCAATGGGGTGAGTGCAGGGCCTTTGTGCTGGCCCCAGCCCTCTTCCCAGCCCAGTTCCACCCACACCCTGGCTCCACCCCGCATTGTGGCCCCACCCCCTGCCCCTCTCCAGGACCCGCCCCCTGTGCTGGCCCCACCCCTCCATGACCCCTCCCACGGTGCTGGCACCGCCCCCTCATGGCCACACCCCTCTACATTGGTTCCCCACTCCAGCTGGGCCCCCCATGGCTCCACCCCCTCCATAGCCCTCCCCGTGACGACCCCACCCCCGTTCATGACCCCTCCCTCAGTGCTGGCACCACCCCAGCTCCATCCTCACCCTGGCTCTGCTCCCTCATCATGGCTCCACCCCTCTGCTTTGTCCCCACCTGGCTCCCACCAGGATCTCCTGCTCTGGTGGCCTCCTTGGGAGGGCTCCCACTGGGTGGGGCCTCTGGGAGGTGGGGCTGCCGCCTGGGTGAGGAGGGAAGTGGGCCCTCAGGTGGGCAGGGGAGGCCATGGGACCTCCTGCAGGCTGGGAAATGGGGCTCCTGTGATGGATGGGGCTGTGCTGGGGTACCTTGTCCTAAGGGGGATATGTGAGTTGGGGGCAACAGGGACAAGGAGGTGACCAAGAGGAAGTTCCTGGCTGCAGGAGCAGAGAGGGGTTCAGGTGGAGACAGGGCGGGAGGGACAGGAGGGGCTCTCTCCAAAGTCCAACATCTGTCTGGGTGCCTTGTTCTTTCTGTGTTTGGTCTACTACCCTGGGAGACTGTTTCAGTAAGAAAACAAACCACCAGCCTCCACCCCCTTATACCAGCTGAGGAGGGCCTTTCCCCCCTCCCTCCCAGCCTGTGAAGTCTGGCCCCCTGCATCCTGAGCTGGGGTTCCCACAGCAGCCTCAGGCTGGCTCTGCCTCTGCCATGTGAGCACCCCAGCAAGTGCTGGGTGCCACCCCCCCGGTCCCCCTCAGAGTGCCCCCAGCCGAGGGTCTCAGGCTCTGCTGGGGTCTGCCCCCTGAGCCCCTCCTCCCTCGGCACCCCGTCAGATGAAGCATCCCTGCCTGAATGGGCTGCACAGTCTGACCGGCCTTGCCCCGGGGCCACCCTGTGGGTGTGCCTCGCCGCTCCCGAGGGCTTTGGGGGCTGGGCCCGGCTTGAAGCTCTGTGTGGATGAGAGAAGGGGCCGTCTCACAGGGGTGTCCATGGCTTCTGTGCTTGAGGGGTCCCTGGTCCCAGGGTCCCTGGGTGCTGGGTGGGGTCTGGCGCCTCGGCCCCCTTGGCCGGTCCTCCTGCGGCCGTCTGTCCCGTGGTCCCGTTGGGGTGTGAGGCTGGTGCACCCGTGCTGGGAGGACGGTGCCGGGCCCAGAGCAGCGCAGGCGGGCCTGGTGGTCCACTTCTGGGGGCTCCAGAGTCGTCGGCCCGCCTGCCCTGGCTCACCTCCGCCTCCTGCCTGCTCCGCAGACATTCGTGAACGAAGCGCGCATCCCGGACCAGAAATACGTTACGCTGAAGCTCAACGATGTCATCCGATTCGGCTACGATATCCTTCTGGGGGCGCTCACCCCTCCTGGCCTCCCCCTCTGTCCCCAGGACCGCAGTCGCCCTGTTATGCTGGAAGTGGGTGGGGGCCTCGGGGGGTTAGAGGCAGGAGGGTGAAGCCCGGGCTGGGCTCCGGCCTGAACTCCAACCCCCGACCGCCTGCCCCCCAGCCGCGGACACCGTCTGCCCTCCCTCGGGGCTGAGCTCACACAGGGCCCGAGGAACTTTCCCGGGACCCGGAGTCCTGGTGTTTCTGGGGGCCGCCCAGGCATGGCTTTCTGTACTCGGGACGTGGGTGAGTGGGGGCCATGCCTCCGCCCTGGGCAGCCGGGGACCCGTACGTACGTACGTACGTACGTACGTGTGGCAGGAATGCATCCTCTCCTCCGTCTGCATTTACCTGGGCACACCCGCTGGCGGGTGTGGACCCAGGGGCTGGCTGAGGCCCTCCCCACCCCCGAAGCCTCAGGAGGCCCGGGGCTGAGGGGTGGTCTGGGATGGGAGCTGCAGCTGGACGCATGTGGCATGGCCTCTGGGGCCCCGCTGGGCTCCTGGGCTGAAAGTGGGATGGAGAGCATCCCCGCGGACCTAGGGCACGTGTGTGCGGTGACCTGGAGCAGCCTCTGTCCTGTCCCCTGACGGGGGACAACACGGCCTGCAGGCTGTCCCTGCAGCGTGGACGCATGGCCAGTGCACACGTGTCGGGGGGCAAGCTTGCAGGCATCTGCACCAGCCCTGCCCCCACCCCGCGTTCCCTCTTCTTCCACCACGCCTGGGAGCAGAGGACGCCGCCGCCGAGGGAGGGCCTGGGCCCCGCCCCCTTCCTGCTCCCTGTCCTCCTTAACGCGCTGTCACATTCCAACATGTTCGTGCTGGAGCGGGTGCAGCACCGCGTCCCGGAGGAGGTGCTCAGGGTCAGTGCTGGTGCTTGGCCTGGGGCCCCTGCACCCCTGTGTCCCCACAGCCCTCCACTTCCCACTCTGCCCATTTCCCCCAGGCCTCTGGGCCACCCTGGCCCAATACGGTGCCGTGAGCCAGCCTGGTTTGGCCTGCCCTGCCGGATGGCCCAGTCTGGCAGGTGGGGAAGATGGTCATGCCCCCCCGCCCTGCCCCGCCCCTGGCTGATGCAGTCACAGATGGTGGGCGTGGCTGGAGCCCCAGAGGAGGCTGCTTTGCCCAGCAGGAGGGGGTGGTGGGGAGGGGAGGGGAGGGGAGGGGAGGGGAGGCGAGGCATCTGGCCCAGAACCTGCTATAGCTCTTCCTGATCGTTGCGGGGGGGGGGGGGGGGGGGGAGGGGGGGGGGGGGGGGGGGAGGGCCCACCCGGCACCTTGGGCACCGGGAGGACCCTGATCAGGCTACCGTGGGGGCGGGTGGCCAGGAGCAGGCCGGAGGCTAGCAGGGGGGCAGCCTTTGGGGACAGCCTCGTGGGAGGTCCTGGGTGAGGGGCACCCTCGAGCACCCTTCCTTCAGCTGGGGCTCGAAGGTCCCGGTGTCGGGTCACGGCAGGTGGAGCGTCTCCTTTCCCCTTGCTCAGTTGTGCAGGAGTCATGGAGCAGACTCAGGGGACCCTGCCCAGAGCCTCACCCAGGAGCCCCATGGCGGGGGGTTGCGGGGGAGGCTTAGTCCCATTTTCCAAAGTAACCGTGGGCAGCACAGGGAGTGTGGGCGGCCTGCCTGGAGTCACACAGCCGTGAGGGGCGGGCCGGTGTGAGCCCAGCGCCGATGGCCGCCAAGCTCAGCCAGGTGGGGCCCGGCACACACACACGCGCAGGCGCACGCGCGTACAGGTGCATGCGCGCACAGGCGCATACACGCACATGCACACACGCGCAGGTGCATACGGGTGCACACGTGCACGCGCATACATGTACAGGTGCACACGTACGCACGCACACGCAAGCACGGACAGGCTGCTGCTCTCCACCTTCCACTGCTCCTGAGGGCTACCCCACCCCTCTCTTTGGAGGGGCCTGTGGGTGCAGTCTCCCCTCTGATAGCTGCTATCCACTCCCTCCTGGAAGCTTGTGGACCTGAGGATGCCCCCAGCCTTGGGTGCGGACCCCCAGCTTCTTGCCTCGTGACACGGGCGGGTCTTAGCCTGTCTGCTCCGCGGGGGTTGTGAGGGAGACCTCGTGCCACTGTGGGGCGGAGGAGCGGCCAGGCAGGTGCCCTGGGCGGGGGCGTCCTCCCGAGGCAGAACCCACCCCTCACCCCAGCCACTGCCCACAGCACGAGAAGTACACCAGCCAGCTGCAGGTGAGCGTCAAGAGCCCGGCACCCAAGAGGAGCGAGGCTGTGCCGGAGCAGGCGCCTTACTGCGAGGCCGTGAACCCCAGGCCAGAGAGGGGGGACCGGAGACCGGGGCCAGGTAGGATGGTGTGCAGAGGAGTGCGGGAGGGGCCGGGGTTTGCACACAGGCCTTGATCCACCTCATCCAGGAGCTGATCTTTCGCTCCTGCACCCCGACGTACACACGTTCCCCTCCCCGCACAGCCCCGCCCCCCAGCATGTGTGCCTGCACCCCTGTAGAGACAGCCACCCTCGCCAACCCGCATCCCTGCCCCACGTCGTTCGGTCAGACTACAGTGGCTCTCAGCCCCAGGTCGCCTATCAGTGACCTGAACCATTTACAGGCCCTGGGGGAGAGGCCAGCCCTGGGTGGGGCTCGCTGCTGTCCTCCCGCCCCTCTGTCAGGCAGGCCCTAGGGGCAGAGGGCCCAGGCTGGGCTCAAGAGATTGCCTGCCCCAGGGCCGGAGTGCTGAGGACAGCGCAACCCCAGGGACGAGCCTCCCCGGAACAGTCACCCTGTGGGGAGGTTGTCACTGCCGTTGTCACCCGCCAGGGTTGCAGAAGTGGGGCTCAGCGTGGCTGGCCAAAGTTCTGGGCAGCTGCAGATCCGAGCTGGGAGGTGGTGCCAGGGTCCTCTGCAGACCCCAGCATCTTGTCCAGCTCCGAGTCTCCGCCTCTGTCTGTGTTGGGGCCACAGGGACCCAGGGTCAAACTCTCCCTCTGCAGAGGCAGCGGCCTACCGCACACCCCTGTATGGGCAGCCCTCCTGGTGGGGTGAGGACGATGGTAGCAGCCCGACCGAGGAACGGCGCCAGGATGAGCCCGACACGGGTAAGTCCTGGAGGGCAGCCTGCCCTGGAGGTGCCCTCTCGGCGGGGCCATGGGTGGGGAGAGACGGCGCTGATGGTCCTCGCGGAGGTGGGTGGGGTGAGGGTGCCACCCGTGAGCACGTGCCTGGCCTGAGCACGTGTTCCCCCACAGAGCGGCCCAAGGAGCTGGCTCAGCAGGACAGTGACCTCGTGGGGACGACGGCCGCCTTCCGGGCCCCCGCGGAGCCGCAGGGCTACTCGTTCCGGCGGGAGCCCAGCTACTTCGAGATCCCCACCAAGGAGACCCCCCCGCCGCGGGCCCCAGAGGTGCCGGCACACGAGGCGCCCACCAGGGATGCGGAGGCGGGTGGGGGTGGGGTGGCCCCCGTGGTGCAGAGCCACGCCTGCTTCACCATCGAGTTTGACGACTGCAGCCCGGGCAAGGTGAAGATCAAGGACCACGTCACCAAGTTCTCCCTGCGCCAGCGCCGGGCCCCTGGCAAAGAGCCCACACCCATCGAGGTGGTCTCTGCGGAGACCAAGGTGGCCGACTGGCTGGTGCAGAGCGACCCCAGCCTGCTGCACCGGGCCGGCCCCGCCGACGACCGGCACAGCACCAAGAGCGACCTGCCGGTGCACACGCGCACCCTGAAGGGTGAGTGCGCGGCTGCCTGCCCTCGCCTCGGCGGCCTCGTCCCCCTGCTCCGTTTACGTTGCCCGAGAGCCGCCTGCGCCGTCGGGGGCCGTCCGGTGTGGCCTGTTGCTCCTCTGGGCCACGTGTGCTGGGTTCTCGGTGGGGCGGTGCGTCCCCGACCACGCGACAGCGGTGGCTGCGTGTCGACCCCCGGGCGTTTCCTTTCCCTCGGCCTCATGAGTTGGGCCCCCGCCCCCTCCAGGCCACAAGCACGAGGACGGCACGCAGAGCGACTCGGAGGACCCCATGGCCAAGGCGTCCGGGGCAGCTGGGGTCCCCTCGGAGGCCGGCGGGGAGCAGGTGCGGCTACAGAGGCAGCTCAAGCGGGACCCCCAGGAGCTGCTGCACAGCCAGCAGGCCTTCGTCATCGAGTTCTTCGATGAGGATGCGCCCCGCAAGAAGCGTTCCCAGTCCTTCACGCACGCGCCGCCCGGGGACTCGAGGCCCGACAGGCGCCGCGGCCCTGGGCCAGCCGACAGGGACCGCCCGGCCGCCCCCGCCGCGGCCTCGGCCCGGGGGGCGGGCAGCAGCTCGGGGCCGCAGCGGGCCGGCTCGCTCAAGAGGGAGAAGACGGAGGAGCGGCTGGGCAGCCCCTCGCCCGCCACCCGGGCCCCTGCTCGCCCCTTCGGCAGCGTGGGGCGCCGCTCCCGCCTGGCCCAGGACTTCATGGCCCAGTGCCTGCGGGATGGCTCCCCGGCTGCCCGGTCAGGCCCCGAGAAGACCCCGCCGACGCTGCCCACCCCCCCGCTACCCCGCAGGGCCAGCCCCGTGGCCCCCCCGCCCCCACCGCCACCCCCTGCTGACCCCCAAGTGACGAAGGCACGCAAACAGGAGGAGGACGACAGCCTCAGTGACGCGGGGACCTACACCATCGAGACGGAGGCACAGGACCGGGAGGTGGAGGAGGCCCGCAAGATGATTGACCAGGTACCCGTGTTGCAGCGGGAGGCCTGGGAGTCCGGCCTCGGGCATGGGCTCTGACCTGCTGCCCGGCTGTCCCTCCTGGCAGGTCTTCGGGGTACGGGAGTCCCCTGAACTCTCCAGAGCGTCCTCGGCCACTTTCCGTCCAGTTATCAGAGGGGACAGAGACGAGCCTGGTGACGGAGTGGCTCAGCGGATGGCCTTGCTGCAGGAGTTTGCCTCCCGGCCAGTGGGCGGGACCCCCCAGGTGGAGCTCCAGGTGTGTGGGACTCGGAGCCCAGACACCTCCCTGGGGAGGGGCTGGGCAGGGAGAGGACCCCGTCTGGGCCGGGGCCCCGGTCGCCGCGTCCTGTATGCACTCGAGGGCTCTGGTCCTGCCCGAGCTGTGGGCTCCAGGCCCTGGTGCCCACCTGTGCAGAGGAATCCAGGCTGCCTGGGCATATGTGCCCATGGGCGGGGCTTGGCCGCGTCTGGGGGGCGGGGACCGCTGACCTCCAAGCCACTGAGCCGGGCTGAGACGTGGGTAGTTATGTCAGGGTCCTGCAAGCCGGGTGAGGCCACGGGGGCCCTCTGGCTGCTTCTGTTGGGGGGCCGGTGGCAGGCACGGGGGTGGTGTGGGGGCCAGGTGTTGGGTTGGGCTGCCTCGCCCCCTCCTGCCCCCAGGACCTCCCCGTGGGGCTCCTGTCTCTCCCTGCCGCGGACACGCTCCTGCCCTCCTCTCCGTAGGGCCTCCCGGTACCGGGCTCCCCCGGGGGTCAGAAGTGGGTATCCCGCTGGGCCAGTCTGGCCGACAGCTACTCGGACCCAGGCCTGTCAGGTAAGTGGCTCCAGTGCCGCGGCAGGGAGGGGTAGCCTGCGGCCAGCAACTAGGCGGATGCACGCGCACGTCACTGTGCCCGGGGGAGGGCCAGCTCCTCGTGTGGGCCCGCGGGCAGCGCCCACTCTAACCAGCCCCCTTGTCTTGCAGACGACGGCCCCGGGCGCAGAGCCAGAGAGCTGGGGGGGGCCCTGCCTGTGCGCCAGCGACGCCTGCTCCCACAGCTGCCCAGCGACAGGGCGGACAGCCCCACCGGCCCCGAGGCCACCAGGAGGAGCGGGCCGGGCCCGCCGGAGCTGGGCAGCGAGCAGGCCGGCCTCCTCTTGGGACAGGAAGACCTGGAGCCCGACAGCCTCAGTGATGCCAGTGGGTCGGACGGAGGCCGGGGCCCAGAGCCAGGCGGGGGCCTGCAGGAAGAAAGGCGCGGGAGCCCCCAGGAGGGACTGGCGTGGACGAGGGGCCGGCGCTCACCGAGGGCCCCTGGGGAGCCGGCCCCCACCTCGTTCTTCGTCGGGGACCAGAACGAGGAGGCGGCCTTCCCCAGGAAAGCGACTGTGGCTCCAGGGCAGGTGGAGGGCCCAGGGCGGGCAGCCCGGCCCAGCCCCCCGACACGGGACAGCGTGTACGTCAGCACCCGTGGGCGGATGGTCGTCCAGCTGCGGACAGGGCGGTCCCCGGAGCCCGAGGGCCCCGCCCCGGCCCCCGCCAAGGAGGCCCCGGCTTTCGTCCGGCAGGAGAGCTTCACCAAGGAGCCGGCCAGCGGCCCCGCAGCTCCTGGCCAGCTGCCGTACATCCGCAGCCACCCGCTCCTGCAGGACCTGGCCGCGGCCCGGGCCTCGCGCGGGGACCTGCACCCTCAGGACACCCAGCTGATCCTGAAGGAGACAGAGACGGCGCTGGCCGCCCTGGAGGCCAGACTGCTCTCCAAGTCCGTGGAGGAGCCGGAGGGTGAGCTGGGCGGCGCCCCCGGGCCGCCAGAGGACTCCCTGTCCGGGGACTCCGACGTGGACACGGCCAGCACCGTCAGCATGCTCAGCGGCAAGAACGGGCCCAGCCCGCAGCCCGCGGGGCTGCAGAAGGAGAAGCTGCCGTCCCCGCCGGCAGCGCAGGACCTGGGGGGAGTCGGCCTGAGCAGCGCCCGCGAGCGCCTCTCAGAGAAGCAGCGTCGCCCGCCGGGCCCAGCGGACGCGGGCCGCGGGGAGCCGGCAAGGCGCCTGGCTGCACGGCGTGGCCACGGGCCCCGAGGGTCCCTGGACTGGCCCGATGAGGAACGAGGCTCCGGCCTTGCCCACCTGCCCGGTGTGGACACGGTCTCTTCTGACCACGAGACCTCCGGGGCCGTGGGGGCGGGGCGGTGGGGGCCTCGCCGGAAACCCACGGCCCCACCGCCATCCCCTGCTGCCCGGGAAGAACAGAGCCGCGGCTCAGCTGGCGTCCAGAAGGTGCAGCAGGCGCTGACCCGCTCCAACAGCTTGTCCACCCCACGGCCCACGCGGGCCTCCCGGCTGAGGCGGGCCCGGCTGGGGGATGCCTCGGACACAGAGGCCGCAGATGGCGAACGGGGGCCCCCAGCCAACCCCGAGCCGGCGGGGCAGCCGGCTGCCGAGCAGGCCAAGAAGCTGTCACGCCTGGACATCCTGGCGATGCCCCGGAAGCGGGCCGGCTCCTTCACAGGGCCCAGCGACTCGGAGATGGCCCCCACCCGCGCCGGCTTCTCCGGCCGCAGCGTCGAGTTGTACTGCGCTGGCCGCAAGCCCGCCGTGGCCGAGGCTCGGGCCACCGCCAGGAAGGCCGCCGACACCACCACGGTCCCCCGCCAGCCCTTCAGCAGGGCCCGCCCGGGCAGCGCCCGATACTCCTCACCCAGTGAGTGCTGGGGGCGGGAGGGTGGCCCTGGGTCCGGTCGGCACGGGCAGTGTGTCTGCAGATTCCTGTGCATCGGCCTTTCACCAGCTACGGGGCCCCCAGGCCTGGCCCTGGAGGAGCCCCTTTTCCCATCGGCGGGTGTTTCTCCCCCTGACACACACACATGCACCTGCACCCGGGTGGCGGGGCCCCTGCAGCCCCCAGGCGGTCCCGGCGTGAACGCAGAAAACCCCAACCGTCTCCAGCCTGGAGGGACTGGCCCTGACACGCGAGCAGGTCTGGGTGACTGCAGATAGGGGGCTGGGCCCGCTCCTTCCTGGGGTCCGCAACGGACCCCCCGTGTGCAGCAGGGAGGGACGTCTGCTGTGGCGCCGGAGCAGGCTCCTGCCGGCGTGGACGTGGGCATCCCCGCAGCCAGGCTCGCCCTGCGCGGGGACTGACCCATCCCCTGAATGAATTGGTTTAAGGTGTCAGCACTGCTGGTCCAGCCCCGTGCTGCTGCTTCCACACCTGCCCCAACCCCCAACCCCTCCCGCCCCCATGGCCTTGGAGTTCGGGCCCCTCCCTGCCCGCCAGGTCTGCAGGGGGCCAAGGTGGCATCTGCCCCGTGGCCAAGGGGTGAGGGCCACACCTGCTCGGTGGGAACCTTCCGCCCCGCCCTTCCCCGTACTGTGCGCGTTTGCGGCCGCCACGGGCTCAGCGCAGGGGTGGGCGAGCGTTTGCGGCCGCCACGGGCTCAGCGCAGGGGTGGGCGAGCAGTCGGGCCTGAGGCCGGGCAGGTACAGGGAGGGGCTGCGGTGGCTGAGCTGGGTTTCCACCACGGGCTGTGTGCGGCCACGTGTCCAGCCCAGCCCAGGGCCGTGGCGGACCCACGTGGAGTGGTTTGCCCCCACCCGGGCGTCTGCAGGCACTGATTCCCAGTTCCGTAACCCTAACCAAGGGCGCTGGCTCCCGCCTGATGGGCACACAGGCACAGACCCCTCCCCCAGAACGGGGCCCCTGCCACTGCCAACCAGCCACGGCCCTGGGCTGCTCCACAAGGGCCCGTGGACACGCCAGGCTGCCCGTCTGTGCACGTGCTTCTGGGCTGGCAGTGGCCTTGCCGTCCCCGGAGCCCAGCAGCTGCTGGCGCTTCAGCCCCAGGGCGTCTGAGTGCCGGGGTACCAGCCGCAGCACAGCTCATCCTGCAGCACCGGGCTCTTGCCTGGAGGGGCCCCAGGGCTGCTGCAGGCGCTGAGGGCTGCTCTGTTCTGTTCTTGCTTTTGGAACCGATTCACTCACCCGAGACGTGCGTCGCCGGCAGCAGGGCTCAGATTGCACGTCCACGTCCGAGGAGGAGTATGGCTCCCACCACGGGTCCCCCAAACACACCCGCCCCCATGCCTCAACAGCCACGCAGACCCCACGGGCTGGCGGCTCTGGCCGGGCCCGACCCCGGGCCCCTGGCCTCCGGGACACAGATGACGAGGAAGAAGAGCCCGACCCTTATGGTTTCATTGTGCAGACAGCCGAGATTGCTGAGATTGCCAGGTGAGTGGTGCCAGCTGACAGCGCAAGCTGCTGATTCAGAGGGTGCCTCTCCTTGGGACTGGGCTGGGGGGTTAGTTCCTAAAAGGGCTTGGGAAATGCTTGTCAGGGGGATGGATAGATGGGTGGATGGATGGATGATGGTTGTGTGGATAGATGATGGACGGTTGGGTGGATGGGTGATGGACGGTTGGGTGGATGGATGATGGACGGTTGGGTGGATGGGTAGTTGGATGGACGGTGGGGTGGATGGGTGATGGACGGCTGAGTGGATGGGTGATGGACGGTTGGGTGGATGGGTAGTTGTAGTTGGATGGATGGTTGGGTGGATGGGTAGTTGGATGGATGGTTGGGTGGATGGGTGATGGACGGTTGGGTGGATGGGTGATGGACGGTTGGGTGGATGGGTAGTTGGATGGACGGTGGGGTGGATGGGTGATGGACGGCTGAGTGGATGGGTGATGGACGGTTGGGTGGATGGGTAGTTGGATGGACAGTTGGGTGGATGGGTGATGGACGGTTGAGTGGATGGGTGATGGACGGTTGGGTGGATGGGTGATGGATGTTTGAGTGCATGAAGGGATGGATGGGCAGTGGCATGGGTAGTGGGTGGTTGGATGGATGGATGCAGATCTGCCCAGAAGGGTGGGGGAATCTCTGGTACAGGAAGGTCTTCACCAAGATTTTTATTAAAGATGAGTTCCCTCATGCAGTCATTCAGTGGAAGGATCGCTTCCAGGTCAGGCGCTGAAAAGGAGAGTGCAGAGGTGGCAGGGAAAGAGAGTGGTCTTTCGCTGAGCAGTGGTCAGTGCTGTGATGGCTTGGCTCTGCAGGGCTTGTGGAGAGGGCAGGAGGTGAACGGCTGGGGCTGGTGAGTGGTGAGTTTTGGTGCCAAGGATGCTGAGCTTGAGCCCGTGAGGCACCTGGAGGGAGGCGAGCGGGGGCAGGTGGCTCCTAGGACAGTGGCCCACGTGGGGGATGGAGGTGTGGGCGTGATCAGCGTGAAGACGGTGACGGTGACCGAGGCTGTGGGCGGTGTGAGGGCGTGGAGAGCGTGAAGAGAAGCGGGCTGGGGTCTGAGCTCTCGGGACACCTGGGGGTGCTTGGAGGGAAGTTGTCTGTGCAGAGTGGTGCTTGGGAGGGCGCCGAGGGGTCGGCCAAGGAGACGGGGTGGGGTTCTGGAGGGGGGTGCCGCACCTGGGGGAGGAGAAGGGGGTGGAGGTGGAAGGAGAGAGGAAGGGGAAGTGGGGGCCCGCTGGGGCTTCGAGCTCTCGGGACACCTGGGGGTGCTTGGAGGGAAGTTGTCTGTGCAGAGTGGTGCTTGGGAGGGCGCCGAGGGGTCGGCCAAGGAGACGGGGTGGGGTTCTGGAGGGGGGTGCCGCACCTGGGGGAGGAGAAGGGGGTGGAGGTGGAAGGAGAGAGGAAGGGGAAGTGGGGGCCCCCTGGGGCTTCCCGAGTGGGCGAGCTTGAACACGCTGCGTGCAGGGTGCGGAGGACAGAGGAGCGGAGGGCGGGGCTGGCTGAGGGCAGGCTGGGGGCAGGGGCACGGGTCGCCAGCAGTTCGAAGGGGGTCCTTCTGTGTTTTTTGATGTTAGAAGGGTGGGGCCAAGTCGGGGACCCCTATGTTGATGGGGCCTGGGGCAGCCCTTGGTGGGAGGCAGAGGCCAGCCAGGGAAATTGCTCCAGCTGTGCCTGGCACCTGTCGGGAGGGGCTGTAGTTGCCGCCGAGAGTGGGCGGGCACGAGGGCTGGCTGGGGGGCGCCCTGAGCAGAGCTGTGACAGCTGCGTGCGGAGACCTGGGCCTTGGTCCTTGGTGGGTCCTGGGGTCCTGTTCCTGGAGCAACTGCAGGCGTGGGAGGGGCCTGAGGGAGCCAGAGGCTGGAGCCCGTCCCCGCTGCCCCGAGCCTGGCCGAGGGCTGGAGTAGCGCAGAGCGCGCCGGCCGTGGGGCTGAGGTGCTCCGAGGGCGGGCGACGGAGGCTTTTGGCTCCAGCCCTGGGGCTTCACGGGCAGTGGGCAGAAGGGAGCTGGTCCCCAGCTGGCCCGTGTCCTCTCCTGGGTGGCCTGGGAGCCTCTCAGGGAAGCGTGTGTGACCGTCGTCAGGGCGGAGGGGACGGAGCTCTAGGCTGTCTCTGGGGCTGCAGGCTTGGCCTCCCTGCCCTGTGGAGAGTCCCTGGCCTCTGGGCCTGCCTGGCTCTGACCCTTGTCAGTGACCCTGCCTGTGGAGCGGGGCTCGTGGGGCCCTGGTGGCCAGAGGAGCGGTGGGTGTGGCCCGGAGCCTGTGGGTGTCTCTCCCCACCCTTCCTCCCAGGGCCCCGCCCCAGCCCCCCAACCTTCAGGGGGTCAGGCGCTGAGGCGCCTGGTGGGAGTCCCTCTGGCACTGCTAGTGGCTGGTTGGGTGTCGTTTGGGCCGGGCTGGAGGCTTTGTACCCCTGGCCCTGCCTCTCACCCAGTGGCTGCCTCCTGGGCGGGGGGGAGGGGGGCTTCTGCCTGTGGGAGGGTGACGTCGTGTCCCGTCTGGCTCCTGTCCCCACACTTCCCTGCACTGGGACCGGGCCCAGGAGGACCCCGCAGGACCTGCCTTCCCTCCTGCCGCTGCAGGCTGAGCCAGACGCTGGTGAAGGACGTGGCCACCCTGGCCCGCGAGATCCACGATGTGGCCGGAGACGGCGACTCGCCGGGCTGCCCGGGGCCTGCCCACAGCCCCTCTCGCGCCAGTGCACCCGGCACCCCCGCCTCCACCATCTCCGCCCGCGAGGAGGTGAGCCTGCCCTCGGCAGCCCCTTGCACGCCCAGGTTGGGGGCCGTGGCTGTGAGCCCTCCCCGGGGCTGCACCCCGTGCCCAGCACCGCCCCCCACCAGCCACCCCGAGAGCGCGGCCCCGGCACCTGCTCCACGAGGGCGGGGCGCCCAGGGACCCTGGGTGGCCGGGCGGCGTCTGCTCTGTCCACTGCCTGGTGGGTGCCCCGCCCCACGGGCCACGCCCCTGCTCCCCCACCTCTGCAGCTGGTGCAGCGCATCCCCGAGGCCAGCCTCAACTTCCAGAAGGTGCCACCCGGCTCCCTGCGCTCTCAGGACCTGGACCAGAACATGAACGACCGCTGCGAGGACCCCCTGGCCGGCAAGACGCGGCCTCGGAACCGTGAGGAGGCAGGCGCCCCTCCCCTCGGAGAGCTCGCTCTGGGCTCTGGGCCGCGGCAGGGCGTGGGGGGCACGGCGCCTCCTGGGGCGTCCAGGCGCCGGGCTGATGCCGGGTCCTCGCAGGTGATCTTCGATAACCTGATGCTGAACCCCGTGTCCCAGCTGTCCCAGGCCATCCGCGAGAACACGGAGCACCTCGCTGAGAAGATGAAGTGAGTCGGCCCGCGTGCCCGCTGGCCAGTGAGAGCCCCTGGGGGACGGGCCGGGGAGTCACTGCTGCTTAGCGGACACCCAGCCTGAGGCCCTGACACGGCTGCAGACGTGTGCCTGTGCGCCAGGACCACGCGACGTGTGCACACACGCACACGCGCGCACCTGCGCGGTTTGGCAACCAGACCCTGGGCCTGGGAGGGCCAGAGCCCCCAGGATGACCCGCCCCTCCCTCTCTGCTCCTTCCTTCCTCCCAGCCCTCCCCACATTAGGCCCAGAGACAGGACACTGGTACCGGCCTGCCAGGTCCCGCTCCAGGCCTCAGTTTCCCCTGTGCCCAGGAGGGGCTGGCATGGGCCTCCCCGTGGCTGGTGGGCCGGCTTGGGAGGGTGCCATGCCTGGGTCTCTTGGTCACTGTTCTCTGCCTGTCCCCACCCCTGCCCCTCGGGGCCCAGGATCCTCTTTCAGAACACAGGGCGAGCCTGGGAGGACCTGGAGGCCAGGATCAACGCGGAGAACGAGGTGCCCATCCTGAAGACGTCCAACAAGGTGAGGGGGCCCCCTCGGCCCGCTCGGCTGCAGGGAGACTGGGGGAGCTGCCCGAGCCCGGGACCCCGACTCCTGCCCCGGAACCCCAGGGAGAGGCGGGCGCTGGGCTGTCCTGCTCCACCGGCCTCTTTCCCGTCCGCCTCCAGGAAATCAGCTCCATCCTGAAGGAACTGAGGCGAGTGCAGAAGCAGCTGGAAGGTGGGTGTGGCCCAGACCGGGGGGCTGCTCTGGTGCCTCTGGCCGTGCGGGGCGGCGGGGCGCAGGCGGTGGGAGGGCTGGCGGCGGCCTTGGTGGGGCCTGGCTCACCCCCACAGCTAACCGGCCGGGAGGCCCCGGGTGGGCACGGAGGCAGGTCAGGACCCCCCGGCCGGCCTGACCCTCTCTACCCCACCAGTCATCAACGCCATCGTGGACCCCAGTGGGAACCTGGACCTGCTGACCGGAAACCGGGGTTCTGCGGGCTCGGCCCAGCTCGGGAGAGGCCGGCCGGCCTCCCAGAGTCCGTCCTCCCCCACCTCGGCCCTGCCGGCGAGGAGCTTCCCGCAGCGGGCAAACTACGGGACCCCCGGCCTCCCGGACCCCTCCTTCCTCCCCGACACGGAGCGGTTCCTGATCTAGGTGGTGGGGCCGGGCGGCCTCCCCACGCCCTGGGCCTGGACAGCTCACCACAGAGACTCCCACACGTGCCATAAGCCCGTGGGTGCCCAGGCCCCCCCTCAGCTCCCAGCGCCCCCCCCCCGCCCCGCTGGCCTCCTGGCCCGGCTCCCGCTGTGGCCGATGCCCAGGGCCAGTGTCCGGGCATGTGCCCAGCCTCCTCTCCATCACTGTTATTTTGTCGTTCGCTTTCAAGGAAGGAGTAGTTTGTGCCATTGCAGCAGCCTCCCAGGCCTGGAGGGTCCCGCTCTGCCTCGTGGGCTGGGGGACACGTGCGTACCCGCCCTGTCCCTCTGTGCTGGCCGGGACCGGGTGGGGGGAGAGGACTGGGCGATGCGGTCTTTCAGTGCCAAACGCAGAGCAGGGTGGTGGGGAGACGCCTCGTGACGCCCCGGGACTTGAGGCGGCAGAGTGCGGGCTGGGCGGGGCGGGGCGATGGCAGCTCCCAGCCGCCCCCAGGGTCTGGTGGCCCGGGGCGGGGACGCAGCCTGTGGAAACATTTGTGGCAGGAACCCCACTGCTTCGAGCCTTTGGTGCCAACACAACTGCCAAACTCACTGAGCGCGTGCGCCGGGCGCTGTGCACACGGGCACGAGCACACGCCAGGCGCGCCTGCGCTCACACGAGCCCAGGTTCAGCCCGCGATGCGGGCACATCCAGGGAAGGAGGCGGGGCCCGGCACCTGGCTTCCGATGGTTCTGGGCCAGATGGAGGGGAGCGATTAACCAAAGTGGCCAAAAACCGGGCTTCAGAAGCTCCCTGGACAACGTGCCCTCCCCCCACTCCCCTCCCCGCTGTCCTGCGGACTCTGTGGGCATTAATTGGGTGCCTCACGGGCCTCTGTGCTCCAGGTCCTGTGGGGGGGGGGTAGGGACAGCCCCCCAGGAACAGTTTTATCTCTCAGGATTCTTTCAGCTGGGAACGTGCCGGGCGAGCAGAGCCCCGCCCCCTCCCGGGGGCTGATGTCTCCGCAGCCTCGAAGCCAAAGAGCCCACTGGCTGCGGCAGGTGGGGCTGGGGTGCCCCCACCCTGCCTGGCACCTGCGCTGATGTTGATTTCGGGACGGGACCGACTGCGGGGGCGGGGTCACCGAGGCTGGACCAGAGGCCAGCGGGCGCGGGTCTGGGGCGGCGGTGGGTGACGCGTGTGTCCGTGTTTACATTGAGCTGATGCGGAGCCCCATGCCCGGGCCCTGTGCCCCCTCCCCGATGTGTACGTGTGTGAGTGTCCGTGGGGTCCGCGAGCCTGCTGCGCGCACACGGAGGAGGTGCTGGCTGGCGCCCCGCCCCGCCCCGCGCGCTCCGCACAGCTGCCCACAGCCTGTCCCCGGAGACGGGCAGTGGCCGGCCGTCCACCACGCTTCCCTCCGCAACCCCCGCCGTCACCGCCGTACAGTTCTTTTATTCACAAATTCATGCTCCCTCCCTCCGGCCTTCGCCTTGGGATCGGTAACTTATTTGTCTGGCTTCTTGGAGGCACCTCTGTGCATTTTGTCCTCAGGTGGTCTTACGGATGTCTTTCGGAAAATGGTTATTTTATATGATTTGTCATGGTACGTGTGTGAGTTGGGGTCCGGTCCGCGAGCCTGCTGCGCGCACACGGAGGAGGTGCTGGCTGGCGCCCCGCCCCGCGCGCTCCGCACAGCTGCCCACAGCCTGTCCCCGGAGACGGGCAGTGGCCGGCCGTCCACCACGCTTCCCTCCGCAACCCCCGCCGTCACCGCCGTACAGTTCTTTTATTCACAAATTCATGCTCCCTCCCTCCGGCCTTCGCCTTGGGATCGGTAACTTATTTGTCTGGCTTCTTGGAGGCACCTCTGTGCATTTTGTCCTCAGGTGGTCTTACGGATGTCTTTCGGAAAATGGTTATTTTATATGATTTGTCATGGAATTTGTTCTAATAAATCATTCTTCTATCATGTGGCAACATGCTGGCGTCTGTCGCCTTGGCCTCATTTCTCCAGTGGTGGTGTTGGGGGTGGGGAGGGGGCTCCCTGCCACCCCCGAGTGCTCAGCCCAGGGGTCTCCCTTCCTGGACTGGAAAATCCCATTTGACCCACCAAGACCGGCACGGTGCGATGCAGACATGCTGCCACCAGGGGGAGCCCTAGGCAAGACGGCAAAGCAGGGAACTTTCTGGAGGTTTGCTCCTCAAAGAGAGAAAAGTTACTTTATTCAAACCGTTCAGTGATGCAGCGTCCAAGAGCACCCTATAAAATAGGCCATCCCGTGTAGACGTAGCACAGGAGGGGCACAGGCACTGTGTGCTGGGCCCAGCTGCTCCCGAGTCTGTCTCCCTTTTGATGGCTTCAGAGGGGTCTGAGGCCTCACCTGCTCTGGGGTGACGTCACACCACCCAGTCCCTCCAGCCGAGGGGCGATATTGTCCCCCACCTCCTGCTGCAGGGAGGACCCAGAAGCAAGAGGGACAGGGCAGCAGGAGCAAGCGTCCCTCCCCAGAGCCTGCTCGCAGGTCGCTTGGCCCGCCGCGCAGGAGTCACTTGTACCCAAGCAGGTCCCCTCACGTGCTCTGCCCCTCCCCTGCCCTGTCCCCACAGAGCTCTGTCCTTGCACACATCGTAAACCCCGGGGCCAGCTGTCAGTTTTAAAGTCCCTTTGCCCTCGGCCTGCATGTACCTTTGGTGTTCTACTTTGCCTCCTGGATTTCCATGTTTCCCTCCTTGATCATTTTCCAAAAGACCTCCACTGAGTTTGTTTTTAGTGGAGGTTTGCTGTGATGAGATGAACGCCGAGGATCATACTCAGCTGGCTTTGGCCCAAGGCTGTAGTTTGATGACCTCTGGCCCAGGCCACAGGTCCACCCAAGCTGGGAGTGCTACACAAATCTGGGACATCTGTAGGGGCTACACTCTCTGTGTCAGGATAGGAAGGCAAAAATCCACCTGCCTTCAAACTTTTTTTTTTTTAATTAATTTGTTTTATTTATTTATTATTTTTGGCTGCATTGGGTGTTCGTTGCCGTGCATGGGCTTTTTCTAGTTGCGGAGAGCGCGGGCTACTCTTCATTGCGGTGCACGGGCTTCTCACTGTGGTGGCTTCTCTTGTTGCAGAGCACGTGCTCTAGGCACGCGGGCTTCAGTAGCTGCGGCACGCGGGCTCAGTTGTGGCTCGCGGGCTCTAGAGCGCAGGCTCAGTAGTTGTGGTGCACGGGCTTAGTTGCTCCGCGGCATGTGGGATCTTCCCAGACCAGGGATCGAACCTGTGTCCCCTGCATTGGCAGGCGGGTTCTTAACCACTGTGCCTCCAGGGAAGTCCCTGCCTTCAAACTTGAAGACACCTGTCTCTGCCCCAGCTTTGGATGAAAAAAAAAGAAAAAAAAACCAACAAAAAAACCCCCCAAAACTCTCTTGTGTAAAGGAAGCCGAACAGAAAGCCTTAGGCCCTGCCTGGTACATGTGGAAGATACTGGAAAATGGGTTAAACACACATAAGTGAAGGAGAAACGCAGCACCCTGTCCTGTAGGTCCCCACAGACTTGCAGAGAGGCAAGCTCAGGCGGGTACTGACGGGCCGGATGCGCTAGAAAAAGGTGTCAGGGAGGGTATTAGCCACACTTTACTATCTGTAAGTTGATGCTTTATCATCCACCTGAGGGCCTGTTAGCCATCGCTAAGCAGATGAAGACTCACCTGGGGTACGTGGAGTCCTCACACAGCTTCAAACTATACGCTCGTCACACAGTGAACACCAGCTTCTGGGGTGGGGTGCCCTTCAAACATAACTGGCCCATCCTAAGCCTGCCTGCCCTGCCTCACCCCTCCTTCCCGCAGAAACCGCAACGGAGGCACTCCCTCACTCTCCCCCTGCCTTGTGACCGGCCCAGCACTGCCCTGGGTGCCCCATGGGGCAAGCTGTCCTCTCCCCGTGGAGCTGGGAGCATAGGTGCAAACTACCAGGTATAAAATGAATAAGTTACAAAAATGTGATGTACAGCACAGGGAATTATAATAACTTTATATGGAGTGTAATCTATACAGATATTGAATCACTATGTTGTACACCTAAAATTAATATAACTTTGTAAGTCAACTACACCTCAACAGAAAAGAAAACAGGGAGACAGACCACATCCCGGAAGATCTCTATGCCCTCAGTGGGAGAGGGGGCAGACGCCGTCTGGAAGCTCCCACCGCAGGGCCTCCTGGCTGGGTAACAGACTCGTATTAAGAGTTTCTGGGTCCAGGACTCGATGTCAGCTTGTTCTTTCATTACTCTAACTGGGAACCGTTGTGCCAGCATCTTCCAAACCTACAGAAAGAAAGAAGAGCCGTGAGCGCCACCCACGTGTGTCTCTTCTCAGTTTCCTTTGTGTCGTGTGGGCCTGGGGCTCAAATTTATATATACAGCCCCAGATGGGCGAAGAACCTCCAGGATGAGTGATGTATCCAAAGTGGTTCTAGGTTGATCGCCATCCTGGGTTCCCACAGAAGCAAATGCGAATCATGTCTGGAGAAAGGTCTCTTCAGCCCAGGACCCTCCACTGCCCCACAGTACGTCGAGCCCAGGACGAATTCCTGGTCAAAGGTCATAAAACACACCGTGAGCGACACCAGCATGAAATAACAAATGAAATTGTATTGGAACTTCCCTGGCGGTCCAGTGGTTAAGACTCTGTGCTTCCAATGCAGGGGGCACGGGTCTGATCCCTGGTAGGGGAACTAAGATCCCACATGCCATGCAGATTGGCCAAGAAAGAAACAAAAAAAGATTAGAAAAGAGCAAAAGACTATAAACTATAGCCAGAGTTGGAAAAGCATCACTCTGAGAATGATAGTGACTCAAAAGAAAGCTTTGTAAAAACCTCAATAAGAGAATTAAATAACAGGCTAGACACAGCTGAAATAAGAATAAGTCAGCGGGGACTTCCCTGGTGGTGCAGTGGTTAAGAATCCGCCTGCCAACGCAGGGGACACAGACTCGAGCCCTGGTCCGGGAAGATCCCACATGCCGCGGAACAGCTAAGCCTGCGCGCCACAACTACTGAGCCTGTGCTCTAGAGCCCGCGAGCCACAACTACTGAGCCCGCGTGCCACAACTACCGAAGCCCGTGCGCCTAGAGCCCGCGCTCCGCAACAAGAGAAGCCACCGCAATGAGAAGCCCGCGCACCGCAACGAAGAGCAGCCCCCGCTCGCCGCAACTAGAGAAAGCCCGCGTGCAGCAACGAAGACCCAACACAGCCAAAAATAAATAAATAAACTTATAAGAAAAGAAAAGAATAAGTCAGTGATGAGGAAGACGAGAGGAAGTTATCCAAATGCAATGCACAGGAACATGGAAGTAGAAGCTATGAGATGGGTTGACGGCAGAGAGGACTGAGTGACAAAGTGGAACATATCTACCTGGCGTTCCTGACAAGGGAAAGGGAACGACAGGGGAGAGGACGTGTTCACAGAGAGAGCAGAGAGGAATTTTCCAGAACTGGGAAAGACATGTGCTGTGGGTTGAATTGTGTCCACCAAAACGATGTTCAAAGTCCTGACACCCAGGACCTGCGAATGTGACCGTATTTGGAAATGGGGTCTTTACAGATGATCAAATTAAGATGGGGTCACTGTGATGGACCCTAATCCAATGTGACTGGTGTCCTTAGAAAAAGGGAAATGTGGACACAGAGACAGATGTGTACAGAGGGAAGATGACGCGACGACACAGGGAGAATGCCATAGGCAGTCCAGGGAACCCCAGGGGCCACCGGAAATTGGGGGAGAGCCTGGACCAGACTCTCCCTCCTGGCCTCAGAAGGAACCAACCCTGCCGACACACTGATCTGGGTCTCCTAGATTTCAGAACTGGGAGACAGTCAATTTCTGTTGTTTAATAAGCCGACCAGTCTGTGATACTTTGCTACAACAGCCCGAGCAAACTAATACAACATGTATCCACGGCTACAGGAAGCATAATGTATGCCAGGATAAAAGGAAGAAAAGAAAACTGCACCTGGTTACATCATTGTAACACTAAAGGATAGACACAGACATCGACAACGAGAATCTGCTAAAAACAAGCAGAGCAAAGGAGTCCTTACAAAGGAGTGACAGCAGGTCTCCCAACAATGATGGAACCCTAAAGACTTTGGGGTTCCAGAGAAAATGACTGTCAATTAAGAATTCTGTACCTAGAAAAGTTCTTTCAGTAATGAAGGAGAATTAGAGACATTTTCATGTTACTAAAAACTGAGCATTTGTCAACACGCTCCCAGTTCATAGAAAATAATTGGCAACCGAGAATTTTATCCCCAGCTGAACGATTAGTCAAGTCTGTTGACGAAAATTCAAGGAACTATCAAGTTAAGAAGAAGAAAGGGAACTTTATTCAAGCCAACTGAGGATTCTAACTGGGGAAGCAGATTCTCAGAAGCTCTGAGGACGGTTCTGCCTGCTAGGAGTGGAAGACACAGTCAGCACATTTTCGAGACAAAGGATCGCACATCAGAATGACATGCGGTGTTTTACATAAAGGTCACCAAGGAGGCACAGACCAGGGAAGCACGTACAAAGTGGACAGCGGGTCGCCGTGACCCCTACAGAACTGGGAAAGAACGCAATTCTTTAAGAAGTTGCACTGCCAGCGTCAGAAGAAAGGATAAATCAATCTTTACAAGGGGGCAGGCACGCCCACCTTTGAGGAGCTCTGGCTAAGGTGTGACACAGATGCACCTGACACACTAGGGAGGGAGGAGGCCCAAACAAACACAGAGAGAGAACTTTACGTTTAATTTTTTCTTGTCCTGCCTTAAAATATAAATTTTATATCAAGTCCATTCTAAAAGATTATTTCAGGAAGAAGGACGGTGATCACAGAGGGAAGCTCTGAAATAAAAGAAGGAATGATGAGTAGATAAATCCATAAAAGTGAGTAATTCTTAAACACACCCTGAGTGGATAAAATGATTATAAGATGCATAATTTGCGGCGGGGGGGGGGGGTTCTTTTTTTTTTTTTTTTGGCTGTGCCACACGGCTTGTGGGATCTCAGTTCCTTGACCATGGATTGAACCCGGGCCATGGCAGTGAAAGCCTGGAATCCTAACCAGTAGGCCATCAGGGAACTCCCTTTGGGGTTTAAAAATAATAATAATAATAATAGTATTACAAGCTGGAATTTTAAAAAAAAATGACAACAGCAGAATAAAAGGAGGAGATCACTGGAGCTGAAGTACTCAAACATCCTCACATTATTCAGGAAGAGGGAAAGATGTTTATTATGTATATATCTTCTTACGTCTGTGGGGCAAAATTTTAAAGATAAGCTGAGTAGCGTGGAAACACACCACCTCCTAACGTCAGTGGATCAACACAACCAAAGAATAGTTACTGCTGATGGAAAGCCTGCCGCTGATCAAGCGCGAGGAGCTCTCCCATCGGGGCTGCATTGTCAGAGCCCCGAACAGACAGGAGGGAAGAGTGGTACTTCCTACACCCAAGAGTAAAGGCTTCAGAAGAGAACTGACATAACGCCCTTTCACTCACAATGCATTGGTCAGGACCTGTTTGGTGACTTGCCGGACCACAGGATGGCCAGGGCAAAGACTCCTCCCCAGCGTCTGAGTGGTCTGTGTGAGTTTCCATCACAAAGCATCATCCCCCAAAGCCTAGAATTAAGGGAATAGGAGAAAATGGAATAAGAAGAAAAATCCAGGGGGCTTCCCTGGTGGCTCAGTGGTGAAGAATCCGCCTGCCTATGCAGGGGACACGGGTTCGAGCCCTGGTCGGGGAAGATCCCACATGCCGCGGAGCAACTAAGCCCGTGCGTCACAACTACTGAGCCTGCGCCCTAGAGCCCGCGAGCCACAGCTGCTGAGCCCACGTGCCACAACTACTGAAGCCCGGGTGCCTAGAGCCCGTGCTCCGCAATGAAGAGTAGGCCCCTGCTTGCCACAACTAGGGAAAGCCCGTGTGTAGCAACGAAGACACAACGCAGCCAAAAATAAAAATATAAATAAATTTATTAAAAAAAAAAAAAAAGGAAGGAATGAAGAGAGCAGCCAAAGAGAAGAAAACCAAAAACAAAAAGCAAAGAGAAGGGCTATTCTAAAGGCCACTGTCTGCGGGGCGGGCAGGGAGCATGGGGTGGGGGTGGGGGTGAAAGGGTCCTGTATTCAGAGAGTCCTGGTCGGGGGGGTGGTGGTGGGATGGGGTAGGTGGAGGCAGAAATCCTTGCTGGGGACCCAGGCTGAGCACCAGCAAACTATAGCCAGGCCTGCCTTTTCAGGCAGCCTAGTGAGCTGCCCACCTGCGTTCTCCAGGATGGGGCTCCTAGCTGCCTCCATTTCCCAGCCTCCCGTGCAGCTAGATGCAGCCATGTGACTAAGTTCTGAATCATGAGACATAAAATGGAAGTGCCCTGTGGGACCTCCAGGATGGCTCCTCTGGGATATCCCTTATGCTCTGCTAGGAACACGAGGTGATGGCTGAGCTCCAGCAGCAATTATGGGGCCATGAGACTGCCAGTCAACCCTAGGGATTGGGAGCTGAGAGCTGGAGGGACCTGGCTCCTGATGGCTGTGGAACCAACACCATCCCTAGGCTGCCAGCCCCAGAATCTGGTCAGTGTGATGGAGAAAAACAATGTTCAAGCCCTGGTTCCTCAAGTCAAGAGTCTCGGTGGTTTGCACCAAAACTAACTCAGATGCATAAGCCTGTGACTTGGGGTTGGGGGGTGGGGAGGGATTTTCTCTGGATGTGGAAGTTTTCAGCCCCACCCCCTGGCTGGCCCACCCAGCTCCAGATGTCTGTCAAGGGCGCGGAGGGAGGTACTCCGGAAAAAAAGGAAGTGGCCAGAAGGGGAAGCAGCAGGCTGCAGAGAGGAGGCAGGTGGAACTTGATTGGGCACTTGCTGGCGAGCTGAGGGCCTGCGTCTGTGGCAAAGCCAAGATGAACGCCAAGGCAGGACCCCCAGGGGTAAGTGCCAGCGAGGCCAGATGGGAGAGTCAGGCCAAAGGTCCCGAGACGGGGGCTTTGGTCCGCTGCCGCCTGACCCCGTGCTGCCGGCAGCCCTGGGCCCAAAGGGTCATAAAGTCTCCAGCTGGGCCTGCAGAGCACCCATTCCTCCGCCAGTTTGTACAGCCAGGACCACCAGGGCCTCGGGGTCTCCCAGAGAGTTCAGAGCAGGCCCTCCCTCCGCCCCAGCCTGGGCCGGGCAGCTGCGCCACATGCCCTGCATGGCAGGAAGTCCCACCTCTTCACCCATGACCTCCGACGCCTGCAGGGTCCCACGGCTGCCCGGCACAGGGCTGTGGGGAGCTCAGAGCTGTCCCATGGGAGTCTCCCAGCCCGTCATGGCCCTGAGATGCCAGCGCTAATGGGTCATCCTCCCCCAACAGCCAGCCCCACCCCTGGACATAGAGGGTCCCCACGGCTGCAGCTGCCCAGAGCCCCCCTGGACAGTTGGCCTCCCCAGGCCCCTGTAGTTCCCAAGGGCATGGGTGGCCTGGCAGGTGCCTCGGCCCCCCCCGGGTGGGGGCCGTGGGGGCAGGGCTGCTGCGCTCCAACCTTCCTGTCTGCCTGGGGCGCCGGGCGGTGCAGCAGAGGCAGCCTCTGTCCAAGGATGGCCCTGGGGCCCCACCCAGGACTGCACCCCGCCTGCCTCTCCTGAGGCTCAGTGAAGGGGCCTGGGGCCTGTTCACCGCGAAGGCCTGACGCGGCCCCGGGCAGGCAGGGGAGGGGCAGGCCCCCCGAGCGCTCCTCTGCCGCGTGCGGGTGGGGAAGCACCCTGACTCCCCTCTGTGGGGGCTCCTGGCAGGGAGGGGTGCTGGGCCTCGGGCACTCTGCCCGAGTCCCCCTCTCTCACTCTGCTTTCTGGGGCCCCCGCCTCCCGGGAATGGTTCTGGCTCAGGGCAGACGCAGCCCCCGGGCCCAGCTCCTACGGCCGCCCCTTCCCCACACTGAGGCGGGCCAGCGTGTCCTGTGGAAGGACACCTGCTCCCTGGGCCCCAGTGCCTGGCCAAGCTGCACTCACAGGCAGGCAGCGCAGCCCAGGCCCCCGGCCCCAGGCTGCAGGGGCCACTTCCCCACCAAGGCCAGGAGGGAGGGCTGCACCCACCCCTCAGGGATGCCCCGGAGGTTGGCTGGCCGGGTGGGGCGTGGGGGAGGGGATCCCTGTCCCTGCACTCGGGGCGGGGCGCTGAGCTGGGGGGGTGGGCATCCCACTGATGGCGGCATTTGAGGCTGCTTTGGGGAGGGGCCCACCTCCAGCCGGGCCCAACCGGCCTGGCTTCCAGCTCCTCGTGGGAGTGGCCACTCTGAGGGGACAAGACGCATCCTCCGTCCCCAGCTGGCTGCAGAGCCCTGCTGCACGGGGCGAGCCCCGCCGCCAGCATCAGGGGTCCCGACTCAGTCCCCAGCCCCCTGAACAGCAACGCTCTCTCTGCGCCAGGTCTCCCCAGCCAGGACAAGGGCTGCTGCCCGGCACCCAGCAGGGGCTGCAAGGGGCCAGGCCGGGGGGGGGCGGGGGGGTGGCGGGGGGGGCCCAGCCCGGGAAGGGAAGCAGCTATTTATAGACCAGCCTTGAGAGGGCCGAGCTGGAAAGCAGAAATGGCATCAGACCCCTTGAGGTTGTGACTGAAACAAGGAACTGAGATTCAGACACCCACACGCCCGCCGAGAAGGGGTCCGAGAGGGAGAACAGCGGGTCGTGTGTGTCCCGGGGACAGACCGGGGCGCGCACACGCCCGCACACGCGCACACGCCCTAGCAGTGGGCACGGGACTCGCCAGCTCCAGGCCAGGCTGTGGTGAGGGTGCGACCATGGGCAGGAGTGGTGGCTGTAGGGTCCCCGCGAGGTGGTGGCCCCTGTGCCCAGCTGCCCAGGCACCGTGGAGCCACTGCAGCCGGGCCTGGAGCTGTGGGTGATGCCAGGTCACCCCAGGCAGGGGCGGAGGCCTCTGCAGAGCGCGTCGGTGGCCCCTGGGTGGCACCGATCCACGCCACCCCGCAGCCCACGGGACAGGGAGGCCCGCCCAGTAGGACTTGGGGGCCTGAGGGAGGGGGCTCAGCAGCCTCCCAGGACCCCTGGGCCAGAGTGGCGAGGACAGAACTGGCCACGGGGGAACCGGGGCACCCTGACCGTGGGCCGCTCGGCGCCTGCCACATGCCCTGTCTCGGGGGACCAGGGAAGACGGCCAGTGGCCAGGTGGCCCCGGGCCGGGCCCCGGCGGTGGGCTCGGGCCTGCGTGGCGCCATCCTCGCCAGCCCCTCCCAGCTGCAGGCCTGGCCTCCGTGGCAGCAGGGACGGTCTGTCTCAGCACTGGAGAGGCCACCAGGCCCACCGGGAAGAGCACGGCCACGGCCCGGGGCCCCCGCGGTGACGCCCTCCTCCGTTGCAGGTGCGGGGGACTCTGGCCCTGCTGTGCCTGAGCACTGGGACCCTCACCCACGTGCTGTGCCAAGCGCTCGCTTCCCCCACCTGCGGCCACGTGCGCCCCGAGGAAGGGCCCACCGCGCCTCGGGGCCTTGGCTCCGGCCGGGCCTGGGCGCCCCTGGGAGGGGAGGCCCGGCGGCGTCAGCACAAAGATTCCTGCCGGTGAGCGAGCCCGCGAGGCCCGCGGGGCGGCCGGCGAGCGAGCCCGCGAGGCCCGCGGGGCGGCCGCGCGCGCTCGCTCGCCGCTCCAGGCCGCCGCCTGCCCTCCCCCTGGGGCTCCCCAGCGGCGAGCATCGCCCTCTGCCACCTCCTGTTGGAAGAGGCAGGTCGGGGAGGGTGGGCTGTGAGGCGGGGGAGTGGTCGGGGGAGGGGGAGAAGCCCCGAACCGTATGGGCCGGAGTGGGGGCGGGGGCGGGGACGACCTGGGCGGCTCTTTGCAGCAAACGCAGGCTGCCACCCAGGGACTCCGACAAGGCCGCGAGCCCCGGGCCTACCTGGGCCGAGGTGGCGCCATCGCAGCCCTTCCACCTGGGCCGAGGTGGCGCCATCACAGCCCTTCCACCTGGGGTGGAGTCGCAGCCCGCGCCCCTCCCGCCCCGCTGGGGGGTCCTGGAATCCCAGCACACCCCCAGCGTACCCCCAACGCCCACTGGCCCAGCCCTCCCTTCTGGGTCAGCCCGGGCGTCTCCAAGGGCCTCCAGAGCTGCAGGAGCCCAGGCCCAACACCTCTGCCGGGCTCCGCAAGCGACAGCCCCGAGCAGACGGCGCCCGGGCTTGGGGTGGGCCTGGGCCCCATCCGCCCTGCTCTCAGGCCCCCCACTCAGGCCCCTCCCCGGGGCGCTCCTGGGTGTCAGGCCTGCCCTGCCCAGTCTGGCCTGCGGCCCCCTCCCTGCACCCTCGGCCTGGGCTCAGCCCTCCCTCTTGGCTGGACGGGACGGAGCAGGTGATGCGAGGCTGGCTGGTGGCTCCTGCCCTCACACCTGGCACCTCCC
This sequence comes from Physeter macrocephalus, assembly GCF_002837175.3. NCBI lineage: Eukaryota > Metazoa > Chordata > Mammalia > Artiodactyla > Physeteridae > Physeter > Physeter macrocephalus. The sequence continues at coordinate 181,880,607 of NC_041224.1, forward strand.
TCCGCAGGCTTGTCCTTGTGGAAAGCATCCCCCAGGACCTGCAGCCTGCAGCAGGCAGCCCGTCTGCCCAGCCCCTGGCCCAGGCCTGGCTGCACCTGCTGGACGCCGCCCGGGAGAGCGTCCACGTGGCCTCTTTCTACTGGTCCCTCACGGGGCCCGACACCGGGGTCAACGACTCGTCCTCCCACCTGGTGCGCCACCCTCCCCCCGACTCGGAGGCCGCGGGCCGCCCAGGGGCGGCACACAGCAAGCCCGGCGGGCAGCGCGTCTGTCTGACGGCGCTGTGGGCTGTCAGCGGCGCCTCCTGGGGAGTCTGGGCCCTTCCTGGTGCGGTGGGGGTGGCCTCTCACCGCTGGCCTGCTCTCGCAGGGCGAGGCCCTTCTGCAGAAGCTGCAGCAGCTGCTGGACAGAAACGTTTCCCTGGCTGTGGCCACCAGCACCCCGACACTGGTCCGGAACTCCACCGACTTGCAGGTCCTGGTGGCCCGGGGTAGGTTCCCGCCGTCCTGGGCCTGCGGACGGGCGAGAGCGGTGGGGCTGCCCGGGAAGGGGAGGCCGGGAGCCCAGGGCTGCGAGCGCCTTCAGGTGGGCCTCCCCGGGGGCTGGTTCCAGGGAGCCGGACGTATCATTTCCCAGGGGGCAGAGCACAGGGTGGTCTCCGGGCCTTGCTGAGCCCGGCCGCGTCAACCTGTGGGTGGTGGCTTGGCTGGGAGCCAGAGGCAGCAGGGACAATCCTCACAGAGCCGGGCCGCCTGGAGGGACCCCAGGCTGGTCAATGCCTCAGTTTTCCCACCTGTAAAATGGGAATAACAACATCAACTGAGTAGGGCTGCTGTGAGGAGAAAGGAATCCCCCCAACTGCAAAGAAAGAGCTGAGAATCTGGCTCAGCAGAAAGCGGGTTCACCGCACCGCCCTGCACCCTCGTCAGGCGCCCAGGTGCGACATGTGCCCATGGGAAGGCTCACCGGCGGCGTTTTGCACTCCAAGTTCTGGGTCGTGGATGGGCGGCACGTCTATGTGGGCAGCGCCAACATGGACTGGCGGTCGCTGACACAGGTGAGTCCCCGAGGCCCGAGAGGGGAGACCCCATGTCCCCATGCGGGCAGTCACCCTGGGGGAAGTGGCCATGTCTGTAACATCGCTGTGGTAGAAACACCTGGAGACTGGTTACCGGATTCTAACGGCACTGAACTCCTGCTGCGGAAGGTCACTTAAGCGCCCGGAAAGATGCTCAAGTCACCTTACCCAGGAGATCATGCAGACAAAGCGCGACCCCTTCTAGGAAAAGCAGTGCTTTAACCACGAGTCGAGACGGTGACAGCAGCCGTCGTTTAGCAGCGGAGAATGATTTTGTTTTCTTTCTTCTCTGTGCGTTTATGCGTTTTCTATCGTCTTTTGGTAATAAACACGTATTGCCCTTGGAATACAATGTTCAAGGAAAACAGGGACCCGCAGGGCACCCCCCCACCCCATAGCTTCGCCCAGCGCACCATCTACTACGGATTCTCGCGGGCGATGGTCGCTGCTGTTGAATGGCTGCCGAGCCGGGGGCTGCACCTGCCCGGCACCCCTGGCCCGGGGGGTCCACACGGCCCCAGAGGGGCCCCGCCCTCAGCGCTGCCCCGGTGCCTGCAGGTGAAGGAGCTCGGCGCCATCATCTACAACTGCAGCCGCCTGGCCCAGGACCTGGAGAAGACCTTCCAGACCTACTGGGTGTTGGGGGTGCCGAAGGCTGTCCTCCCCAAACCCTGGCCTCGGAACTTCTCCTCCCACATCAACTGCTTCCAGCCCCTCCGGGACCACTTTGACGGGGTGCCCACCACTGCCTACTTCTCGGTAAGAGTGGCCAGGGGGGCCGACTGGAGCCCCTGCTCTCCTGGCTGGCCAGAGGCACAGGGAGCCCCGCCCACCCCGGGCCTGCCCTGCAGACACGCCAGAGTCGGCTAGGTCCTCGGGGCCACGGCTCGGGGAGCCCCAGGGTGAGGGGCAGGCCCGGCCCCAGGAGAGGACGCGGTCATCGCCATCCACGGGAGACAGGCAACCCGAGTGCTTGTGGGGGTCGTCCTGAGGCCCTGGAGGCCTCCACGCACACGGTTGGATGGGGTCTGACTCAGGACCAGGGAGGTGGGGGGAGGACCCGTGCATCAGGCAATTCTGTCACTCTGGGGGGAGGAGAGGGGGACTGAGGGGCGGGAGGTCATGCCCACCAGCCATGACCCTCCCTCAGGGTACACGGCAGCTACCCCAGTGCTGGGCTACAGTGGAGACCCTGCCTCGGAGGCAGGGACGCTTCCCCAGACGTGGGGACCCAGGCTGAGCCGTGCAGGGAGCTTCCTCCGGAGTCAGGCCAGCCCGGGGCCCCTGTTTAGACCCGACGTCTTGTCTTCCTCCCGCTTCCCAGTGCTGGAGGGTGGGTGCACCGTGGCGTCACGGGTCCAGAAACCCAGTGGCTCAGAACCGGGTGGGCGGTGCCCTCAGGGACCTCTTTGCCCGCACAGGCATCGCCGCCCGCGCTCTGCCCCCACGGCCGCACCCGGGACCTGGACGCGCTGCTGGCGGTGATGCGGGGTGCCCGGGAGTTCATCTATGCCTCGGTGATGGAGTATTTCCCCACGACACGCTTCAGCCACCCCGCCAGGTAGGCCGGGAGGGAGCCGGGCGGCCCCGGACGGGGGAGGCCCCTCTGCCCGTGGGCAGCTCCTGGCCTGTCTCCTCGCCCGCCAGGACCCCTGCCCACTCGGGGCGTGTGGGCAGGGCCCGGTTGACCTGAGGCCCCTGACCCTCCCCCGCCCCCCTCCCCAGGTACTGGCCGGTGCTGGACACGGCGCTGCGGGCGGCGGCCGTCGGCAGGGGCGTGCGCGTGCGCCTGCTGGTCAGCTGCTGGCTCAACACGGACCCCAGCATGTTCCCCTACCTGCGGTCCCTGCAGGCCCTCAGCGACCCCGCGGCCAACGTGTCCGTGGACGTGGTGAGGACCCGCCCCCTGGCCGGGCCGGGAAGCAGCCTCCCTGCCGGCTGACACGCGCTCTCTGTTCCCCCAAGAAAGTCTTCATCGTGCCTGTGAGGAACCACTCCAACATCCCCTTCAGCAGGGTGAACCACAGCAAGTTCATGGTCACCGAGAAGGCGGCCTACGTAGGTGAGCAGGGGTGCGGGCCGCGGGCAGGGGCTCAGGACCCCTGGGTCCTGTGGGCTGCCGAGCGAGCAGACGCCAGCAGAGGGCCCACCGGCCCGCAGAAGGGATCGCGTCGCCCGGGCGGTGGCCAGGCCAGGGCGCTGAAGGGGGCGCTCTTCTTCCGTCCAGCGTGGACCCCGGGCGGGGACCTGCTGAAGGGCTCAGGCCCTCCCCCAGGGAGGCAGGTGGGGACCCCTGGCACCGAGCCCCCAGAGCACTGAGTCCGTGGGCTGCGGGGTGCAGCAGTCCCTCACGTGAAGAGCGGGCTGCACTCGGCGCCAGAGAGGCTCAGGGCTGGAGTCGGACCACGGCAGAGTGGCCTCTGGGGCCATCGGGCTGGGCCAGGCAGCAGAGGCCTGGTGCCTCTGGGCCTGGTGCCTCTGGGCCTGGTGCGGCCCAGAAACCCAGCGTCTCCGCCCACAGGCACTTCCAACTGGTCCGCAGACTACTTCAGCAGCACGTCGGGTGTGGGCCTGGTGGTCAGCCAGAGGGCCTCCAGCACCCGGCCGGGGGTGACCGCCGTGCAGGAGCAGCTGCGGCAACTATTTGAGCGGGACTGGAGTTCCCGCTACGCTGTGGGCCTGGACGGACAGGCCCAGGGCCAGGACTGTGTTTGGCAGGGCTGACGTCCAGCCCTTCCTCCCGAGCAGGCCTCCCTGCCTGGCCCCCAGTCTGGACCCCGAGCAGCTCCATCCGCACAAGCCCTGGTCAGGGGCGGGACTGCCCAATGCAGGGCAGGCGCAAACTGTTTGCTCTCCTAATCTGGCCCCTCTTAACCCCCCACCTCCTCCACGGAGCCCTCCAGGATGCCCTCCCTGGCTCCCACAGAGCCGCAATTCCTGCCCACACACGGAGCCTTTACAATACTGTGTGCCTCCCCGTTTCTCCTGTGAGTCCTGGGTCAGGCTGCGTCCCACCTTCTCAGCCCCAGGCTGGAGTTCAGCCTCTACCCACCTGCGAGGCGCCTGTGTCCACGAGGCCACACTGAGGCGGGGCTGGGCTTCCGCCATGCGAGCCCCTGACTCTCGCCAGCGTCCAGCCTCCCGCCCACAGGAACCCAGGGCCAGAGCAGGGGGCGGGGCTGGCGCCTGGGGTGGGCCCAGGCCTGATGGGGGCGGGGCTGGCGCCTGGCAGGGCGTGGGGGCGTGGGGTGGGGGGAGGCCTCATGGGGGCGGAGCTGGAGCCTGGGGTGGTGGGCCCAGGCCTGTAGAGGCCAAGCTGTTCGTGGCACCCAGTCCTGGTGTATAAGGGGCCAGGAACCGGGCGGTAGAGTGGAGAGGACCTGGGTTTGAGCCGGGGGGAGGGTGACACCAGCCAGGATGGGGTTTGGATGCAGCCCCATTGGAGCTCACCCTCTCTTGGGCCTCGCCCAGCACCTGCCCTGCAGAGGCAGGAGCCGAATCCTGGTCGGACAACTCGGTTCTGGCCCTTCTGCTAGGAATGCTGGGTCAGAAGCCTGTCTCGGCCCTGGCCTCGCCACCTCCTGGTTTCTGACCTCGGCTTCAGAGCCCACCTGCCCTCACAGAGGCCCCCAGGGCCCCCGAGGCCAGAGCCAACAGACCCTGGCGGCCGAGGGAGCTGAGCGAGTGGACCCCAGGCCCATCCCGGGCCGCGGCTCCCCAGCTCCCGCGTCTTCTTGGCCCCAGAGAGACCTGGCTGGGTTACTGTTGGACACCTTTGACGTGAGTGTCCTCGTCTGCAGGGAAGATCCCCAAACCCAGGCTGTCTCCCTGCCCAGACCCGCGGGGATCTGGAGAGAGTGCCACGGCTCCACGCGGCCTGAGAAGCGCCCAGGGCCTCTGGGAGCTGGTCTGTGCATGAGCTGCCCCTGGCGGCACCCCACTCCCACCGCAACCGTGCTGCAGGGCAGCGGCCCAGGAGCAGCAGACCCCAGGCCTTCTGTTGATCAGCCGTGGTCCAGGAGGGCTCTGTGCGCCAGGCTATGGCGGGGCAACAAGGCCGCAGCCAGCGCAAGGCCCACTGGGCCCAGGCCTGATGGGGGCGGGGCTGGCGCCTGGGGTGGTCCCAGGCCTGATGGGGGCGGGGCTGGCGCCTGGGGTGGGCCCAGGCCTGATGGGGGCGGGGCTGGCGCCTGGGGTGGTCCCAGGCCTGATGGGGGCGGGGCTGGCGCCTGGCAGGGCGTGGGGGCGTGGGGTGGGGGGAGGCCTCATGGGGGCGGAGCTGGAGCCTGGGGTGGTGGGCCCAGGCCTGTAGAGGCCAAGCTGTTCGTGGCACCCAGTCCTGGTGTATAAGGGGCCAGGAACCGGGCGGTAGAGTGGAGAGGACCTGGGTTTGAGCCGGGGGGAGGGTGACACCAGCCAGGATGGGGTTTGGATGCAGCCCCATTGGAGCTCACCCTCTCTTGGGCCTCGCCCAGCACCTGCCCTGCAGAGGCAGGAGCCGAATCCTGGTCGGACAACTCGGTTCTGGCCCTTCTGCTAGGAATGCTGGGTCAGAAGCCTGTCTCGGCCCTGGCCTCGCCACCTCCTGGTTTCTGACCTCGGCTTCAGAGCCCACCTGCCCTCACAGAGGCCCCCAGGGCCCCCGAGGCCAGAGCTGGGGGCTGGCTCAGTGTCCAACAGACCCTGGCGGCCGAGGGAGCTGAGCGAGTGGACCCCAGGCCCATCCCGGGCCGCGGCTCCCCAGCTCCCGCGTCTTCTTGGCCCCAGAGAGACCTGGCTGGGTTACTGTTGGACACCTTTGACGTGAGTGTCCTCGTCTGCAGGGAAGATCCCCAAACCCAGGCTGTCTCCCTGCCCAGACCCGCGGGGATCTGGAGAGAGTGCCACGGCTCCACGCGGCCTGAGAAGCGCCCAGGGCCTCTGGGAGCTGGTCTGTGCATGAGCTGCCCCTGGCGGCACCCCACTCCCACCGCAACCGTGCTGCAGGGCAGCGGCCCAGGAGCAGCAGACCCCAGGCCTTCTGTTGATCAGCCGTGGTCCAGGAGGGCTCTGTGCGCCAGGCTATGGCGGGGCAACAAGGCCGCAGCCAGCGCAAGGCCCACTTCACACACTGTGGGTCTGGTGGCCACACCTCAGTGGCAGCCTCAAAGGCCTCCAAAGCAGATCCCCGTCACAGGAGGCCCAGCTTGATGAGGCGTGAGAGGCCCCGGGGACCCCTTCTGGGGTGTGGGGGACAGACCCTGCCTCCTGGGACCCTGGAACCCAGGCCCTTGTGTGACCCCTCCCTCGGGGGAGGGCACCAGCTGCCTCGCCTGCGACGGGTAGAATGCACAGAGGTGGTTATGTGACACGAGGTGGATGAAGGAAACTCCCCTGAGCTGTCCTATGGAGAGGCCCGCAGGGCAGCGCCCCAGGAGCGGCCTCCAGCCTCCAGCCAGCAAGAAACAGGGCCCTCAGCCACCCGGCCTGCACCCAGCAGCCTTGTGAGTTTGGGAAGTGGTTCCTTCCCCAGCTGAGTCTGGAGATGAGACGGCAGCCCGGCCAGTGCCTTGATGGCGGCCTCACAGCACCCAGCTAAGCTGTGCTTGGACTCCTGGCCCACAGAGACTGGGGGATCATCAATGTGTGTTGTTTCAAGCCTCTCATTTGTCGTGATGCTGTCACACAGCGCAGGTGGCTCACACACGTTGTCACACAGAACAGAGGCCACACGGAAGGTGGAAGGGCCTGTGCTGTCAGCGGCTCCCCACGGGCTGACAGCTGCCTGCCCGGCCTCCAGCACCAAGGCTATGATATCTTATGCCTGGACTCTGGGTTCAGAGAGGAATGAAACCCACGGAGCCAGGCAGACCCCCTCTGCAGTGTTCCCAGGGGGCTGTGCTCCCCACGTCGGTCTGATGGGCAGGGCCAGGCGGGGCCTGGGAGAGGCGACTGCAGCCTCCTTGACTGCGGGACCCAGTCCCCCCTGAGCTTTCCCTCCCCCTGCCCCACCTTCCAGAGGGTTCCACATCCCCTACCTTGGGGGACCTTCCCAGCCGGCCAGGGGAGATGGGACTTCCCACGGTGGCCGGGTGAAGGGCCCAGCCTCCCAGGCTCTCTCAGGGCAGCACGGGAGGGGGTTGGGGGAGGCAGCCTTGGGAGCAGCAGGGGGTCCTCTGGGCCCAGCGTCCCCCAGCCCGGCCCTTCTTCCTGTAGCCTCAGCCATGAGCGCAGCCGCTCCTCTCCAAGCAGAAGGGAGGTGGGACAGGCTCCAGCTCCCGCTCCAGCACCTCGTGCCCACGGGCCCCTGAGGGGCGTCTGAAGCAGCAGGGAGGAGATCTGACCCCTGGAAGTTTGTAGGAAACTCCTTCAGCCTTGTTCTGAATCTGCTTCCCGTGGGCTGCTTGGGGAGGAGGGCCACCGTGGCAAAGGAAGCCTCTGAGATGGGCCCCCATCGGGGCCGGGGGCGCAGCCACCATCCCCCGCCCCCGAGGCCGAGGGCCCCTCTGAGTGCTGTGGCTGCCCTGCCCGCCGGCCACGCCTCGCGCCGCCTCCCAGCTGGGAGGGGGGTGTCTGTGTCCCCGGCCACACTGTGGACTCCGGGGCCCTCGCCTTCTTCCTCTTGCTCTCTCGCAGCCGCTGGCTCAGAGGAGGGTCCGGACAGACAGACGGATGAGTAAGCCGCCCTTGACTCTGCTTTCCAGAGCAACCTAGGAGCGTTTAGGACGGAGCGCGTGGGGGGAGAGCAGGGCTGGATTCCAACCCAGAACAAAACACCTCGCGGTCATCAATGGGGAGGCAGCACTTGCTTTATTGCCCGTCCAGGGAGCAGGCAAGCAGGTCCCGTCTGCAGCCTGGCTGCAGCGGGTACACTGAGGGGCTGGGCACGCCGGGGTGGGGGGTGCCGGCGGGCAAGCGGACGCCCACAGACGTCTCTGAACAACCTCCGCCGGCTCGCCCGCCCCCAGCCCGGTGCAGTGCGTCGTCACACAAAGCATCCCAAAGCTTGCCGCGCCGGCGGCGAGACATCCAGCAGCAGAGTGAGCCGGTTGTGAGCGAGCGGGGAACGGGGTCTCCCGGGACGCCGGGAAGAGGGAGACTGCCTCCACCCGGAGGCAGCAGCAGGACAGGACCTCTGCACCCACAGCCGTCACAGCCCCTTCTCCAAGCAGCAGCTGTGCTCTCGAGGGCCTCGTGGGCAGGGATCTCCAGTAACGTGTGTCTAACGAAGACCCTCAGGAGCGCAGGACCCTGCGTGGGGCCGGGCTCTCGTGGGGAGTCCGGATGCCGCCTCTGCTGCCGAGGTTCTGGGGGGCCGGCACGTTTGGGGTCCCGCTTCGGGAGGGCCACGTGAGGGTGGGGCCCCGCCGCGCTCAGGCATCTCCGCTTCGCTCTCGGTGCCGTGGAGCAGGGTGGACACACGCGTCCTCGCGGTGGGAGCTTCGCAGGGCCTCCTCTCGTCTGTCCGTCTGTCCTCACTTGGCGGTGGGCCCGGGTGCAGGTTTGTCCCGCCCTCTGGGTGCTGCTCCAGCAGGACCAGCTCCGTCCTCGCTGTGGACGTGGTCGTCGCTCTGGCGCCCGGCCTGGCGCCCGCAGTCTCCACCGGCTCGCCGTCCCCCTCGTCCTCTGGGGAGAGGCTCTCCGGGGCATCAAAGAACGTGACCGCATCCTCGCTGTGGACGTGGTCGTCGCTCTGGCGCCCGCAGTCTCCACCGGCTCGCCGTCCCCCTCGTCCTCTGGGGAGAGGCTCTCCGGGGCATCAAAGAACGTGACCGCTTGTTCTTGGGGTTTTTGCTCTGCCAGAGCCGCCTCGTCTTCAGAGCTTTCGCTCTTCTTGGTGGGAGAGGAGGAGAGCCCTAACGTGGGAAATCGAAACCAGCCCGCCTTCTGGGGCTTCTTCGGTAGCTCTGCCTCGGGCCACGCCCCAGGCTGTGTCTGGACGGCAGCCGCCGCGCGGGCTTCATCTTTGGAATCAGCGCGGGGCTCTTCAGCAGAGGAAGAAAACCCAACGTTGGGAAGCCAAAACCTGAACAGACCAGAAGATCTTTTACCTTCTGGTTTCTCTCTTGGAAGCCTGTCCTCCTCTGCCAGGGAGGTAGCTGCCTCTCCGCTGTCTTCTTCGGGGGGAAATTCGAGACCTTCTGCAGCCTCGTCGTCGTCGGAGCAGCTGCCGGCGGCACCCTGGTGGCCAGAGCGCACTTTGGGCGTGAATGTTGGCCGTCCAGGCACACTGACACCGGACGCGATCACTTCAAACGGTTCTCCGGTGTCCGGCTGCACATCTCCAGAGGCGGGCTCTGCTCCCGGGGCGGCCTGTTTGGGAGCCTCCTGCAGGCCCTCCCTCAGCCGGGAGTCTCGGACGCTCACCCGCGTGCGGGGCTCCGGCATCTTCACCTTTAGCAACGAGAATCCATAAGAAGCCGTTTGGATCTCGGACGCGGGGATCTCCAACTGCCGCACGACCTGGGCGGAAATAGCCTCGGGTCCCGAGAGGTCAGCCGACTCTGCCGTCACCCTGCTGTGGACGGCGACCTCGGGGCTCTCTCCCTGCACACAATGAATGTGCACTCTGGCCTTGGAAATGGGGGACGCTTCCGGGGAGAAGTCACGGGCCAGGGGCTGCTCCCCGGGGCTCCCAGCACCTGCCTTCAGGATGCTGGCACCCCAGACTCCCGGGCTTTCCTCTTGCAGGGCGTGGGCAAGGCTGCTCCCTGGGCACCGCACTTCCGTCACGGCGGGGATGAAGATGTCGGCCTCGGAGCTGGGGTCAGGAAAGGCGAACCTTGGCGCGCTTAACCTGGGCAGTCTGACAGTTACCACGGAGCCTTCCCAGGGCTGACCCGTGTTAACGACAGAAACCTGGGACGGCCCGTCGGTCCTGGACGCCTTCAGTTTAATGGGGCCTTCAGGCTGGGAGGACCATTCCCTCCCCTCGCCCGCAGCAAGGTCCAGTCCTGCAGGCCCAGCAGGAGGAGCCGTGCCCATTTCTCCCGGGGGAGCCTGGGTTCCTGACAGTCTGCCGCTGGGCATCTGAAGAGGGAGGGAGCCTTCCCCTGGACGGGCCCTGACCTCGGAAGGGGAAAGGTCCGCAGCGGGCACCCCTGCAGGGGAGAGGTGCGGCTCTGAGCCTTTGTCCTCAAGGTGTCTCTTTAGAACGCCTGTGTCTGCGTAGGACGCGAGCTCCGCAGCTGCCTCGTCTGCCCCTGCCTCTGGGGGCTGCAGGGACACAGCTTCTTCTGCCTCTGACCCAGGGACCCCCTGAGCCCTGACTGGAGCTGGCCTTTCTCCTTCCCCCAGCGCGCTGGCGGCAGGCGCGGGCACTGGCCCGCGAGCCCCAGCCGCCCCCCTCTCCTTGGCGGGGCGCCGGGTGCCGGGAAGGCGGAGGGCGGGCATCCTGAACCAGCCCCCCTGCGAGGTCGCGCTCTCCACCGCCGGAGAGTTCACATCTGCTGGGCTGCAGGACGGCTGCTGGGGGTCCCCTACTGAGGGCGCCGTCGCCTCGCCGAGAGGCTGGCTTATTGCCGAGCCGTCCCGAAGCCCGTGCCCTCGGCTGCTGTGTCCCAGAGACGGAGGGCCACCAGCTGACGAACTCACCCCCACCTTGGCCTTGCCGGGTCTGAGGTCGGATCTGGCAAAGTCCAGAAGGGGAGCGTGGGCCTGTGGCAGATGGGGGTCCACGCCCGCTCCTTCTGGGGGGCCGACCACCGTGCCGGTGCCCCCAGCACCAACCTCACCACTAGCCCTCTCTGTGGCACGACCGCCCCGCCCCGCCGGGGGCCTAGAGCGTGGAGCAGCGGGGTGTCCCCGGGGCAGGCCGGGCCCTCCCTCTGGAGCGGGCACTGTGAGAGGCGCGCGTTCCAGCACAGCGCAGCCAGGCGACTTCACGCCTCTCTCCTCTCCGTCCTTCTCCGGAAGCGCGTCCGCAGCCACCTCCACTGCAGACACAGGACACCCAGGGGGCACGCCCTCGTGACCCGTGTCCACAGCCACGCCGAGCTCTGCGTCGTCCAGGCCGCGTTCAGGGTCCCCTGGGGGCACCGCCCCCTTCTTGGGGGACCGCCTGAATGACGGAAGCTTGATCCACGGCGTTTTCAAGGGACTACCTTTCCCTCCACGTTCAGTATCTTTAGCTGGGGTCTCACCTGCAGCCACTGCCGACGGCCCCGCGCTGCGCGGCGCGGCCGTGGAGGCCAGGCCCCGGGCAGGGCCAGCAGTGGGTAGAGAGGGCCCACAGTCCCCGGGACCGGCCTCCACCTCTGCGTCGGCTGCTTCGGGGACAGAAAACCCGAACGTTGGTGGCTGAAACTTAGGAAAACTCACCCGACCATATGAGGCCAGATACATGGGGTCCACAGGGCCTGCGGGACTGGCAGTCTGGGGCACTGCCGCTCTCTCCTGGGTTGGGAGACGGGCAGAACTTTCTGTGCCGGGAAGATGGGCATCGTTCTGGGAACAAGGGGCTGCTTCCCGAGAGAGCTCCGGGGGGGCGGCGGCTCCGGGAACAGTCACCTGGTATTTTGTAAGTATGATGCCCTCGGCAGGAGACAGAGAGGCAGGCTCGGCATGGGTACCACTGAGATCAAGGCTGCCAGAAAGACCAGGCCAACCCAGCCACGGAACAGGCACGGACGGCTGCCTGGTAGCCAAATCCTGCGTGAAAGATCCACCACCACTAAATTCTGAGAACGTGACAGAAGTACTTGGGGGCAGTTTGGGCCCCTTGATGTCCACCTGGGGGGCCTTGATGTCCACCTGGGGGGACTTGACGTCCACCTCGGGTACCTTGATGCTGGGTCCAGGCACCTTGGGCAGGTGGCCCTTAAGCCCGATTCCCGCCGCTGCTTCCTTGGGCTCCGATTCGGGAAGGTGGCCCTCCGGGAGCTTCACGCCCACCTCGGCGGCCTTGACCTCCAGCTCGGCGGAGGGCAGCTAGGTCGCCCGCCAGCTTGGTGCCCACGGCCTGGGTGTCCACCTCCAGGCTAGGCAGTGACATCTTCACATCAGGGGCTGTCACCTCAGCTTTGGCGTCCTTCACGTCCCGTTTGGGCCCATTGATGTCCACCTGGGGGGCCTTGATGTCCACCTCGGGTACCCCGATGCTGGGTCCAGGCACCTTGGGCAGGTGGCCCTTAAGCCCGATTCCCGTCGCTGCTTCCTTGGGCTCCGCCTCGGGAAGGTGGCCCTCCGGGAGCTTCACACCCACTTCAACGGCCTTGAATTCCAGCTCGGCGGAGGGCAGCTCAATGCTGAGGTCACTGGTCTTGCCATCGGCCTGCAGTGAGGGCAGGGTCACCTCGGCCTGGGCCTTGGGCACGGACACCTCCACCTTGGCCTTGACGGACTTGCTGGGCGCCGAAACCCCAATGGACGGCATCTTGAACTTGGGCATTTTGAACTTGCTGTCTCTGGGGGTCACCTCCTTGTCTCCCAGGGACACGTCACCCACCAGCTTGCTGCCCGTGACCTGGGTGTCCACCTCCAGGCTAGGCAGTGACACCTTCACGTCGGGGGCCGTCACCTCACCCTTGGTGTCCTTCAGGTCCAGTTTGGGCCCCTTGATGTCCACCTGGGGAGCCTTGATGTCCACCTGGGGGGACTTGATGTCCACCTCGGGCACCTTGATGCTGGGTCCAGGCACCTTGGGCAGGTGGCCCTTAAGCCCGATTCCCGCCGCTGCTTCCTTGGGCTCCGATTCGGGAAGGTGGCCCTCCGGGAGCTTCACGCCCACCTCGGCGGCCTTGACCTCCAGCTCGGCGGAGGGCAGCTCAATGCTGAGGTCACTGGTCTTGCCATCGGCCTGCAGTGAGGGCAGGGTCACCTCGGCCTGGGCCTTGGGCACGGACACCTCCACAGCAGCCTGGACGGACTTGCTGGGCGCCGAAACCCCAA
>NC_041224.1:181894972-181896641 GCF_002837175.3 Physeter macrocephalus
TGAACTTGGGCATTTTGAACTTGCTGTCTCTGGGGGTCACCTCCTTGTCCCCAAGGGACAGGTCGCCCGCCAGCTTGGTGCCCACGGCCTGGGTGTCCACCTCCAGGCTAGGCAGTGACATCTTCACATCAGGGGCTGTCACCTCAGCTTTGGCGTCCTTCAGGTCCCGTTTGGGCCCCTTGATGTCCACCTGGGGGGCCTTGATGTCCACCTCGGGCACCTTGATGCTGGGTCCAGGCACCTTGGGCAGGTGGTCCTTAAGCCCGATTCCCGCCGCTGCTTCCTTGGGCTCCGCTTCGGGAAGGTGGTCCTCCGGGAGCTTCACGCCCACCTTGGCGGCCTTGACCTCCAGCTCGGCGGAGGGCAGCTCAATGCTGAGGTCACTGGTTTTGCCGTCGGCCTGCAGCGAGGGTAGGGCCGCCTCGGCCTGGGCTTTGGGCACGGACACCTCCACGGCGGCCTCGACGGACTTGCTGGGCGCCGAAACCCCAAAGGACGGCATCTTGAACTTGGGCATTTTGAACTTGCTGTCTCTGGGGGTCACCTCCTTGTCCCCAAGGGACAGGTGGCCTGCCAGCTTGGTGCCCACGGCCTGGGTGTCCACCTCCAGGCTAGGCAGTGACATCTTCACATCAGGGGCTGTCACCTCAGCTTTGGCGTCCTTCAGGTCCCGTTTGGGCCCCTTGATGTCCACCTGGGGGGCCTTGATGTCCACCTCGGGCACCTTGATGCTGGGTCCAGGCACCTTGGGCAGGTGGCCCTTAAGCCCGATTCCCGCCGCTGCTTCCTTGGGCTCCGCCTCGGGAAGGTGGCCCTCCGGGAGCTTCACGCCCACTTCAACGGCCTTGAATTCCAGCTCGGCGGAGGGCAGCTCAATGCTGAGGTCACTGGTCTTGCCGTCGGCCTGCAGCGAGGGCAGGGTCACCTCGGCCTGGGCCTTGGGCATGGACACCTCCACAGCAGCCTGGACGGACTTGCTGGGCGCCGAAACCCCAATGGACGGCATCTTGAACTTGGGCATTTTGAACTTGCTGTCTCTGGAGGTCACCTCCTTGTCTCCCAGGGACACGTCACCCACCAGCTTGCTGCCCGTGACCTGGGTGTCCACCTCCAGGCTAGGCAGTGACACCTTCACGTCGGGGGCCGTCACCTCACCCTTGGTGTCCTTCAGGTCCAGTTTGGGCCCCTTGATGTCCACCTGGGGGGCCTTGATGTCCACCTGGGGGGACTTGACGTCCACCTCGGGTACCTTGATGCTGGGTCCAGGCACCTTGGGCAGGTGGCCCTTAAGCCCGATTCCCGCCGCTGCTTCCTTGGGCTCCGATTCGGGAAGGTGGCCCTCCGGGAGCTTCACGCCCACCTCGGCGGCCTTGACCTCCAGCTCGGCGGAGGGCAGCTCAATGCTGAGGTCACTGGTCTTGCCATCGGCCTGCAGTGAGGACAGGGTCACCTCGGCCTGGGCCTTGGGCACGGACACCTCCACCTTGGTCTTGACGGACTTGCTGGGCGCCGAAACCCCAATGGACGGCATCTTGAACTTGGGCATTTTGAACTTGCTGTCTCTGGGGGCCACCTCCTTGTCCCCAAGGGACAGATCGCCCTCCAGCTTGCTGCCCGCGGCCTGGGTGTCCACCTCCAGGCTAGGCAGTGACACCTTCACGTCGGGGGC
>NC_041224.1:181900250-181942805 GCF_002837175.3 Physeter macrocephalus
CCACGTCGGGGGCTGTCACCTCACCTTTGGCGTCTTTCAGGTCCCGTTTGGGCCCCTTGATGTCCACCTGGGGGGCCTTGATGTCCACCTCGGGCACCTTGATGCTGGGTCCAGGCACCTTGGGCAGGTGGCCCTTAAGCCCGATTCCCGCCGCTGCTTCCTTGGGCTCCGCCTCGGGAAGGTGGTCCTCCGGGAGCTTCACGCCCACTTCGACGGCCTTGACCTCCAGCTCGGCGGAGGGCAGCTCGATGCTGAGGTCACTGGTCTTCACGTCGGCCTGCAGCGAGGGCAGGGTCGCCTCGGCCTGAACCTTGGGCACGGATACCTCCACGGCGGCCTCGACGGACTTTCTGGGCGCCGACACCCCAAAGGACGGTATCTTGAACTTGGGCATTTTGAACTTGCTGTCTCTCTCTAGTCCATCTGTGCCTTTTATGTCTGTCTCTAATGTTACTACTGTGATGCTGCTTTCCTGTTCCTTCTCTGTTTCCCGGAGTTGTGTCGCTTTGTCTCCTTTTGCCCCCCTCGCTGGTGACCACGCAAAGGAGGGCAGCGTGAACTTGGCCATTTTCATCTTCGCCTCCTTCGCCGCCGTGTGCCGGTCTCCACCCTCGCTGTCCTCTTCTCTCTTCTGCGCTGCGTCTTCCTCCGTTTCTCGTCCCTCTTGTGCTGGCAGAGGGACTGGGGGTTGTGCGGTCCTGTGCGTCTTCTCTGCTTCACCCGCATTCTCCCCCTTGGCCTCCGTGTCCTCCCCAGAGACGCTTGTCTGCCTTGCTCCCCACTGGAGAGCTGTCGTGGCTCCTTCTTTCTCGAGCACGTTTTCTTTGTAAAGTCCAAACTTGGGTGTCTTTAAGGTGGGTATGCGGATGTGGAATTCTGGTCGGTGGTTTTGGTGGCTGCCTTGGTCTGCTGAGTCTGGCAGAGACAGCCTGGCAATGCCAATCTGCAGCGCCTGCATGCCCTCCCTGGCCCCCTCCCTGCTCTGTCTTGGGGCTGGGCCCACCCCGGGTTTTCCCTGGGGCACAATCTCCTCCTTGTCCCTGGCCTCTTTTGTCTTTCTTCGGAGTCTGGGTGCTGGGCCGGCCCCTTCCCCCGGGGCTCCCTCACTGGGGAGGCCGGGCTCCGTGGGGGGCTCGGCGTCCTCTGGCAGCCCTGCCGTCCTGTCCTCTCTCCCGCCACGTGCGGCAGCCCTGGCGGCCTCTCGCCCGGAATCCCAGGGCCCTGTCTCCACCAGGACCCCAGCCTGGACTGTCCCACCGTGGGCTCCCCTGCCCGACAGCCCCTTCCCTGAGCCCACCCGGAATCTCAGGTTCGGGAAACTTCTCTTCCGCTGCCTGCCCGGGCCTGCTTCCGGCACCTGCTCCCCTTCCGGGAGCTGGGCCTCCGTGTCTGTGCTCGTGGCGGACAGGTCAGGCCCGTCCCCTCGCTCGTAGGCCTCCGAGGAGCTGTGTGACCTCCGGGGCCCTGGCCCACGCTTGCTCTTTAGAGCTTGGAATTTGGGCCAGGAGAGCCGCTCCCTCTGGGGCTGCCTGCCTCTGCCCTCCCTGGGCTTGGAGATGAGGCTCTCCTGGTCTCCGTCCTCCTGCAGCGTCTTCGTGGGGGTCTCCGTGCACCCGTCGGCGATATCCTGGTCCTGAAACAGGGAGAGGGAACCTTTTGGCCCCCCGTACAGGGAGTCGGAGGCAGGGGCTCCGGGGACGGGAGGGGGCAGTGGGGGTCCCATCCCAGCCTCAGCCTGCGCACCAGGAGCCCAGCCGGGGCCCAGCTTTGCTGGCCACGCAAACTCACCTGCTCCTTGCTGCCCCCTGAGCCACACTGAGCGCCGCCGGAAGCTCCCTCCTCGTCCTCCCTGGCAGGAAGTTGCCGTTTGATCGTGAACTGAACCTTGTAAGGCTCTGAGTACTGAAGGATTTTGAGAGCATCTTCGTATTTAATGTCGTCAAAGAATATGGTTGTGCTGAGCAGCTGATCCCCTAGACAAAGACAGAGCGGTCCCCGCACCTTAGTGTCCCGGACCTCGTAGGGCATCACGGGAGGGGTCCGCAGGGGTGCGTGACCGAGAAGGCGACCCCGCTCGGGCTGCCCGGCCCCTTCCTTCTCTTGAGCCCCGGGTGGGAAGGAGCCCCCATTTCCAAGCAGAAAACCTGTCAGAGTGAGTGGCCCCAGCCTGGACACAGCTAAGCAGTCTCTAGGGGCTCAGCCGAGTCCACTGTGGCCTGTCCCCCTCCAGGCCCCCCTAACCTGATGGGACCACGGGGACATGGGGATGGGGCCATCCTGAGTCCACTGTGGCCTGTCCCCTTCCAGGGCCCCCTAACCTGATGGGACCACGGGGACGTGGGGATGGGCCATCCTGAGTCCACTGTGGCCTGTCCCCCTCCAGGCCCCCCCATCCTGATGGCACCACGGGGACGTGGGGATGGGCCATCCTGAGTTCCCCTTGGCCTGTCCCCCTCCAGGCCCCCCCATCCTGACGGCACCACGGGGACGTGGGGATGGGGCCATGGCACCTTCTCTCAGGCTGAAGAGCTTGGCAGCTGAGGACTCCTTCAGCACGTGCTGGACAAAGATCCCCTGGTCCCCGCCGCCTGTCACACTGTAGCCACTGGCTCCGGCCTCCACCTTGGTCTTCAGTGCCCCGCCCGTCGCCTCCTGCGTGGACGAGGGCAGAAGCACATCAGGCCTCAGTGAGCGTACGCCTATCCCACAGCGGGCGTGGGTGCTGGGCGGCTGCATCCCCTGAGGCCGGGGACCCCAGAGTCCTCCCAGCGTTAGGCGGCTGAGCCCGGGCGCGGGGTCCAGGCCCTGGGGGAAGCCAGCTGCAGCCGCCTCAGTTGGAAGCAGCCTCCCTCGCCCCCGTCCCCACCTGCCAGGACTCAGGAGCAGCCCGGCCGCGGCCATCCGGGCCCAGCGGGGCTTGGCAAGCAGAGGGGAGAGTCTTCTGCTTGCACGCGGCCAAAGCGTTCCTTTATCAGCTCCCGGTTCACCCCCACACTCACTCCAAGCACCGGTCTTGGACAAGGTAGCTGGTGCTCAGACCAAGGAGGGTCATAAACGCCGAGGAAAATACTGGAAACGGCAGGGCCAGCCTGACCTCGGACACGACAGTTCCTCTGGGTCTGGGAGAGCGTTAGAATTGCTGGGGCCGCCAATGACAGCAGGCAGCGCACCCTCCTGGCTGGGAGCCTACAGAGCCCAGCCCCTCCCGTGGCCTTGGATGCAGCAGGCAGCAGCCGTACCCACTGTACAGCTGAGAACACCGAGGTCCGTGCACCCGGGTCCATCTGGTCAGCAGTCTGGGCCCTTCACCATGAGAGTAGAGGGGGAGGCCTGGACCAGTGTTCTGGAGCCCCTACCCACCCCCGGGCCTGATGAGGGCGGTGGCACGCCCTTCCCCAGGGCACAGGGGCACGCTGCCAGCTTTCCGGCTCCTCGCCTTCTCGCTCTGGCCCTGGCTTCCCCCGCTGGAGCCCGTGTGGACGGGCCGCCCCCCCTACATCAGCTCCTGGCACACCCACCTCCAGACGGCTCATCCTGGAAAGCGTCTGAGAGTCCCCCGAATCCCGCTTCCACCAGGACCTCCGCCTCCTTGGCGTGTCTTCCTGCAGCAGCGACAGACAGCGGGTCACCAACCTGCCCCAGCCCAGGGGAGGGGAGGGACTCGGGGAGGCCCCAGCTCAGGGGCTACATCCCCCAGAGCGCGCTGTGTGCAGGCGGAGCTGAGTTCCTCCGGGGGAAGGCGACTCTGGGCCTTGGTGATTCCCACAGGGCCCAGCCCCCCTGTCCGCAAGTAGAAACAGTACAAGAATGAGGCCTTTGGGACTTCCCTGGCGGTCCAGTGGTTAGGACTCCGTGCTTCCACTGCAGGGGGCACGGGTTCGAGCCCTGGTCAGGGAGCTAAGATCCCACATGCCGCACAGCACGGCCAAAAGAAGTAAGTACGTAAACAATTCTGAAAAAAGAATGAGGCCTTTAGTAAACACGCCTGGTCCACGCCTTCCCCCAGGTGTCTCCAGAGGTGGCCGCGGGACCCTGTCTGTGTCTCCTCGTCAGAGAGGGCACGTGTGTGCACACATCCTGTGTCCCGTCGCACACAGGAGCGCGAGGCCTGTGCCCCACGCGCACACGCGTGTGCCGTCTCAAGTGTGTCCTGGCCAGCTGATGGAAGGGCTCCGGCGAAGGACCGAGGAGTCAGAGAAGACAGCCGAGTGGACACCGCCGTGGCAGGGCCGTGTGGCTGCACAGGTGCGTGCGTGAGTTGCCCGCACGGGGGGATGCGGGAGGCGTGGTCACCTGTGGCCGCACACCTGAGCCTTCCCTAAGCCTGTGGGTGTCTGTAGAGCAGGCTTACCGGGAGTCCGAAGCTGGCACCCTCAGTCACGTGCTCGTAGACAGGCGAGGACCCCTGCGGCCGGGGCCGAATGCTCTCATCCGCAGACCCTTCAGTCACCTGGCAGGAGGAGAGAATCAGTTCACCCTCAGCCACTCGGGCTCTGCTCAAGTCCAGGAAAGGAGGGGGGTGGGGGCTACGAGTGAGGCACACATCCTCTCTGGACCTCACTTACAGAGTGGTCCTCCTCGGTTTCTGCATCTGGCTGTTCAGGCTGCAACTGCCGGCCAGACACTGCGAAGGGAAAGGATGAGTCAGTGGAGCCTCGCAGGTGGGCAGAGCAGAGGGTGGAGCTGGGGGTAGGGGCCCAGGAGAGGCTGTATGCCACAGAGGTGGTGTAACCCTGGACACTGGGTCTGGGAGCACATGCAGGGGTCGGGGGAGGACGCACAGCCACTGAGCCGGGGAGGTTGTGAGATCAGGTGTGATGGCAGTGAGCCAGGATGGGGGGGCGGGGGGGGCGGGCTCAGACAAAGTAGATGACTCCACAGATTTAGTCAAAGAAAGTTACTAAACAAATACACAAACAAAACAATAACTACAACCCTGACAGGGAGTCAGAATCCAGCGTTACCATGATATATAAACTATAATGTCCAGCATTCAACAGAAAACTACATGACACGCAAAGAAACAAGAAAGTACGATCCACACTGAGGAACAGAGCAGTTAACGGAAACAATCTTTGAATGTCCACAGCTGTTGGATTTGGCACAGACTCCAAAGCAACATTCATAAATTTATTCAAAAAAGTGAAGGAGACCATGTTTAAAGAATTAATGAAAAATATGATGACAATGGCCCAATGAAGAAAGAATGTCATAAAGAAACAGAAATTATATTAAGAAAAAAAAAGGCAAATGGAAACTCTGAAGTTGAAAGTTTACTAGAGGGACTCAATAGCAGGGCTGAGATGCCAGTGGAAGGAAACAAAAAACTTGTAGATTAGGGGAATTCCCTGGTGGTCCAGTGGTTAGGACTCGGCACTTTCACTGCCAGGGTGCAGGTTCAATCCCTGGCTGGGGAACTAAGATCCCTCAAGACACACAGTGCGGCCAGAAAAAACAACAACAACAAAACAAAACAAACAAAAAACTTGTAAATTGATAGAAATTAACCAATTTGAAGAACAAGGGGAAAAGAATTGAAGGAAAATGAATAGAGCCTGAGAGATCTGTGAGATGACATTAAGAACACCAATATATGTGTAGTTGAAGACTCAGGAGGAAACGAGAGAGAGAGAGAGGGAGGCAGAAAAAATGTTTGAAAGAATAATGGCTAAAAACAATCTACGGATCTCAGAAGCTCAACAAACCCCAGTAGGATAAACACAAAGGGATCCAGACCTAGACAATCACATCAAAATGTTCAAGGGAAAGAGAAAATTTTTTTTGGGGGGGGGGGTAGGCGGGCCTCTCACTGTTGTGGCCTCTCCCGTTGCAGAGCACAGGCTCCGGACGCGCAGGCTCAGCAGCCATGGCTCACAGGCCCAGCCGCTCCGCGGCATGTGGGATCCTCCCGGACCAGGGCACGAACCCGTATCCCCTGCATCGGCAGGCAGACTCTCAACCACTGCGCCACCAGGGAAGCCCGAAAGAGAAAATTTTGAAAGCAACAAGAGAGAAGTGGCCCATCACATTTAATAGTACAGCAATACAATTACTAGTCGACACCACGGAAGCTAGAAAAAAGTGGAACAATATTTTCAAATTGCTGAAAGAAAAACTTTGTTAACCATGAATTCCATATCTAGCAAACTGTCCTCCAAAAATAAAGGCAAAATAGGGTCTTCCCTGGTGGCACAGTGGTTAAGAATCCGCCTGCCAATGCAGGGGACGTGGGTTCAAGCCCTGGCCCAGGAAGATCCCACATGCCACAGAGGAACTAAGCCCGTGTGCCACAACTACTGAGCCTGCACTCTAGAGCCCACGTGCCACAACTACTGAAGCCCGTGCGCCTAGAGCACGTGCTCCACAACAAGAGAAGCCACTGCAATGAGAAGCCCATGCACTGCAATAAAGAGAGTAGCTCCCGCTCGCCGCAACTAGAGAAAGCCCATGTGCAGCAATGAAGACCCAATGCAGCCAAAAATAAATAAATAAAATAAATAAATTTATTTTTAGAAAAAGATGTGTAGCTAATAAGCCAATAATGGAAATAAAATGCAATACTAAAAATACACATTGTTTTTATACATATATATAATGTATATAAATAATCTACATTAATATATAAATCTAATGTATAATTAATTATATATAACATATACATCTATATTAGTTTATAAATACAAAATTTATATTTATATATGTAATGTATGTTATTAAGTAATTATCTTATATATAATGTATGTTATTAAGTATATATATGTAATGTATGTTATTAAGTAATTATATACCTGTGTATATATTTAATTAATTCTAAAACAAGATAAGGAACCAGGGAAAGAGGAGCAAAGGATGGATGGAATAAAATATAAAGCAATTAGCAAGATGACAGGATTGAAACCAGCCATTTTGACAATACATTAAATATAAAAGGACTTAACATTCCAATCAAAAAGGTAGAGATTATCAGATTAAATTGAAAAAGCAAGACCTGACTACATGCCATCTAGGAGAAATGGCCTATAAATATAAAGAAGTTAAAAGAAAAGGAAAGAAAAAATACATACAGTGCAATAACTAATCACTTCATAATAATAAAGGGCACAATTCATTAAAAAAATAATAACAAACCTAAGTCTGTATATACCTAATAACAGAGGCTAAAAACACTGAAGTGAAAGCTGGCAAAAGTGAAAGGACAAAAAAGACAAATCCACAATTACAGTAGAGATTGTAACATTCCTCTCAGTTATCGATTACGATAACCTTACAAAACAGAATAGGTAAGAACACTGATCCACCCATCAACCAATGAGACCACAGCGGAGATCACTCCTCCTGACAAGAGTAGAGTACACATTTGTCTTAAGTGCACATGGGACATTCACCAAGATAGATCACATGCTGGCTCATTTAAATGTCTCAGTAAATTTAAAATAATTAAGACCATTTCAAATCAACTAGGTATTTTCTCTGACTTTCAACGGAATCAAGACAGTACAGTATAACCACAAATATCAGTGAAAACGGATAGAAAGTCCAGAATAGTCCCACACTTTGTAAGATCAATTAATTTTTGACAAAGCAGCCAAATTATTTCAATAGAAAAATAATAGTCTTTTCAACAATGGTGCTGGGACAAGTGGATATTTATTTGGGGAAAAAAACCCTAGACCCTTACAACATAGTACATGTAAAAATTAACTCCAAATGAATCATAGAGCTAAATGTAAAACTTACAACTATAAAACTTCTAGAAGAAAACAGAGGAGAAATTCTTCACCTTGGGGGAGGCAGTGTTTTCTTAGGCAGGATACAAAAGGTGTGAATCATAAAAGAAAATCTGATCAATCATATTTCACATAATTAAATACTTCTAGTCTTGAAAGACATTCTTTAGAAAATGAAAAGGCAATTCAATATATCTGACAAAGAACTTGCATCCAGAAGAATTCCTGCAAATCAATAGAAAAAGACCCAAAAAACCCACCTCAATTAAAAGGGGGCAAAAGATTTAAACAGACACTTCACAAAAGAAGAGGTACCAGTAAGCACGGAAAAGATGGTCAACTTTAGTCGTCAGGGAAATGCAAATTATTAATAAAACCAATGGCACAAAACAAAGGTCCCGGAACCAGACTCAACAGATATAAGGCTGTGGGAAAGTAATGATCTTTTCAGTCAGCAGTGTGGGGTCCACTGGAAATTCACAAGGAATAATATTGATCTCGACCCCTAGGTCAACCCCAGGAAGTATTAATTTCATGTGGATTGCAGATCCAAAGTTTAACGATCCAGTTTCCAGAAGATAAACAGAAGTGACACTGGAGATAGGGAAACAATTCTTAACCAGGACATAGATAACACTAGCCCTAAAGGAAACAACTGATTGTTAAAATTATTAAATTAGGGACTTCCCTGGTGGCGCAGTGGTTAAGAATCCAATGCAGGGGACAGGGGTTCAACCCCTGGTCGGGAAGTAAGATCCCACATGATGTGCAGCACGGCCAAAAAACCCAGTAGAACGAAAAAAACTTGGGAGTCTCTGTCCAGCGAACTGCGTCCACAATGTGGGTGAATTTCACAAACTTAGTGCTGCAATAAAGCTAGACATAAAGAGCTCAAACAGAGCCCGCTGCACGCAGTTCACAGGTGCACTGGTGTTGGAAGTCCTTTGGGAGGGGGCAGACCAGCGGCGGAGAGGCCTCTGGTGGGGGTAAGGGGTACTGGTTACACCAGTGTGTCCACTTTGGGAAAATGCATCCAGCTACACACATATGATTTGTACCTTTCCCCCAAAATGGTAAAATTCTACATAAAATTGAAATGAGGAAATTATAAACTTTATGCCAATAAATCTGCACATGGAGAGGAATCGGACATATTCCTACAGAAACAGCGCTGCGAGCACCCCACAAGGAGAAACAGGCTACGTAAACAGTCCTGTGATGATTCCACAACCAAAGCCCTTCCTTAAACCCGGTCCACAAGCAGCTCGGGGCCCAGCGCCCCCGGAACTGTACTCAGTGTTCCAGGAGAAGCAGCCCAGGGTCTCACACTCGGCCTGGCCCTGGGCTCAGCCACACCCTCTGCGGCTGTGACTGCACTGCTGGTGAGGAGGGGACACGGGTGCCCACTCCCAGCCCACCGCAGCCAGCAGGGCTCGGAGCCGGGAGGGAATCCCTGTCCCACAGGCCGGGCAGCCGGCACGGGCACCAGGCACGTCCCTGTCCCCATGGAACACACAGGGGAAGCCCAGTCCTGGCGGGAGTGCAGGTTTGGCTGCTACTCTCCGGCCGATTTGCTGTGTGACCCTGAGCAAGCCCGTGCCTGCTCTGAGCCTTGATTCCCCCATGGATGTCAGAGGGCTACTCTGCCCACCCAGAAGCCCAGAGGGACCGCGGGGAGGGGGGGGGACGGAGAGGAGGTTGTGGAGCAGGCGGAGGGCGGGGGGGCGGGGGGGGGCGCGAGTCCCAGGCTGATTCAGGCCCCGCCCGCGGGAGCGGTGGGGATCAGAGCCTGTTCCCCACCGAGCCCGCTGCCCTGCGCGGAAGCCAAGGGCGGGGCAGCTCACCCCACTCTCTCCGGCCGCAGTTTCCCTTCCAGTTCGGCCGAGACCCTCACCCCCAGCCCCAAAGTGGGCGCGCTGTGGGTGAGCAACGAGGACTCTGAGGCTGGGGGAGGGGAAGCCAGTGGCCCAGGCGGCTCAGCCCGCGGGGCGGCGCGGGGACTAGACGCGGCGGGCGGAGCCCAGGGTGGCCCGCGGCCACCCCGGGCCCGGTCATTGCGGGGCCGCCTCTCCCGCCCTGTGCCCGGCTCGGGGCGTCGGAGGGTCCCCGCCGGCCTGGGCTCGGGGCTGGGGCAGCCGGCGGAGGGGCGGGGAGGTCTGCGGAGCTGGCGGACGCGCCCAGAAAGGCAGCCCGGCCTCCCCTGAGCCCCCAGCCTTCTCTGAGTCACAGCGGAACAAGGCCCGTTCCGCCCCCCGCGCGGGGCAGGCAGGCGAGTCCCTGGGGGCGAGGGCGGCGGCGCGCCCAGGCCTGGGAAGGCTCTGGACCGCGGCTGCTGGAGGAGGGGACCCCGAGCGGCTGTGCGCTCGGGCCAGCCAGCGGGGCCTTGGGCTGGGCGCCGTGTGCCGGGGGGATGCGGTGGAAGGCCCCGAATTCGGGCGGGGACCCCCGGGCCCTGAGGAGCCGTACCGCCAGATCCGCTCCAGGGCAGGGCTGAGGAAAGGTGTTAACAGCCGGGAACCTGGGAGCGGGGGAGGCTCAGCCAGCCCTGCTCCAGCTGGACCACCGCCCCTGCCTCTGGGCCCCCACCCGGCCCAGTCCTGCCCTCCCAGCCACCCCCTTGGGTGCAAGAGCCCTACACCCAAGGTAGGAAGAAAAAGCGGAGCTCAGGGAGGCGGGGACAGGCCTCTCCCAAGGTCAGACCGCTGGGAAGATGCCCGGCTGTGGTTTTAAGCCCCGGGTCCCTCTGCACCCTTAGGGCAGAACCCCAGGCTGGCTGGAGCCTGGCCCAGAGATGCACAAACAGGAAGGAGGAAGTCCTGGCTGCCACAGGGCAAGGCCGCCAGCAGCCCTGCCAGCCTCAGATAAGCCCCTGGGGAGGGAAAAGGAGGCACCCAAGTACCCCCCAGAGCACTGTCCTGCCAGTCCCCGTGTCCTGAGGGCCCCACCCCCTGCGTGCGTGGGAGGTGTCCCAACAGCCTGCCTGGCCTGGCCCTGGCCCCGCCGATAGCCCAGACCCGGCAGTCGCCTCGAGTAATGACTAATAAAACAAGGCCACCAAGGCCCCGCTTTACAGAGAAGGATGTGGAGGTGCCATGCTGAGCCAGGCCCAGCAGGTCCTGCTGCTGGCACCTGGTACTTCGCCAAATGCCCCCCCCTCCTCGAGGCTCCAGGCCCTGCTGTGGCCCCAGCACCCTGGCTGGGCTACATGACCATCCAGCCCCTCACCCTAACTCTTCCATGGCCTCAAACACTACCTACCGGGGGACCTGGGGCGGGGGGGGTGTTGGCACCACGTCAGCTGCAAAGCTTCACTCCCGGGAATTGTAATATTCTGGGGTGGGACCTCCAGGAAGTGGGTCTTCGGAGGGGGCAGAGCCGAGGAGGCATGCGATGCTGGCTGAGGGGGCAGGTGGAGGGGGATGCAGAAAGGGGGCGTTGGCCTGGATGACTTCCCCATGCTTACCTTGCCCCCTGGGGCCCGGACTGAGTGGGGCCTCTCCCGCCAGCCCCCAGCCAAGTGGGGCTTCTTAGGGGGCCCAGAGCAGGGCCACTCGTGGGTGTGGCAGTTTTGCTTAAACAGAACCCAAGTTTGCATCCAAACTGGCTGCTGCCAGGGCCCAGCTCCAGCCTCCAAGTGGGGCCGGGTGTGGGCACAAGTTGGTGTGTCACGAGGGCAGCGGTGGGACTGGGGGGCTGTGAGAGCGGTGGGGAGGAGAGCTGCGAACAAGGGGGCCCTAGATAGCGGCCTGCGCCTCCAGCCTTGGGTGCGCGCGCGCGTGTGTTTACGAGCACGAGGGCGTCTGCTCACGGGGTGTTCGTGCTTGTGCTGGGTGTGTGTGTGAATGTGCACAGCCTCAGCTGAGGCCCCCGGCCGGCCCAGGGAGCCGAGGGAGTGGGAGCCCCGGATGCAGGCTCCCTCCTCGGGGGATGCTGCCCTCGGGCTTGGAGCCCGGTGCCCACAGGAGCCTCACCCCATCCTGGAACCCCACGAGGAAAGTGCCGAGCTCAGCTGACTCGTCACGAGACCGTCAGACCTTCTGAAGCAACAACCACGGGCAGCCGAGGGCCCGCCCCACCTCCCCAGCATTTCTCAAGATAAGCCTGCTGCACAGGGAGGCACCCCAGGCTCCTGCTCTGCCTCCAAGGCTTCGGGACGGCCCAGGAACCAGCCTCGGCCCGCCCGGGCCTGGGGACCAGGACTCCTCACCCACCCCGCAGCCACCGCCACTGCAGCCGCAGCTGCAGCCAGGAGGTTTTCCCATCGCCCTCTCCGGCCTGTCAGTCTGCCTGGCCCGCCAACATCGGCAGCCTCCCCAGTCTGCACCGCTGCTGCCTGGGCCCCAGACCTTCGGAGCTGAGCTCCAGAGCAGTCTCTCCCCCCACCTCTGTCCTTTCCACATGCAGTTTCCTCCGCCATCTCACGGTCCAGCTTGGCCACCCTGTCATCGTCTCTGGCCACTACCTGGTCCCTGGCCCCTAGAACAGCCTCACAAACGTTCGGAGCCCGGCACCCAGTAGGTGCATGCTAGTGCTGGGCATAGGTGGGCAGAGGAAGGGAAGGTGAGTCCCGCCCAGCCTGAGGGTGCAGCGGGGCCTCGAGGGCTGGGAGGGGCAGCAGGTGGGGCCGGCAGCCCAAAGGAGCATCCCCACCTCCTGTCCACTCCAACAGGACCAGCGGGCCCGAGTCTCTTTCTCTCTGGGCTGAAAGGCCAGCACCTAGATGCCCAGCACGGTGTGACCCTGTGACAGGGCGGCCCACCACCACGGGCCCCCACCGCCCACCTGGCACCTGCAGGTAAGCATGTCTGAAGTGCCCTCCCGCCACCCCCCAGGGTTCCCAGTGCACCAAACGGCCATCTTCTGAGGACCCCTGCAGGCCACACAGTCCAGCCTCGGGGATCTGCCTGTCCTGGGACTGAAATGGCCATGCTGGTGCCCTTGGGCACCCTCCAACATCGGCTGGAGCTGAAGCAGGGCAGTCAGGGAGATGCCCGGCCCAGCTCTGCCACCCCCCACCTGCTGGGTGGTGAGGTGATCAGGTGCCCCAGGGCTAAACCCAGGAAGAAGGCAGGGGACGGGGGCACAGGGTGGGTATGGGAGACAGCGCAGCCGCTTACCGAGCCCGACGTCCTCCCAACTTGCCCCGAGGTGAAGATCCTAGGTTTGCAGCTCCCCTCTGGCCATCCTCCCCACTCCTCCCCTCCACGGCCCCGCCCTCCACGGCCCCGCCCACAGGCCCCTTTCTCCGCGGGGCCCAGAGCCCGCCAAGCCCCCTTCGCCTACCAGAGGGACTGGGCGGGTTCCCTTACAGGCCCCCACAGCTGGGCCAGGCCCCGCCCCTCCCCCAGAGCGCTCCCCCAGGCCGAGCAGCTGGCTGGGGGGAGGAGACACCACCCAGCTCGGGGTGTGTGAGTCACTGCCACCGCCCCGGTCCAGTCCAGTCCTGCTGTGTGGACAGACTCAGATGTCACACAGGACCATCCCGGCAGGCTGTGCACGAGCCTGGGACAGAGGCTGAGGGCTGTCGGGCTGGGGGTGCAGGGGAGGGGTGTGGAGGCACAGCCCAAGGCGGGGACGGAGGCCCTTCCAGGAGGGACCCAGGATGGGCACAGGCTACTGCTCCCTCTGGAACCTCAGTGCTGCACGGCCCCTCAGGCTCTGCTGAGGCCACTGCCCAGGGCACAGCCAGCCCCTTCCACAACCAAGGCCACAAAGGCCAGAGCAGGGCCAGACCAAGCCCACCCATGGCCTGGGCCAGTGACCTTGGGGAAGGTGGCCTTGGCCACGGCCCCCCTGCCCATGCCCCTCGAGGGCAGCCCAACCCCGGCCACCCTCTAGCCCTCTCAGCCAAGACCCACCCCTCAGAGTTCCAGGGCCCCTGATGAGCTGAGTGCAGTGGGTCCCCGGAAGCAGCAGTTTTAACCACCCCCTCCCCAGTCGCTGGATATCAGTGGCAGCTGAGGAACACGTGCCAAAGACCGCCCAAGTCCCCCGCTCCCCAGACCCCACCTGCCTGGCCTGCCCCCTCCTGTCACCTCAGGACTCCCAGCCCCTGCCCTGGGGGACCCCTGAGCGGGCCGGGAGAAAGCGGATTCTGGCCCCAAGGCCCCTCCCAGCTCCAGGAGCCCGGCAGGCCCGGCAGGCCCAGGCAGGACCCCGGCCGGCCTATCTGCAGATCTGCTGCTGGTCCCGGGGCTGCCCGCCCTGTGCCTCGCGGCCCGTGGGGTGGGGCCCAGCTGGCTGCGGGCACCTGCATGCCACGAGCAGGTCGGAGCAGGCCGGCACAGCTGCGGGGCCCAGGCTGGGGTTCAAGGGCGGCGATGGGTCAGCCCGAACCTGCATCTGCACCCCCACCAGACACACCAGGCCTGCAACGGTGGCCGCAGAGCTGAGGGCTCCTTGCGCACCTGAGGGCACCAGGCACCGAAAGCAGCTGCCGGGAGGCCGGGCCCCCAGCGGGACAGGGGAAGCCCGGAGCGGCCTGAGGTGGGGTGACAGCAGGGGAAGGCCCCTGGCCGCTCAGAGGGCTCCCGGGTAGGCAGAGGGCTCCACCAGCTCGAGGCAGCCGGCACTGCTGGGAAAACGGGGTGAGGAAAAGCACCCAGGGCCCTCCCGGCCTGTCCCCCCTGAAAACCTAACGGTCATAAAAGGCTCGAGTCACACTGAGACAGGAAAACGGGCCAGGCCGGCTGGCCAGTGACCTCACCTACTCCACCGGCCCACAGTTCTCACCTGGGAATTCTTTGTTTACTGCTGGACACCCCACCAGACTGTTACCGACACCCCCAAACCCCCCGCCCCCGCCCCCGGGCAGGGCCGGGCCGGCTGACTCAACTGGGAGGCGGGGGTCGATGCTGGCACGGAGCAGGCTCACCCCACCTCGTCCCCTCCTGAGCCGGGTGCTCCATCCCAATCAAGCCGTCCCCCATCCTCCTGAGCCCCTACCACCCCCCGCCCCCGCGGCCGCCCACCGGGCCCTGGACCATTGTGAGCCCCGCCCACTGGCTGGAGGAGGCCTCAGCCACACTCTCCCCGACACCCTGTGCTCTGACGCCGCCCCCACGAGCCCTCTCCAGACTCCAACCCCCGCCCCGCCGCGGCGGAGACCCCGGACTCGCTCCCTCAGGAGGCCGGCGCCAGCAGCCCTTGCCGTGCTGTGCGTGGGCAGCTCCAGGGCGACGGGAAGTGGCTGCGAAGGGAAGGGGTCGGCTGCTGGCACCGGCTCTGGGTCGGGACCGCTGTGATCCGGTCGCGGCGAGAGTCAGGGGCCACTCCTCACCCCACCCCTGGGCTGGCGTCAGTCCCGCAGGGGTGTACCTGGCTCCCCAGCAGATAAGGGCTCTGGGTGAGGAGGCCCTGTCCACCTACCCTGGCTCCCGGGGACCCCACCTGCCGGCCCCCTGGCTCCAGGCAGATGCTGGGCCGCCGCACCTCCAGGCCTGGATGCACGCTGGCCAGCACGTGCCCGCCGACCCCCGCCGCACAGAGCCGCCTGGACTCCGGGCCCCTCCTTGGGGTCACTGTGGGAAAGGGCCGGCGGGGCCAGGGGCAGCTGATGGTGAGTCAGCTGGCGAGGAGGTCGGGGCAAGCGTGGCATTCTCAGGCGATGTGTCACGGAGGAGCCGCAGGTGCTTCTGCCACCAGGAAGCAAGGCCTGCCGGGGCGGGGCTGCGGGGGGAGCCGCCTGGAGGGGTCCTGCGGTCAGGCTCCTGGTGGGAGGCCATCCTCTTCCCGCCTGGAAGGGTCTGGCAGCTCTTGGGAAACAAGGCCATCAGCCAGGGTCGGGGGAGGTGTAGGAGGGGCGGGGCACCCAGAGCCCACTGTGGGCAGCCCGCGGTCTGACCCCCACCCTGGGGTGGGCAGCCAGCCGGAGGCTTGAGCCCCAAACAAAGTAGCCTTGACCTGGCCCAGCGGGGCCTCACCTCGGGGGCCTCCGGCCCACGCAGACACCGGCACCTGGGTGGACCCTCCAGTGGATGACGGGGCTGAGCGAGCCTGTCACCCCACTGTTGTGACAGGGAGGCCCAAATAAGGACCCCACCGCAGGTGTCCTGGCCCGCTCCTTTCTGAGCCTCGGCCATCCTCTCGGCAGTGGACACCCACATCCGGTGCTGTGTCCGGGCAGGAGCCCACCTCGGGCCTTCCCGGGACTCCTGGCGGTTCAAGCCGCTAAGAAGGTGTTAAGCCCGCCTCTGCTGGCGGCTGGGAGCCACAGCTCCGCCTACCGCTCCACCAGCAGCCCTGGGCGCGACGCGCCGCCGGCCGGCGAGCCTCGGCCGCCAGGCTCTCTGGGGAGGGGCCCAGCGCCGGCCCTCGCCCTCAGGTACACACACCGGGTCCTCCGGCTCCCCGCAGGGCAGGAACCAGGCAAGCAGTGGGCACGGTGGGACGCCATCTCCCACCCCGCCCCAGCCCCTCAGGCCTCCTGGGCCCAGCTCCATCTTTCCGTTTTAGAAAGTGCTTCTGACTGTTAAATATTTATCCCAGCGAGGTGGACCTTTAGCCCCCAGCCGCCTGTGCCTCCAAAAAAAGAAGAACGAAGGGAAACCTGGAGGAAGAGGCAGGGCAGGCAGGCAGGGCCTAGAGATGCCCCTGAAGGCACCCGGTGTGACCAGACCCCGGCCAAAAGGGGCAGCTGCCCTTAGAATGGGGAGGGGGTTCAGGGGAGCGTGGCCAGCTCTCGTGTGTGTCCAGCTGAGGCTCCCCGTCCGCCCTCCCCGCTCTCAGCCTCAGCTCCTCCGATGCCCCCTCCTCCGCCCTACTGGGCCCTATCCCTTCCCATGGGACCTGCCCTGAAACCCTCTGAGGCTCCCCGGTGCCCTTGGAACATAGCCCTTCCTCCTAACAGCATGGTCCTTACCCCTCTCCACCCTTAACCCCCACCCCCACCCCCAGACCCACCCTATTAAGCTACTTGCTGCTCCCCAGTCAACATTCTCTCCAGGCCTCTTGCGCACGATGCCGCATCAGCCAGCCCTTCCTCCTGGAAGCCCTCCCTGACTTCCCTGGTCACCAAGGTGGCACTGATGGCAGCAGCCCTACCTGTCTCACCTTTGATGAATGAACACTGGTGGGTCCCTGCTCCCCAATTTGTGAACATCTAAGGCCCAGGGCCCCTGGGATGCACAGACGGATGGGGGTGTGGACAGGCAACCCCGCTTCGCATTAGCCCTAAGCGTAGGGTCTGCCTCCTCCTGCCCCTGTCCAGGCAGAGGGCCAAGCTGGGGGAATCTGGGCCTTTCACCCCTGAAATGGGTGGTGGGGGCCCCGAGATGGCCCATGCCCCACCCCACCTCCCTGAGGTTCTCCTCACTGGCACCTCCACTTCCCCATTCCCAGGAAAAGCAGCCCCAGGCTGAACTGAAACACAGCCTTTCAGCAAAGGCAGTCACAAGAGAAGATACAGAGAGGGCCGGAGTCTGAAGGAGAGCAATCGAGGGGGCTTCCTGGAAGAGGCAGCTCCTGGCTGGGCCCAGGATGGAAGAGACTGGCCAGAGGGAGAGAAGGCCGTGGCCTTCACAAGGGCAAGGCCGTGACGAGCCCCAGGTGGAGTGGGCGCACAGGGGGAGGCAGGTGGTTTGGGGCACTGGACCCTCCTATCCACTCCTGGGCCCCACCCCGCTTCCCGAGGCTGGAGCTAGGCTATCCAGAGTGTTTCTCCACAAAGAGAAGAAGTGGGGCTGTCGTCAGGAACACATATGCTATCACCAGCGGTGGCTTTCAGAATCGTCCTCACTAAAGTGTCAGGAGGGTCGGTACTCCTGCCCAGGATGGCCTCTGAGGCCTCCTTCTCCGTGCCCGCCCCTGTGGGCCCCCTGCCTGGTGGGGCAGGGCAGCATCAGAGCGTGTGGCATGGCTGCTCTGGCCCCTGTGGAGGCCAGAGAGGCTCCGCTTTGGTTCGGGGCTCTGCCTCACTGCTCTGAAACTCAGTGTCCCTGTCTGCAAAATGGGGACACAGCCTTCCGCCAGTGTGGACAACCCAGGCAAAGCCACCGGTTGGGACAGCTCACTGGAGCCACCCCTTGGCCTCCCTGGCTACACAGCTCTACCTCTCTGCCCCGCCTGGGCCGTGAGCAGCCACGGTCACTCCTGTTCGTAGATTCAAGCTCCAGCCCATAGCCCAGAGTCCAGGCCTGTGCAGAGGCCACCGGCCCTGTTCAGAAGGGTGAGGCCACCACAGGGGACGCCCGACATTGCGCTGCTTTCGGGAAAGGCCCCAGTGTTGCCGTGGCCCCCTGCCAGGGAGAGGCCACCCAGACACCCCTCGTGGTGTCATCTGCTCCTGGGGCTCTCTGAGCCTTGTGGGGGCTTCTCAGGGTGGATGTGGGAGGGGCCTCAGGCCAAGCCAGGGGCTTGAAGGTGCAGGGCAGAGGCCCAGCCTGGGGGTTGGGGGCTCCCTATCCGTAGTCTAGCTGCCTAGGATCCCGCTCTGCCTCGGGAAGAAACCAGCTGCCCCTGGGATAGGAAGGGGGGGCCCATTCCAGGTGGAGTGGGTGGTGCCTGCATGAGGGCGGTGCGCCCAGGCGGAGCTCCCTTCCCCCGCGGGAACAGGGGAGGTCACTTGGGAAGGCAGTAGTGGGGTGGGGGTGAGCGGGTGCTGCCCAGACTGGCCAGTCACAGGGAGGCTAGGCGGATCCTGCGCTGGTGTGTTCCCAGCACAGCCACCAGGGGGCAGCCTCCGAGTGCAGGCTGGACCAGACATGGCTCCCTCCCCCGGGCCCCTGTCTGGGGCACCGACAGGATGTGGGAGGGGTCTTCAGAGGACCTGGAGGGGCTGGTCCAGGAGGGCAGGTGTGGGCTGGGCAGAAACACGAGGGACGGGGAGGGCCTGCCCACCTCTGGCCTGCTAGGAGGGAATTGCAGCTGGAAAATGCCTGGACTGAATCCCCATGTCTCTTTGTTAGGAATGCATGTTCCCTGGCCTCCTCAGAAGGATGGGGGCCGGGGAATCTGCATGTTGGACACAACCCCCCAGGGCCAGGTCTCCTGCCAATGCCCCATGAAAGCCACTGATCTTGTTCCCTAAGAGGGGATGGTTTTGCAGGCTGGACACAAGGAGGAACTGCCCCAGAGGCCAGAGAACCACACGTCAGAGTAAGAATGAGGGCCTCGGCTGGGAAGGTGCTCCCAGCACAGGCCTCTGCAAGGCAGGAGGGTGGATAAGATGGACCGAGACCCTGCAGCTTGGGAGTCTCCAGGCGGCCAGTGAGTGAGGAGAAGGCCACTGTGGGATGCGAGGCAGAGCACCGGCCCCAAGTCCTTTGGGCCCCGCTCCTGTCCCTGTGACGCGGCACATTCCCAAGGATGTGGGCCAGGCCTGCCACAGTCAGGAGGAGGGGGCTGGGGAGCCATCATTCTCCCGTTGGCTGTCCAGGGAGCATCAGGGTGCCTTGGGTTCCCACCTGGGCAAGGGAGGCTGAAACAGGAGGTCAGCTGGGCTTCAGTGCTAACCAGATGAATGGGCCACGGGAGGGACCATGGGGGCTTCTGCTGCGGCTGAAGGGGAGCCCCACCCCCTCTGCATCAGCAGTGCCATCATCATCGATCTCTGCTTTCCCCAGGGAGTGGGGTTCCGCCTGTGCTAATGCAGTGTGGCCCCAGCCCCCCTTGCCGGCAGCTGGCCAGGTGTCCTGGGTGTGGCCAGGCTGCAGCATCACTGACCCGGGGCTGGAAAGACTGTCCCTGCCCCACCCCACCCTGCCCTCCACGATGCTGAGACACCCAGGACCTGGAACCAGGCCCAGTGCAGGGACAGACAGATGACAGACAGAGAGAGCACCTGGTTCTCATTCTGCGGCCAGAGGTGCAGAGGGAGGGGTCCTGCCCCATGGGCAACGCCCACCTACCCTTGCTCAGAACTGGGGGACCCTGTGGCCTGAGCTCTGACCCCACTCAGGCTCCTCACCAAGCCCCAGACCTCAGCCACCACCTAGCCAGTGAGCCAGCACACAGCAGCCACACGCTGGACCAAGCCCAGCGCAGCCTAGCAGTCCTGGACCAAAGCCAACAACCCTAACTCCTGGTCCAGCCAGACTGCTCTTCCCAAAAGCAGATCAGAGGGCAGTCCTGGCGGCAGGTTCCCACCGCCTGGTGACCCACGGCAGTCATGCCCCACTTACACGGGCGGCCCTCCCCTGGCGGCTGCCTCTAGGGACAGCACACGTCCCAGAGGGCTACAGCGGGGGTACAGTTGACAGAGAGGGAGAGACAGACAGGACAGTGAGTGACAGAGAGAGAGGCGAGGAGTGACAGAGTGGTAGAGACGAGTCAGCGACCCAGAGAAACAAAGTGAGCGGCAGGGATGGAGAGGGGTGGGAGGCCGGGGGACAGGGACAGGTAAGACGAGACGCAGGAGGAGGGAGGCACAGACCCGAGCAGCCCCCGAGGCACAGAAACGCGCTCGAGACCGCGGGCCTGTCCCGGAGGCTCCCCCACCCCGGCCGGCGCCGCAGCCCACCCGCACTGCGCGCCCCAGGACCCGCCCGGCGCGCGCCCCGCGCGGAGCCCACCCGCCCCGAGGGGAGCGGGCTGCAGGCGGGGAGGAGGCGCACCGCTGCCGGGGGCTCCGGGCCAGGTGGGCAGCACCATGTGGAAGCAGTCGCACATCTTGGCGGCCGGGCGGTGCTGGCCGGCGGCGGCCCGTCGCGTCCAGTCGCAGATCCCGGCTCCGCCGCGCGGGCGGCCAGCGGGGCGGGCGAGCGCAGCGCTCTGCCTCCGCTGCCCTGCGATGCCGCTGGCTGCAGGCCGCGGACTGCGGGTGGAGCCCGCGCCCCCAACCCCACCGCCTCCAGGACCCCGCCCCGGCCAGCCCGGGCCGAGCCCAGCCACTGCGGAGCGAGCGCGGGCGGTGCCGCCGGCCTCATTCAGCCCATTGGCTGCTGCCCTCCAGGCCCCGCCCCCTAGTGGCCACGCCACGCCCCTGTCCAGCCGGGAACCGGCTTGACCCAGGCCCCGCCCACTAAGGCCCCGCCTCTCAGTCCCGACCCCGCCAACGTCCCACCTCCAGTCCGATCACCGGCACAGGCTCCGCGGCAGGCCCGCCCCGCCACTAGATTGGCCCCGCCCCGCGCCCCAACAGAGTCCTGAGTGTTGACTTTGGACGCCTGCCCGGGGGTGGGGGGCGTTTCCCGGACTCCGCGCCAAGACTCCCGGACTTGACCTGCGCGCCGCAGTCTTGCCTCCCAACATGTCTTGTCCGGAGACAAGACATTTCAGTCACAAGCTGGGGAGCGGGCACCCTGGGCGAGGGCATAGTGGCAGCGGGAACCCAGGGAGGCCACGGCGTGTGACCTGACCCCACTAGCCCGGCCCTGGGGGCTCCTGGTCTGGAGGTGTGCGCAGCGGGGTAGCATGGTGCCACGGTGCGGGTGGGTGGGGAAGGGTCCTGGAAGGCTCCGGGCGGACGGTCTAAGCTCGGACTTCAGGAGTAGGGAACAGCGTCCTGGACCGAAGCAACGCAGTAGTAGTGTGTGTGCAGAGGACGGACGGAGTAAGAGAGCCGAAGCTGGTTCACGCCGCTGAAAGTTAGGCTCAGTGGGGTTGGGGGCAGGGGGCAGCAGGGCTGACTACCAGGTGGCCGGGGGATGTCCCTAGGGGCACAGTGCTGGAGGTCAGGAGCCCCGCAAGAGGGTGGGGGCTGGACCGGGGCAGGGTTGTGATGGGGGAGAAGGGTCCTGGATGTTCCGGAAGCTGGCAGAGGGGACTTGGGAGACCACTGGGGAGGTTTAGGGGCCACCCTGGGCTCCAGCTTGGGTGTCGTGCAGACGTGTGCAACGGGGCACGTCTGGGGGTGTGGGCAGGGAGTGGGGATGCCTGGGAGAGCTCTGTTTCCGAGGAAGTAGGGGGTTACCTGAGGCCCAGCCTGGCGTAGACCTGAGGAAGGGCCCCTTGGGGAGTGCGGGTCCTGCTGGGTTGGGGTGAGGAGCCGGGGCCAGCACATTCCTGGGGGCTGCTCTGGAATGGTGCCAGTGGTGCCGGGGCAGATGAAACACACACAAACAACGTTTCCTGGGGCAGAAAGGGGCCAGGCTGAAACAGGAGGACCACACAGACACACAGACTTGACACAGACACAGAAACACACATAGACACACACAGACACACAAACACCTGTAGATGAGATGTCACACACTGACACCAATACACAGACACAGGTCTACTTGGATATGTCCCCATGCACTCAGAGACAGGCACACGCACGCGCGCACACACACACAAATGCTTGGGAACACGCTCATACACATGCACCCACTCAGGCCCACGTGCCGGGATGGGCACAACAGGACGCAGACACGCACAGGTGCACACACAGAGCACACTACTTATTCCTGGGCTCACTCAGGGATACGCACAGCCGGCAGGGCCCAGGTGAGCCTGCCCAGCGGGACAACTCATGCCTGGCAGTTCCGTTAGCCGGGCTGCAGCCGGGCGGCCTTCCAGCAGACGGTCAGACGGACACACACATCACTGCCGGGAAGAGGCCCTGGCAGCCTCCCATCTCTCGAGCCCATGGCATGACGGGGCACAGCCCTGTCCTTTAGGTGGGGACGCTGGGGCTTGGGTCTCACCCCTCCTGCCCTGGTGTCTTCTCTCAGGCCAGGCAGCATTGCCCTGAGGCCCGAGACCCGGCCCTACTCTGTCCGGATGGGAATCAGTTACTTGTGGCCGCAGGGAGAGAGCTGTGTGTGTCCCTGGGTGTGTCTGGCGTCTGCTCGGGCCTGTCGGGGCTCTCAGCCTGCCTGTCCTCTGCGTGTGTGACTCTGGCCTTGTGGGCCTGGGAGCAAGGGGCAGTCTGTGCAGGCAGCACAAGCTCTCTGTCCCCCTGCCCTATTAGGCACGTGAACTTGGATAAGTCGTGTGGATCCTGGGCCCCCGTTCAGCTGAAGTGGCCTCACCCTGCATGGTGCACACAGGGCTGTGGTGGCTCCTGTCAGCTCTGTGGGGAGGGGGAGGATGGAGCCTTGGGTGGGGAGGCCAGGGGGAGGGGGTCTCACGCGGCCACTGAGGGAGAGTGGAGGCGGGCACCGCTGGCCCCTCAGGGGACAGTCCCTGGGCAATTGGGCGCTCCCTGGGAACGCTGGCCAGCCAGGGCCTGGGGGAGGCTGAGGCAGGGACCCTCCCTGGGGCCACGTCTGCCTTTGGGCTTGGTGAGGGTTGGGTGGGCTTACGTTTTCCTGCTAGGGCTGAGTTCACTCCGCAGCCAGGGAGTTGACTCAGCACTGGCTCAGGGCCCCAGATTCAGGATAAGGGTAGGCAGGGACCGCCCCCCCGGCCAAGGGGTTGCCCCTTCCCCTCTCCTGTGTCCCCTGAGGCAGAGGGCTGGCCTCACCCCCTGTGCGCACCCCTGTGTACCACCTGGGGCCCTGTAGGCCCATCTCATCTCTGGAAGGGTGTGGTCCCTCAGGCAGTGCACCCCACAGATGGCGGACTGCAGCTGTGTAGAGGGAGACTGCCCAGGGGTCAGCCCCCAGGCCAGCCAGGCGGGGCCCTGCCTCCTCCTAGCAATCCCTCTCCTACCCGTGGGGGCCTTGGAAGCCCGGCCCAGCCCCGGGGTCACAGCGCCTGATGGGGAGAAGGCTGCCCGGGTAGGACCTGCAAGGCCCATCTGTGCCCGACCCCTGCCCTGCCTACCGCCCAGCCGAAGCCTGGCCAGGCGCCTGCCGCGGAGCCCTGCGCAGCCAGGAGCTCCTGCCATCGTGCTCCGCTCCAGCCCCGTCCTGAGGTCCCCCTCTGGGGACAGACGGTCCGCTGGTGGAGGCCACAGCAGCTGGGCATGGCTCGGGAATAGCTGCCCGTCCAGAAGCATGGAGACGCGGGCCGACTCACAGCCACCTTGGCACACACAAGGCCCCGCACCGTTTCTGAGGGTCACCCCCGCGGGGGGCGGCCTGTCGGGGCTGTGAGCGGCCCGCACTCTCTCCTGCTGGCCCGCACCTGCTCAACCTCCTCCCTAGGACCACCGTGCCAGGGAGGCTGGCGCCACACCCGAGCCCTGGCGCGGCCCGCTGGTCGCAGGCCTCAGACTGGGTACCCAGGTGCTGGGGCTGGCGGTGCAGCGCACTGCTGGGAACAGGGTGAGGGGCCAGGGCCGCCGGCCGGCCGTAGCTCCTCAGGCCCCAGCTGCTCAGCAGAGCCCAGGCCTGCCCCACCCACCTGGCTGGCTGCTCTCCGTGCCACTCGGGGCAGGCAGGGATGCCCAGAGCATCAGTGATTGATGCCTCCTTGCAGCAGCCGTGGCAGCAGAAGCAAAAATAGCTCTGCCCCTGTCCCTACCCTAGCCCAGCCCAGCCGGAGGCGCACACCAGGCTGGTGGGGGCACCTGGCACGTCCTCCGCTGCCATCTGCCCTCCCACCCAGTCCTCTGCACAGAGGCCGGGGGAAGGGCTCCAGGTCTGCTGGGCCCCGGCCTCTAACTGCCTCACTCTCCCCCAAGCTGAGTGCCCACTCCAGGCCTGGGGACGGGTATCCTCCTCGACTCACCCTAAGGACTCGGGGCAGAGGAGTGGAGGAGCGGAACAGCTAGGTGCCTCCTGGAGTGAGTGACCCCTCCCCGTGGCTCATCAGGCGGATGTGCAGAGCCGCTAGGATGCTGTGGGGCTCCAGGCGGTGTGGCAGCCGGCCCCTTCTGCCTGAGGCTGTGTCAGGGGAGGCTTGGCTGGGCAATGGCAGAGGAGAAGCTGCCCCCACCACCGTTCAGCAGGGCTGGGGCGCAGGGCTGGACCAAGGTGTCGACAGAGGAGCAGCCTGGGAGGGCCACATGGGCTCTTTCTCCTGACCACACTGTACCCACGCCGCACAGCACCTCGGGGAGTCGTGGCTTCTGTCCCCCGCACCCCCACTTTAATGGGGACCTGCCCCCTCTGGCCAGTCTCCCCCAGCACGTGAAGCCTTTTAAACTTCAACAGCTGCCTGCCCCGCCCACCCGCCTGGAGGCCTGGCCCTCGGCGTCATGCCCAGAGCCCCCAGATGCCGGCCTGAGGAGCCAGGGGCCACCTGTCAGCTCCTTGGGCTTCCCCCACCCACTCCTGCATCCAGGGCACGGCACCCAATGTCAGGGTCACCTCTGCTGCTTCCTCTAGTCTTGGTTCCCCCAACGCAGCACCTCCTTAGAGGCATAGCCAGGGGTCAGCCAGGTGTAACCGCGCACGCGCACGCACATGCACACGCACACGCGCGCGCACACACACACACACACACACACACACACGCAGTGGCTTAAACCAACTCTCATTTGTTCCCTTACAGCTCCGGGTGTCGGCAGGGCTGTATGCCTCCTAGGGATCTCTTTCAGGACAGATCCATGTCCTGGCCTTCTTCAGCTTCCGAGGCCACCTGCGCTCCTTGGTTGGTGGCCCTGCGTCACTCTGACCTCTGCTTCCGTCCCGCCATCTTCTCTCTCAGACTCTGACCCTCCCGCCTCCCTCTTGTAAGGACCCTTGTGATTACATCGAACTCAATGGCGTAACCCACGACCCTCTTCCCATCGTGAGAGGCGTAACTTGATCATTTCTGTAGAGTCCCTTCTGCCTTGTAAGACGTCAAATTCACAGGTTCTGGGCATCAGCAGGGGCTCCTGCAGGAGGCTTTATTCAGCTACCACACCACATAATGCCGAGCAACCCACCCGCGGGCCTGTGTCTTGTCGGGTCACCTCATTCTGTCCTCTGAGGGTCACAGTGCCATCCTCACTCTTTACTGAGGTCCAGACAGCGCGTGGGGAGCTGCCGAGGGTCTGGAGAGCAGGCTCCAGCCCCAGCAACACTTCTTACTCAGGCCTTCGTGCCTGCGTCAGTTTCCTCACCGGGACATGAGGACAACACCCCTCCTACCCCTTTCCAGCCCCTGGACTGTAAGGATGGCAAGGACAGTGGATGAGGGGTCCGAGCAGTGGGTGGACAGCACGGGACCACTCTCCCTGGTGGCGTCGAGGCAGGAGAGAGCCGGTGTCTGGTCACCTTCCTGCAGGGTCACCCCAGTGTCTGCCCAGCACTGGGCAGTCTGACTGCATTGCTCCAACACTGCATTGCTGGCCGTTGTGCACCTCGGGAAGCAGGGGACGGGGCAGATGGCTAAGGTCCGGGGTTCAGAGAACGATCTCATCTGGTAATTTTTTAAATTGAAATTTTCGGTAGCTTAGCTGCGAAGGACCATTGAGAGAGCAGGTGATTTATGCGAACCGGGCAGGGCCCAGGGAGATCCCCAGGAGGTCCCAGGGTGGAGAAATCTGAGCATGGAGGTAGACTGGGAGACCGCGTGTGGATCAGGGCTTCAGCCGGGGCCTGATGGCCGCATCTGTGGAGGGCTGATTTAGGCAGATGGCGGAAGGCCTGCAGTGCCTGGGAAGGGAGCTAGCAGGAGGGCAGGGCTAGCCCATGAGTGCCCCTTGCCCTGGGGCAGGTGGCAGCAGGAGGGGCTGGTGGTCCATGGCCCAGACTGGCCCCGCTCTGCCTTGGGGCTGGCTGGTGACCAGGCCGAGAATCAGGGCACTACCTGCGACCCGAGAGGGAGGGGGCCGCGCCCCCGCTCCTGCCTACCAGGAGGCCCACGCATGGAAGTACTAGTTTCTGGGGATTCAGGATTTGGCAAGACAGATGGCAGAGCTACAGACATCCCCACTGCGGCGGGGCAGGGGCACGAGAGGGCATCCAGGGCGGCCCGGGTCGGAGGGCTGCAGCTGGCCGCCGGCGTTGGGGGGATGGACGTCGGCGGCAGCACGCGCCTGCTCACTCCCGGCCGCGGGGCGTGTAGGGCGCCCGCTTCACGTTGGGTGGTAGCACGAGGAGTGACGACTCTAATTAACCAGAGCCTTTTCGCGCGGCGGCTGAGAGGCGCGGGGATGACGGGTCCCGCCCAGGCCGGGCACAGAAGGCCAGTCCGTTCCCTACGCGCACAGAACTTCGCCGGCGCGGGGGCGGGGCCTGGCGCTGCCACGCCCCGCGCGGCGCCGGCGCACTGACGCCAGGGCGGCAGACGACGGAAACTGGACAGTCGCGCGTCGTTGCCGGGCAACTGTCCGGCGCAGGCCGAGGAGGCCCCCCGCAGCCTGCTGCGCCCGCAGGCGGAGGCGGAGACGTGGCCGAGGTGGGTGCGGGCCCGAGCCGGACGACGGGGCCCCAGCGCGCCCCAAGTCCGCCCTTCGGGAGCCGTAGGCCAGGCCCGATCGAGGTCCTCAGCGGCCGCCTCGGACCCCCACCCGCCCCGCGAGGGGACTACCCGAGCCCCCGACCCAACTCTCGGGGACCCCCGGGCGCCGCCCTCCCGCGGGCGCCCGGACTCTGCCCGGCTCTGCCAGACTGGGCCTCGCAGACCCCTGCCCACGGCGGCCGAGGCAGGACCCCGCAGTTCGTCCACCCTCCCAGGCAGTGCTGACCCCCAGCACCTGGTTGGTCTCTAGGACACGCCCCTGTGCTGGACCGTTCGCCCACACGCGTGGAGGAAGAAGCCGGGCAGCGGCTCCGGTCACTTTTCCCTGGGTGACCAGGCTGTGTGTGCGGTCTGTGTCCGTTCCACAGCGACAGTGGACCCTCACCAGCCCATCCGTACTCCCGAGGGAGCCGCCGGCAGCTGCTGGGCGGTGGGCGAGCAGGCAACCCCTGGGGTCCTGTCCAGCCCCGGGCAGCTCCCGCACAGCAGTGTGGATGTCTCCTGAGCATCTTCCCATCGCGTCTATGCGGGCTTGGCGGCACCAACATGCGAGGCCAGCGGGAGCTGGGGGGCGCACCCGGCCACATGCCCCCTCTCTGCGCGTTTCTGAGTGACCTCGCAGAGCAAGCAGGCGGGGTTTCCTTCTGCCGGGTTTCTAAAGACAGCGGTGCGGGCTCGGCACCTGGGAGACAGAGCGGTGACGCTGTGGAGTGGGCGGGGCCCCGCGCCCTCCTTCCCCCGCCGGGTGGGGATGGGGAAGCCAGGATCTCTGGGCGCAGCGGAGAGGGCTTGTCTGCCTCCGCCAGTGCTCCAGAACTAGGGGAACACAGCGGTGCCTGGGGGGAGTTTGAAGGCTTTCGGGAATCCTCAGCCAGGTCTGAACAATTCTCTCAGTCCTTTGAGCTCCTGGAGAGGCCCACAGAACCGCAGCCGCGGAGAACCATTTCCACCCAAAAGGAGAGTGGTTCTCGCCGGTCTCACCAGGCTGGACCTGGGGTGACAGGAACCAGCGCCATCACACCTTCTGAGGTATTTCTAAAGTATTCGTCTTTGCCGTGTTGCACAGGAAGTGTTTCCTCTGCTTTGGTGGGCTGGCCAGGGAGGGGGTCTGCTTCTCTCCGGGCCCTCATCCCACCCCGCCTTCCTTTCCCTCCACCTTCCAGAGGGGAGCGTCTGCCCACTCTCCATCAACCAGGCTGTGTTTCCCTGGCCCCGGTTTAGGGCACATGGTGAAAGAGCATTTCTTTCGTCTGGGTTGTCAATCTACTTATTTAGAAAACCTCACCAAGAGTCACATTTCAGTGTGCATGCCCTGACGGGGCACTGGAGGCGGCCTGGAGAGCCCAGGACTCGCCAGCTTGCTCCGCCCGCCCTTCCTGCCCTGACCTCCAGGGTTTCCCTTTAGTGTGACTGCCTCTCATCCTCCTCTTTCTCTGCCTTCCCTTCCCAAATGGCTTACCCCAAACACCAAAAGTGAAACAAGAGAAGGGAGGAAAGGATTTGCTGGTTCTAAGGATGGTCCGTTTGTCTTCTAAACCAGGACCTCTGACAAGATCCACTCTTCGTACAGTTAGCTCTGCTTTAATGCTTGTTTTGAAGGCAGGACTGTCTTCCAATGCGATTACTGTATCGGGGAACAATTGAAGCATAATGTGAACTTTGCAGGAAACCCCGGGTGAATGCAGAAAACCACACCTGCTGAACTGATGCCCATGTGAATATACACCACGCACACGCCCACCTCTCCCAGCCACCTCGGTCTACCAACACCCACCCTGACATCAGACAACCCACCTTCCAGCACTTCACAGTAATTCGCAACCTGCAAACCTCTTTTCTGGGAAGGGCCATGTTTATTGTAATAGGAATGGATTTCTCAACCAGTTAACACGTGCGAAACAGTGCTCACATTTTTACTGTGTGCGTATCTTTTTTCCATGTGTCACTGATGAAGTTTATGACTATTGTGCCCTAATCACACTTTTCCACACACACTCGTTTCCATTGCACGAGGCACAGTGCAGTGGTTTTTAAGAACAAACATGTCATGTTTTAGTAGCAGCAACGGTATATAATCATTTACAAATTTTATTTGTACCGAAATTACGTATTTGGAATAAGGTGACATGATGTGTGTATTTCTCCTAATTTTGGTATGTTTTTCTTCTTTTTCAGCCTATTGTCAGCTATGAGAAGATTTTTAGGCTCGCTTTTCAAGAAGTACCAGTCCCACAGGCAACTGAAGATGTTTCCACCTTAGAACATTTCTTAGAAACAAGCAACGAAGAAACACTTGGCCTTGAATCTGTGCATAAACTGTGGTAATGAACTTGAATTGGTACTCACATGTCTTCTGGCAGCTCTGCATTTATGCCTTTGGTTGATATGGTGGACGCATGGGGTCTTCTGGTTTTACCTCTAGAGAGAGCTTTGTCCCTCCCGAGGTTCCGCCACCTGTGGTCCAAGGGTCGAAGGACCGGGTGGCACAAGTGCAGCATCAGCTCCTTTTGGAGCCGTGTCCAGCCCGCCCCCCGCCCCCCGCCCGGAGCAAAGCGGGCCAGGGAGTGCCAGCTCCTCGTGTCTCGGTTTGAGTGCTGGGGGTGAGGGAGGGACCAGTGGGCTTGGGTGGCGGGCACAGGGGCTCCTGGGGGACTGGACCGAGTGACCCCTAGTACCCTGGAGACACCCCAGTGCCCTGGAGACATTCTAGGTCCACCGCAGGGTCAGCCCACCGGTGCTCCTGGGGCTGCCAGCAAGGCTGACACTCCCAGGGCAAGGTCCCTAAGGGAGATCACAGAGGCACTTGTTTGTGGATGGCCATTTTCTAAGACACCCTTTCACTGAG
Source organism: Physeter macrocephalus (assembly GCF_002837175.3). Classification (NCBI taxonomy): domain Eukaryota; kingdom Metazoa; phylum Chordata; class Mammalia; order Artiodactyla; family Physeteridae; genus Physeter; species Physeter macrocephalus. Next base: position 181,929,966 of record NC_041224.1, read on the forward strand.
CACTGAGTGAAAAACCAGTTTAGCTCGAGTGGATAAAATAGCGGCTGAGCAGCCTGGGGCCTGCTGGACCCAGGGCCCAGAGGGAGGAGGTGGAGGTGTGTGGGAGGGAGGGAGGAAGGAGGAGGAGGTGTGTGGGAGGGAGGGAGGAGGTGGAGGTGTGTGGGAGGGAGGAGGAGGAGGAGGTGTGTTGTGTGGGAGGGAGGGAGGAGGTGGAGGTGTGTGGGAGGGAGGGAGGAAGGAGGAGGAGGTGTGTGGGAGGGAGGGAGGAGGTGGAGGTGTGTGGGAGGGAGGGAGGAGGAGGAGGTGTATGGAGCTAGCTTCCCTGGTCCCTGTGCGCTGGCTGCCGGGCAGGCGGAGACTTTGTCAGACAGCTCTGCGGGTGGGCTCTCCGAGGCTCTGACGGGGGTCCGAGCCGGGGTCCCAGCCAGCGCCTGCCCAGAGCACTCTCCCCCCACCCCAGCAGAGGCCTGGGGACCAGAGCCAGAGCCTGGATGGCCAGGACAGCCCAGGTGGCTGGTGTACCCTCTGGGCATGCTGCTTCCCCAGGTCGTGGTCCAGGGCAGAAGGCGGCCGTGTGATCCTGGGGCACCCGCAGGCACAGGTGGTTCTGAGTGTCGGGACCCAGCCGGGCTGGACGCTGTGGTGACACAGAGGGTCAGGGTACTCTGGGGTGGTCTGGCAGCGACTCGGCACTTGGCACTTGGCGAGTCTGTCCCCCCGGAGCCATTTGCGCGCCTGCCGCGCCTTCTCTCCCGGAGGCCAGGCTGAGCGGCAGGGCGGGGCCGCGGCACACGCTCGTGTTTTTCCCTCTGGGCACCTTCTCCTCTCGGTTTCTGGACGTCTCTGTGGTACCTGGCGTGGTTCTAGGCACCCGAGATCATCGGGAAACAAGACTGCGGAATATCTGGCCTCCCAGAGCTTCTGCCCTCGGAGGAGACACGTGATGGTGAAATTGGTCCTTGAGGCCAGGGCTGTGCGCTGTGGAGAGAAAGCAAGCCGGGAGGAGGGGGCAGTGCTGGGCGCCTGCAGGACAGTAGATGCTTGAGTAAACGAACGAAGTGGTGAGAAGCCGGGGCTCTGTTGTCAGAGTTCTGAAGGGTCAGGTGCCCTCTTTGCCTCCCTTCTGACGGCCTCTGGGTTACTTTATAATTAATGCCGCTCTTTTCCAGTTCTGAATCCAGAAAACTCTGGAGAGCTCTTCAGAACACCAGGACCACGACGACTTCCCGATGCCTCTGGAGCGAGTCCCGTTGCCGGGAAAACTTCCTTCTTGTTCTCGGAATAGATGCTGCTCAGAAGGTGAAATGACCTGGGTGGAGGTGGGCTCCTGGGGGCCGGCTGGGCTGCGATCATCTCTGCCAGCCACCCTGTGCGCCGCTCCTGGACGGGGCGGGGGGCGGGGCGCGCACCTGCAGCCGGGACGCTGCCGTCTCAGAAGGCGGGACGGGCGAGCCAGGGCGCCCTCGTCTGGCTCCGGCAGCTCCTCGACGGGCCATCAGGCGCGGCCCTGCCCTCGGCGCCTGGTGAAGGAGGTGCCCTGGCAGCGCGGCGATGTAGCGGTGCGCTCTGCTGGGGGCCGCAGGGCGCAGCCACGCCACAGGTGCTACTGGAGGCGGTGGGCTTGGGGGCCGGGGCTCTGGCGGGGCCGGGTCACTGTGAGGGCCGCAGGCGGGGGGGTGCAGGGGAGGTGTGGGGTCCGCCTCCAGGTGGGCCCTGAGATGGGAGCCAGCCAAGCCGGAGCAGAGCGGTGGCTGTGGACGCGCTCGGGAAGGCCAGGGCCAGAGGCCACGTGTCTCACCGAGACCCAACTCACAGCCACTTACACGCCGCAGGGCTCACGAGTCACCAAAGAAACGCAAATTGTAAGGATGGTCGTCTTTCAGGCACCAAGTTGGCGAAGATCTTTTTCCATTTTGTAAGTATTATGGAAATTTTCAAAAGTGGAAAACACAGAAGGGGCTGGCAGGCAGGCCCCAGTGAACACAGGGCCCAGGAATGGTGGCCGTGGCCACCCTGGCCTGGGGGGGGCCTGCGGGGCTGGACAGTGACCCGGCTGGTGAGTCTCTGCGGGAGGGAAACAGTGGGGGGACGGGGGAGGAGAGGCGGCGAGGACCTCGGTTGAGAAGGGCACCGCGGTCCTTGGCCAGAGGGCCGCGTGAACCGGGGTGGGCGGCTGGCAGCCCCCAGAGGAGCCCGAGTCGGGGCCACGTTGCCATTTTACCGGGAGACGTGCCGGAGGGCCCAGGTGAAAAAGGGACAACGGGAGAAAACGACCTTTTAATCTTCCTTCCCTCTGCTGACACTGGTTTACTTCCTCAGAGCCTTTCGGAGGGCCCGGGCCGCACTCTGGGAGACCCCGGCCTCCACGAGCCCGAAGAGCCCGGCTTCCGCCTGCACCGCTGCAGAGCCCTGATCCAGACCAAGGTGAGCGCCCGGGACGCCTGGGGCCTGGCTCTCGGGTTCCAGTCGCTTCAATCCTTTAGCTCTCATGCGCTCGTGAGAGTCAGAGGGGCGGCAGGCGGGAGGAAGGCACGCGGCCTCCGTCCTGCGGCCCCTCTGGAGGAAAAGCCTCTTCTGGGAACGGGGTCTCCCGCCCACCCTGGGGCCCCGTGTTGGGAGGGGTGCGCCGTAAGCAGCCCAGCTCCCGCGGGGCGCGAGCTCCGCCTGGAGGGGCGCGTCCCCACCCCCGCGCCCCAGGGCCCCGTGCTGCCCCGGACGTGGAGCTGGCTCTGAGCGCCCCCCCCCCCTCCCCCGGGGAGAAGGCGGGACGGCACAGGGTGGAGCGCGGGCGGCCACGCGGGGGGCGCCGAGGCCAAGGGCCTGACCCCGAGCCGGGGCGGCAGGAGGCCGTGGAGGGAGCCGGCGCGCGGAGGCGGGGTCTCGGCGGGAGCGGGCTCCGGGTGGGTTGGCGCCGCCCGGCTGGCGAGACGGGCACAGGGGCCACGCCTCTGCCCTGCGAAACCGCGGGGCAGGAGGCGGAACCTTCTAGAGGCACGTGGCCGGGGCCGTCTTAGAGCAGCAAGCCCCCCCATCCCACCCCGGGCAGCCCCTGCGGGGGCCGCGGCCACGGCCGCGCTGCGTTGGGAATGTCCCCGGGGCCACCGGCTGGTGGGAGGAGGGCGAGGGGGCCGACACGGCCCCGGGGCCGAGCGTGCCCTCCTCACGGCGCAGTCCCGTTTGCTCCGGGAGAAGCTGTGGCTTCTGTCCCCGCGCGCCTCCGTGGTGGCAGCGCGCGGGGAGGGGCGCCAGATGAGGGGAAGGCGACGCCGCCAGAGACGGGCCGAGGGCCCAGGGCAGGCGCGGGCGGCCGGGGGCGGCTCCGGGGGCGCGCGTGCTCTCCCCGACCCGGCCCTCCTCTCTCGCCAGCTCTCAGGGACGCCGGGCGGCAGACAGGGCAGCCTGATCACGTACAGCCTCTTCCTCAAGACCCCCATACACGGACATGGGCAATACCTCACAATTCCAAAGAAAAAGAAGATTTTCACTCCTCGTAACCTAAAAATGACGTTGTTTAACAGTGACGTCTGCTAAAGCGGGAGGACTTTGTGTCTTGATGAGGGATCTGACGGTTTCTTGCCGGTTTGGTTTGGTCTGGAAACCAGAGCTGTTTCGTGGAGGGGTGGCGCACATCAGGGCCGACGCTTTGATGGGGGGGTGTCCCTCGGCAGAGCCGGCCCCCAGGAAGGGGGCACCCGGGTGCCCAGGAGCCCCGCCCCAGCCTGGCTCCAGGGACCCTCCCCGGGGAAGGTGCCGCCAGCCGCTGGGGGCACCAGTGAGGGACCCCAGGCCCGGCTGCCTGAGCCACGCTGCCCGGGACCCCAGGGTGGCTTCGCATGTGGCTGGAACTGTCACTGGGAGTAGCCGTTCAGGGACCCGGTAGGCCCTGCGTGCGTTGCTGCCACACTGGCCCCTGGCCTGGGTGTCCACGTGGCAGGGCACACGCGGGGGTGGGTGCTGTTTCCGCAAAGCGAGCGTGCTCGCCTGCCCGGTGCCTGGGTGCCTATCCAGTGGTGATGTCTGCCTGCCAGCAGGCGAGCCATCCTGTATCGGCTGAGGGAACCTCTTAGGACCGCAGAGCCCAGCAGCCGGCACTGCCTTTTGTAAAATTTTAGTAAATGACAACAGCCTGGAAAAGCTGTGTTCTTGCTGAATCACCGGCTCCGTGGGGACTGGTGCTGGAAACCCTGGCAGGCGGCCCTTCCAGTCCCTCAGGGAGGCCTGGGGATTGAAGGCTGGCGGGGCCCGGCACGCGCACGGCAGGACCCCGGCGTCACTGTCCCTCCAAGGCCACTGTCGAGTCTGGGAGACCACAGCCGGGGGCAGCCTCAGACGCCAGCTCCATCGATGGAGGTGTCAGACCCAGACAGAGGCCAAGTGGGGTCACAGTGACCAGCAGATGTCACCTGTCACATGGGAGAAAGAGGCGGCTGGCTGTCACCCGCACCCCAGCACCCTCGGCCACTCCACAGACCACCTGTGGATCTGAGGCTTATGTTAAGAGGTAACAGATTTGGGGGGGCTGTATGTTTGGGAAATCTGCCTAATTTCTCATTTTCAGCCAGAAAGAGGTGGGAATTTGGAAGCTGCTTTCTGCCGTGCTGCTTCCGTCAAAGGGGAGCATCCACTCTGGGGTCCCCCAGGACCCCACCAGCAGAGATCACCTGGGCCGTGGCATCATTTCCTAGCCTTTGGTTAAAGTTAGACGTGACAACCCAGAATATGCCACTGTGCCTCCCCCCCAGATTCACACTCAGATGCTGTCATTTTACTGTCCTCACAGCTGCCCTCCCTGGCCCCTGGCTGTAAGCCGAGCTCTCCCCTCCCCTCGCTGGCCCAGCGTCCAGCTGGCCTCCAGCTGTCCCTGCAGGAGTCCCAGACTCCACAGGCCCCAAGTCCGGACTCTTCCCCCCACCCAGCTCCTCGAGCCAGAGACCATTGCTCCCCTCCCCCTCACTCCCCGTCTAATCGGACATCAAGTCTGCCTGATTCTGTGTCCTCATGTCCAGCCCATCTGCTTGAGGAGGGGACTTCTTGAGTTGGGAGAGACAGGCCGGCACGCGGTTAAGCGCCGACTGGCCACCTGGTTCAGGAGTACGGGGTGTAAGAGGCAGTCACTCTCACCCTGGACAGAACAAGCCAGCTACCGAACCACGGTTTAAAACAAGCGCGGTTAAGACTGCAGAGAGATCTAAAACACTGACTGAAATTAGGCGACGGAGGAGGCCCGCAGCCGCTCTCATCGCCCCGGCGGCGAGCGAGGAGACTTCCAGCTGCACGCTGCGCCAGCAGAGTCCAGTCCCGAGCAGCCCCAGCGGCGGGCAGGTCTGGACCCGTCCTCCAGCCCGGGCGTGAGGGGGACAGCTGCAAGAAACCTCCCCCAAGCAGAAGGCAGCTCTCGCAGAAGTGGGGGTCGCAGAGCAGAGAGAAAGCCCCTCTGGCGGGCACTCTGGGGTTTCTGCCGCCACGTCTCAATCAGCGTCACAGAGCTGGGTTCAGAGACACAGGCCTGGAGAGACCTTGGCCATTGTGTAAAGAGGAGCCTGGCTTCCTCGACGCCTCCACGCTAGAGAAGGAGTCCTGAGTGACCACACAGACGGGAGCCGAGAGATGCCCGGGGACCCCGTGCTGGAGTCTGCCGGCCCAGGAACCAGGCACGTGGGGGAGGAAGCAACAGACAGGAGGACACGTGATAATGTTTATTCTAAAAATGAATGACAAGGAAAATACAACATCAAAATATGGCGGGAAGCAACGCCAGCAGTGCTTAAGAGTGGAATTCGTAAACTCCAGGAAAGTAACAGAACTGGAATTAATCACTGCCTGACACGTCTCAGTACTTCAACCTGCATTGCCTAGGAGCTTTTTAATCACCTTCTCGTGATGATAATCTCTTATCACTTACTGTCCATAAAGATAACTCGATGTCCCGTATGTTTATTAGCGACGGTTCGGTTCAGACGTTTCAGTGTGAGGACTTGCCACCGGCCAAGCCTGGTACCTTGAACTGTCCTCAGGGCTGGGAACCCCTCCGGAGTCTTTCCTTTCGAGGGCTGGCTGCTGCGTCCATCCACGAAACCCCACTTCCCCTCCCTCCACGTGCTCCCGACACATCGGGGGCGCTGCGGACAGCAGCAAGCGAATTCCAGGTCCTTCCGGGGGAGGAGCTGGCCAGAGCTCAGCTGTGCTCAGAAGCAATTGCAGACACGCACCGTGACTCACTCCCCACAAACCCAGCTTCCTTACCCGGAGCCCAGGACCAGCCCAGGAGAGGTGGTGGGGCGAAGGCAGCAGCCTTCCTTTTGCAGAGTTTACAAACACGCGGCCACACGCTCCCGGGAGTTTGAAGCCCCAGCCCACCCCACACTTCCATATTCAATTCAAATCCGTCGTTCGCAACTGGCCACCTGCCTCTGCTCCTCTGTGGAGGAGCTCTGATGCTTCCAGGGGAATCGGTGTCCAGCAGGGCCCCACCCCGCCCTGCCCGGGACGTCTAGGCCATCAGCACCTCGAGGGATCTGCCGAAATGAGAGTGGGGGGCTGGGAAAGAACCCGGAGAGCAAAGGAGGAAGGAGGGGTCACTAGCAGGGGCAGAAAGGAGGCTGGGGTCTCAGCCTCTCAGGGGATGGGGACCCTAAAGCCGAAGCCTGGCTACAGGCACTACCCGCTCCCCACCCTGAGCCCTGCCTGTGTCACACTGCGGAAGGCTGCCAGATAAGACACCGTAGCTACCCTCAAACTGAGCAAATGTTTTAAAAAGATAGAAATGCCATAAAGACACAAAATAGCGCTTAGGTTTGTTGCTTATAAAACATACACTTCAGCTACTTTCCACAAGGAAATACTTTCAAACTCTGAAGGAAGCGCCTCTCACCCACAGCTTCCCGACCGGGCTAGGCTCCCGCCGTCGGCCCACACGCAAGCGCGCGGCCCCTCGCCTGTCCTCTGCCACGAGAGCTGGGGTGGGGAGAGCGGCCTCAGAGCCCTGCGAGGTCAGGTGATGAAGACGTCCCACAGCCCGCCTGTCGTCAAACCCCCGTGGAATCCCTTCGCAGCCCCACAGCCTCCCTTAAATCATCTGGCTGAGCTCAACTCGGGTAAAAAGATCCACTCGAGGACTACGACATGGGAGATAATTGACAACACATTTCCACTTTGTTGGATAATTTTTTAATAAAATGAGGTGCACACCCCTGATACTAAGAATGGCATATGCGCAAAAGAAAACAACCCTTTTTGGCTAAGGGCTGGAGAAGGAAGAAAAAGCACGAGAAACGGGAAACGTGGGGTGGGCGTGCGGAGAGAGTACAGTCTCACTTGTAAACAAGTGAAAAAGATCTAAAAGTCGCGGGCGGTCTCGGTGCCTGGGGCAGGGTCACAGGGCACACACACCACCCAGCCAACCCCACCGTCAACGACCCTCAAGATCGAGGGCCCACAGATGACATGTGTAGACTTCTTTAACCCTAGACTTACAATTTATGCCACCATTCTCCAATCCAGTGGTGCACGGACACGCGCCTTCCCCAAACACGCTGGCACACGGGCCCAACTGACGCGGGTCCAGCAGCCTGGCCAGGCAGGGGCACGCGGAGGGCAGCAACTTTGGGAGGAAGGTCAGCTGTGCTGGGAACCCGCGCGGGAGGGGCCCCGAGTCTCAGACCCTCTGAAGGCACCGCCTAAGACACCTCAGGGCACGCGTGATCCCCAGCTGACCGTACCTGACCGTCGGCTCTGAAGACACTTATACATAAATAGGCATAAATAAAACCCTCTAACAGAGACGTGTCTCGCACAGCAGATCTGGTAAAGGCACCGCCGTGCAAGGCCTTCAACTCGGACCTCGCTCTGACCGCAGCAGTGCATATGGGCAAGGCTCACACCCGAGTCGAAAGCGGAAATCACAACGTGTGGACTGCAGACTCAGGGCAGTGACGCTTGTTGGAAAAAGAACAGTGTGTGTTAAACCTTAAAAAAAATGAAACACACCAACTGCAACTGTTTAGGTTATAGAAGTTTCTAATATAGCAGCAGAGGATGTTTATAGAAAAAATATATTTTTAAGAAAATAGCTAAAAAAATCTAAAGTGATAAAAGTATAAAAAGTTTAAAAATATATCTTAAGACAAAATATTGCCCAAAACATATAAAACTTAATTTTAGAAAATTCACCTATCTAAAGTTGGATGAGGCTGGATGCCGAAGGGGGCTGGCATCCTCCAGCGGGGCTGTAGCAGGACACAGACGAGGGCCCAGGGCGGCCGCGATGACCCGCCTGCGGGAAAGCAGCCCAGCCCTGGGAGGGAGGGAGAGAGGGGGGAGCGGGCGGACCGGATGCTGTTCTGGGTCGGTCTCCTCATCGCAGACAAACCAGAGGCCAGCCCCGGCTGCACGGCAGCGGGCACCCACACCCCCAGCGCGCCGGCTGTTTTCGTGGGCCTCACAAACACATCTGCTGTGAGCCGCAGCCGCGGCTCAGGTCTCCACCAGGATCTCCACCACGTGGTCCAGCTCGCCCAGGTCCGACTTGCAGCTGGCGCTGGGGGGCGGGGCGGCCGCGGAGGCGAAGGCCTCCAGCCCGTCCTGGCCCGACTTGGCCCCGCCCACCATGCCGGTCAGCACAGCGTCCAGGTCATAGTAGGAACCGTCCACGTCGGAAAACAGCTCCTCCACCGCACCGGGGCTTTGACTCTCCAGTGTTTCAAATATCTGATCGAGCGACTTGTGAAAGCTTCCTCTGTTTTCTCGAGGACCGTCCCCGTCCCAAGCGCCACCGGGAGGGGCCCCGGGAGCCTGTGCTGCTGGGACCACTTGGAGCTCAGAGGCCGGGTCTCCGGGGTCGGGGGCCGGGCGCGCCCCCTCCCGCGCCGAGCGGCACAGGATCTCCGTGGACACCAGGCGGTCGCGTGACGCCCGCCCCGCGGTCTGGGGCACCGGCACGCACCAGCTCCCGTCCTGGGTCATCTCCTCTTGGATCTGCCGGACCGTGTTGGCGATGAGGACCGAACGGCACAGGTTGGGCTCCACCAGCATGTGGCACAGCTGGAGCTTGACCAGCGACATGTCCAGGAGAGACTGGCGCTGCAGACTGTACGCGGGCACGGCCTCCTCGTCCTCCGCGCACTTCCTCTTCAGCCCTCGCGCAAACATCGTGCCCTGCGGAAACCGAGAAAGGTGCCGTTGAGCCCACTTCGGGGTCCCCGCAGACTCTGCCCCAGGTTCAGTCTCAACGTCAGCGGTGACCCACGCAGACCGGGGCGCGGGACGGGGCAGAGGGGCAACTCCAGGCGGCTGCAGCCCCTGCGCGCCTCTAGCTCAAGCCCAGCCACAGAGACCCTGTGAAGGTTGTTCTAGACGCCACCTCTAAACCACTGCGCAACCGTCTCCATCAGAAAAGATAAATGGGGCTTCCCTTGTGGCGCAGCGGTTAAGAACCTGCCTGCCAGTGCAGGAGACACGGGTTCGAGCCCTGGCCCGGGAAGATCCAACTAAGCCCGTTGTGGCAACTAAGCCACAACTACTGAGCCTGTGCTGTAGAGCCCGCGAGCCACAACTACTAAAGCCCGCGGGCCCTAGAGCCCGTGCTCCGCAACAAGAGAAGCCACCGCAATGAGAAGCCCGCGCACCGCAACGAAGAGCAGCCCCCGCTCACCGCACTAGAGAAAGCCCCAGCACAGCAACGAAGACCCAACGCAGCCAAAATAAATACAGTTAAAAAAAAAAAAAAAAGATAAATGGACCAAAAATAGGATAAATGCATTTTAAAGAACTCGGCTGAACGGGAACACCGAATTTCCGAGTGTTGGCGCCCGGGAGGGAGGAGTTTGGGCACAGCATGGGGGCCGCGGGCAGGACGGGGGCCTCGCGGTCGCTGGCGGGCTGAGTGACGCGCAGCCGGCTGACTGAGGGGTCCTGGCCACCAACAGCCATTCCTGCACGGCAGGCGCGGGCTCCTCAGTGCTTTCACCAGCAGGGGGCCCCCATGCATGCCGCACAGCCCCCCTGAAAAGCTGTGCCCCATTGGTTTCCAGGGAGATGGCGGACCTGCAGGGGGTCCCCGGGGCACTGGCGGAGCAAGCCCGGACGCGTGCTCTCCCTCCAAGGGCAGGCTCTGCCAGGCTGGGCTCTACCAGCTCTGCTAGGCCACCCGCCCCCCTTCCAACTGCCCCCCTCCCTCCGTGTCCGGAAGGCCCAGGCCAGTGGCGGGGTCCTCACCAGGGCCTGGGGTGGCCTACGGAATCACTCAGAGTGGACTCCGTACCAGCGCCACGACGTGCAGACGCTGGCTGGCTCCCGGGCCTCACCGGGACTTGCTGACCCGATGCAGCCACCTCGCCGCACCTCCGCTCCCAGAGGCAGAAACACAAGGCAGCGGTGTCCCTCTGAACAGACTCCAAGTCGGGAGACCTTTGCGGAATCAAAAAGCGGAGCAAGAGGGGCCAGGGCCCCAGCGTTCCCCCCACAAGCACCCTGGCGAGGTCCGTCCTTCCAAGCACAAAGTTAAGCTATAACGCATGAACTGTCTCTCTTCAAGTTCATAAAGTAGATAAACATTTTTATTTCAGATAATCCATTTGAGTTATTCATCAAGAGGGTTAGAATTTTTTAAAATAAATTTATTTATTTATGGCTGCGTTGGGTCTTCGTTGCTGGGTGCGGGCTTTTCTCTAGTTGCAGCGAGCGGGGGCTGCTCTTTATTGCAGTGCACGGGCTTTTCATCGCGGGGGCTTCTCTTGCTGCGGAGCACGGGCTCTAGGCGTGCGGGCTTCAGTAGTTGTGGCACGCAGGCTTAGTAGCTGTGGCTCGCGGGCTCTAGAGCGCAGGCTCAGTAGCTGTGGCACGCGGGCTTAGCTGCTCCGCGGCATGTGGGATCTTCCCGGACCAGGGCTCGAACCCGTGTCCCCTGCATTGGCGGGCGGATTCCCAACCACTGCGCCACCAGCGAAGTCCCAAGAGGGTTAGAATCCTTTAAATTTGCAAATTTTTGGATTTCCTTCTTTAAAAAACAAAACAATCCCGTGGCCTCCTGTGGCTGCTGCTGGCCTATGACTTCGGTGTGACCAGGGGCTCTGGGACTGGGCGGCAGCGCCTGTGCTGACCTGCTGATGGGAAGCTCTGTGGTGAAGTAAGAAGCGGCCCCGTCCCCGCCTGCCCCCGAGCCCCGCCAGCTGCAGGCTTAAACAGACAGAAAAAGGTCCCCTGGCCTCTGAATCTCCTTTCAGTGTCATAGCTCTCACCTCCTGTGTACTTAACATTTAAAAAACTTTTTAAAAGTGACTTCTTGGGCTTTTATCCCAGAGAAATGAAAACCAATGTTCATACAAAAATACGTACAAGAATGTTCACAGCACCTCCACTCGTAAGAGCCCCATACTGGAACCCAAGCCCTTCAAGCGGGGAGAGGCTGCCACTCACGTGCAGCACACAGCACGGACGAGTGACCAGTGGCTGGGGGACTCGGATGGGTCTCAAGGGGGTCATGCAGAGTGAGAAGGCCAATCTCAGAAGGCTGCCCAGGGCAGTCTCCACCTCTGTAAGGACCCTGACACGACAGATGGGTGCACGGCCAAGGGTGAGCCCGAGGGGCTCTCTGGGGCGAGGACGTGGCTCCGTGTGGGGACCACGGTGGGGGGTCCAGGAAGTGCTATCTCTCTCTCTCTCTCTCAGATGGGTGCACGGCCAAGGGTGAGCCCGAGGGGCTCTCTGGGGCGAGGACGTGGCTCCGTGTGGGGACCACGGTGGGGGGTCCAGGAAGTGCTATCTCTCTCTCTCTCTCTCTCTCTCTCACAATCCGAATCAGCTCCGTGGCTGCTCGGAAGCCAGTTTCCTGGTGGGGATGCGTGTCTGGGCATCTCACGCACACGCCCACACTGGGCAGCCGGGCAAGGATGTACCTCCAGGACACTTCTTTACAACTGCCCCTGGACCCATAACTATTGATATTTCAAAACAAAAAGTTTAAAAACTAAGTGACTATAGCTCATTCCCCTGAAGACTAATTTCCCCAGAACAGCAAACAGGTCTAACTTAGCAACATAACCCCGAGGCCACAGCCAATCATAACACCTTGCACACAGCCGCTTATTAACTGCCTTTAAGTGAATGCCAGTGTCACGCGGCAGGACAGCACGGGGGCCTTCCCGGTGCAGGTCTTGCCCCACAGCCTCTGCTTTAGCGCCTCTCTGAAGTACCCAGATGATAGTAATTGATGCACATTTCCTGAAGTTGTTTTGCAGATGTGAAAACCTCCCCCACCAAATGGAAGAGGTTAACGACTTGATGACCAGGAGCGCACAGCCCCAGGCCTCCTGGAGCCTAAGGACTGATAGTGTGAACCCCTGTGACCCCGCCCTGTGCCCTCAGCATCAGCCAATCAGAAAAGGCTGCACGACCCGATCACTTACCCTGCGACCCCCACTTCCTCGCCCGGCCTTTAAAAATGCTTCGCAGAAACCCTCCAGGGCGCTCGAGGCTTTTTAGGGCAGGAGCCACCTGGTCTCCGCGCACGGGCCTGCAATAACCCTTTCTCTGCTCCAAACTCTGGCGTTTCAGTTTGTTTGGCCTCCCCGTGCATCCGGCACACGAACTTGCATTTACAAAAGCAGCAGCTTACCACCAACACACAGGATTTTGTCTTGGCTACAAATTCAACTTTTACAGTCTTTTTTCCCCAGTTACTTGTGTAAAAGTCACTGGCTTAAATTTTCTAAGCATATTGAGAATTACTATAAATTATGTCAATAAAGACATTATTTATAATATAAATCAATTTATAATTATAATTAATTTATAATAAATACGAATTATGTCTATAAAGAGACACCCTGTGTTGGGGGGGAAAAA
>NC_041224.1:181947574-181948003 GCF_002837175.3 Physeter macrocephalus
GTAGCTGTGGCTCGCGGGCTCTAGAGCGCAGGCTCAGTAGCTGTGGCACGCGGGCTTAGCTGCTCCGCGGCATGTGGGATCTTCCCGGACCAGGGCTCGAACCCGTGTCCCCTGCATTGGCGGGCGGATTCCCAACCACTGCGCCACCAGCGAAGTCCCAAGAGGGTTAGAATCCTTTAAATATGCAAATTTTTGGATTTCCTTCTTTAAAAAACAAAACAATCCCGTGGCCCCCTGTGGCTGCTGCTGGCCTATGACTTCGGTGTGACCAGGGGCTCTGGGACTGGGCGGCAGCGCCTGTGCTGACCTGCTGATGGGAAGCTCTGTGGTGAAGTAAGAAGCGGCCCCGTCCCCGCCTGCCCCCGAGCCCCGCCAGCTGCAGGCTTAAACAGACAGAAAAAGGTCCCCTGGCCTCTGAATCTCCTTTCA
>NC_041224.1:181948402-181959655 GCF_002837175.3 Physeter macrocephalus
TAGCTGCTCCGCGGCATGTGGGATCTTCCCGGACCAGGGCTCGAACCCGTGTCCCCTGCATTGGCGGGCGGATTCCCAACCACTGCGCCACCAGCGAAGTCCCAAGAGGGTTAGAATCCTTTAAATTTGCAAATTTTTGGATTTCCTTCTTTAAAAAACAAAACAATCCCGTGGCCTCCTGTGGCTGCTGCTGGCCTATGACTTCGGTGTGACCAGGGGCTCTGGGACTGGGCGGCAGCGCCTGTGCTGACCTGCTGATGGGAAGCTCTGTGGTGAAGTAAGAAGCGGCCCCGTCCCCGCCTGCCCCCGAGCCCCGCCAGCTGCAGGCTTAAACAGACAGAAAAAGGTCCCCTGGCCTCTGAATCTCCTTTCAATGTCGTAGCTCTCACCTCCTGTGTACTTAACATTTAAAAAACTTTTTAAAAGTGACTTCTTGGGCTTTTATCCCAGAGAAATGAAAACCAATGTTCATACAAAAATACGTACCAGAATGTTCACAGCACCTCCACTCGTAAGAGCCCCATACTGGAACCCAAGCCCTTCAAGCGGGGAGAGGCTGCCACTCACGTGCAGCACACAGCACGGACGAGTGACCAGTGGCTGGGGGACTCGGATGGGTCTCAAGGGGGTCATGCAGAGTGAGAAGGCCAATCTCAGAAGGCTGCCCAGGGCAGTCTCCACCTCTGTAAGGAGCCTGACACGACAGATGGGTGCACGGCCAAGGGTGAGCCCGAGGGGCTCTCTGGGGCGAGGACGTGGCTCCGTGTGGGGACCACGGTGGGGGGTCCAGGAAGTGCTATCTCTCTCTCTCTCTCTCTCTCTCTCACAATCCGAATCAGCTCCGTGGCTGCTCGGAAGCCAGTTTCCTGGTGGGGATGCGTGTCTGGGCATCTCACGCACACGCCCACACTGGGCAGCCGGGCAAGGATGTACCTCCAGGACACTTCTTTACAACTGCCCCTGGACCCATAACTATTGATATTTCAAAACAAAAAGTTTAAAAACTAAGTGACTATAGCTCATTCCCCTGAAGACTAATTTCCCCAGAACAGCAAACAGGTCTAACTTAGCAACATAACCCCGAGGCCACAGCCAATCATAACACCTTGCACACAGCCGCTTATTAACTGCCTTTAAGTGAATGCCAGTGTCACGCGGCAGGACAGCACGGGGGCCTTCCCGGTGCAGGCCTTGCCCCACAGCCTCTGCTTTAGCGCCTCTCTGAAGTACCCAGATGACAGTAATTGATGCACATTTCCTGAAGTTGTTTTGCAGATGTGAAAACCTCCCCCACCAAATGGAAGAGGTTAACGACTTGATGACCAGGAGCGCACAGCCCCAGGCCTCCTGGAGCCTAAGGACTGATAGTGTGAACCCCTGTGACCCCGCCCTGTGCCCTCAGCATCAGCCAATCAGAAAAGGCTGCACGACCCGATCACGTACCCTGCGACCCCCACTTCCTCGCCCGGCCTTTAAAAATGCTTCGCAGAAACCCTCCAGGGCGCTCGAGGCTTTTTAGGGCAGGAGCCACCTGGTCTCCGCGCACGGGCCTGCAATAACCCTTTCTCTGCTCCAAACTCTGGCGTTTCAGTTTGTTTGGCCTCCCCGTGCATCCGGCACACGAACTTGCATTTACAAAAGCAGCAGCTTACCACCAACACACAGGATTTTGTCTTGGCTACAAATTCAACTTTTACAGTCTTTTTTCCCCAGTTACTTGTGTAAAAGTCACTGGCTTAAATTTTCTAAGCATATTGAGAATTACTATAAATTATGTCAATAAAGACATTATTTATAATATAAATCAATTTATAATTATAATTAATTTATAATAAATACGAATTATGTCTATAAAGAGACACCCTGTGTTGGGGGGGAAAAAATTAAGTTTCAAGGGTTCCTCTGTGGCAAGTTAATCACCTCTGGCTTTTAGGATCTTTTCGCCCTAACCTAAAATCCTGACTCTGCACAGCAACCAATTTAACTTCGGGCCCAGGGACTCCCCTGGCGGTCCAGTGGTTAAGACTCCGCACGTTCACCGCCGAGGGCCCAGGTTCCATCCCTGGTCAGGGAACTAAGATCCCATAAGCCCTGCAGCGTGGCCAAAAAAAAAAAAAAGATTATTTAAGGCCCAAACCAAACTCCCTCGAATAACACAATTAAGCCTGAGTTTACCAACAGAGGAAGTTGAGTCACCCTCCATGGGCCCCACGCAGCTCAGGTCAGCGGCCACTCAGGCTGGCGGGGTCGGGCTGGAGACCACGGCTGACCCACAGCCAGGAAGCTACATGGGAAACGCTGGGACCCCACCTCCCTTTCCTCGAGGGGTCCTCAGAACGCCCAGCCCAAGAACTCACAAGTGGCCAACCCAGCGGGAGCCCCAGGGGGCTGCGTGTTCCGGGCCAGCTGCAGCCTGATGCAGTCAACACCTGGGCAGCACTGCCAGGAGAGAAGAGGGCAGAGGGCCCGCTCGGCTATCTGCTCTGAGGGGCTGAACGGACACAGCGATGACACCCAGCCGCCATCACAGGAACCAGCCCAGGACGCCCTACAACAGCCCTGTGACATCCCCCCCAATGGCCCGGCTTGATCAGTAACCCACCGCTTCCATGGTCTTTGTCCTCGCTTCCGACTGAGGACCAGCCGGAGAAAACCGGATGTGCCCCAGCCATCACAGTGGCGCCCGGGTCTCGTCAGCCGTCCAGCTTCCCCAGCCCTGCAGCCCCCATCAGGACCCCGAGCCCCCTCTCCACTGGGAAGCGCTCCCACCCCCCTGCTGCCCGAGTCCCTGCTCAGCCCGGTGGTAGCAGTGGTGGT
Source organism: Physeter macrocephalus (assembly GCF_002837175.3). Classification (NCBI taxonomy): domain Eukaryota; kingdom Metazoa; phylum Chordata; class Mammalia; order Artiodactyla; family Physeteridae; genus Physeter; species Physeter macrocephalus. Next base: position 181,951,220 of record NC_041224.1, read on the forward strand.
GGCGGCTCCCTGGCCACAGCAGCTCGGAATAAACAGCCTCTGCTCTTCTCGCAAGGCAGCCTTCACTCACCTCCACAGTCACTGCAGATAATCGGGAAAGCAGCAGAAAGCCCGGGACAAAGACACCCGGGAACCAGTCGTCACGGGCTCCCAGCGCTTCCCGAGCACGCGCTCCTCTGCGTGTTTGAGTCTCGGCAAGTCCTGCTTTCCTGCTCACCACACCTGCCGTGTTACCCAGAACTTTACCACCACTTGCGACAGCCGCGAGTCTGTCCCAACATACAACGAACGCCCTGATCATACTGACGGCTTGTCCAGGGCTCTGCCCTCCCAGCCTTCCAGGCGGGTGGAGGCGGCCCTCCCAGCTCCAGCACTGACTCCTCAGTGGTCTGCAGGGCGAGGGGCTGCGCGATTTTACCAAGCTGCCTTCAGGAAGGAAGGAACCAATTCCCCTCCGCCATTTCTCCTGCCCCGATCTGTCACAGCTGCTAGTGAGCTCCCCACTGTGCTTCTCCGACAGCCCCAGCCCCAGCTAGACCCTCCCCGGCCACAGCCCTCCCCCTCCCCCCCCCAGCACTGCTGCCTGCTCGAGGCCCCCCACCCGCCGGTCTCACCACCCGACGTGACATTACTTAAGACTGAAAATCAGCTAGTTGAATGGGTGAAGAGTGGACACCACCTGGCAAACAAAACCCACCCTGAGACGCAGGGACGCGCCACGATGGATCTCAAAACACCACGCGGATATGAACAACAAAGCAAGAACAGGAGCGCAGGGACCGCACTGCCTTGTACATGAACTCACTGAACAGGCAACGCTAACCCAGGCTGTGGCCCCGGACGAGTCGCGACTGGCGGGAACTCCCTGGGACGGTGGGAATACAGCCCCCGCCAGATGGGCGCCTGGGTCACACGAGAGGATGCATTTGTCAGAAGTCACTGAACTGCACAACCAACATCTGTTCCTTTCATTGCATCAAATTATACCTTCATAATAAACAAAAATGCATCAATAACCAATGTGATGGGGGTGGTGCCACATTAAAGCTAAAACACTTTCGATACTGCCCCTCCCCCCCGCGCCCCGATGGGCGGGCCAGAACACAGACGGGCTCAAAGTCAGCCCAAATTATCCCCCGCAAACGTCCCAAAGCCTAAGTGACTGTTAATTTGTGCCACACTCCACAAAAGAAGATGCTGGCCAACTTACATCTACGGAAGGGAGCAGCGCGCGGGCAGTGCCCCATCACTCAGAGGCTGGGTGAGCGGGTGGGGTCACGATGATCTCAGAAGGTGGCCTGTGAGGGTTCCCCCTCCTCAGACAACTGTGTGTGGGACAAAGTCAGACCAGAGCGTGGTTCAGAAGGGACCCTGAGAGATGCTCAGGGCAGAGGTGGGGACCCAGAACCCCCAGGCTGGCCTGGCGGGGCACAGCTCCCTGCCCAGCAGTGACTGTGGCTTGAGGGCACTGAACCCTTCTAACACGGGGTGACACAAGGCCCTACGCCTCCGAGGCTGTCCTAACCGCAGAGCCTGACTCACCGCTGAGTGCTGAACAAAAAAATGTTAGGCATTACCCACCTCCGTCACCTCCACAGTCGGCTGGAAGGGCTCGCCACGTAGCTGGTTAAACACCCGAGGGCCACGCGTCCTCAGTTAGCATGTGCCACACAAAACCCTCCAACATCCCCGGGCCGCCGGCCCGCCAGGGTTGACCCCCGTCGCTGCTCGGGACCGCCCTCAGGCCTCCTCCAGGCCAGGCGCAGGCCCGACGGAGGAGCATGAAGAGGGACAGACGGGCCACGAGTTCCACGCGCCGCACTGCACCCGCCCACCCCGAGCACTCCCAGCAGAGGGGACCCCAGTCACAGCCAGGTCCCCACTCCTGAGCAGCTCTCACGCACGTGGCCACCATCCCAAGAGCCGGTGGGAAATGCAGATCCCCAGACCCAGAGCAGCAGGGCTGGGGGCGCTGGGGATAGACTCGTCACCGTGACCTTCGGCCACGGCCAAGCACTCTCATGAGTTTCAGGTTCTTAAGGCAAATCAACATGAACACTCTCAGTTTCGGTCTCACTACGTGGCTTTGAAATACTCATCAAGGACACTGAAGCCGGAGCAGGCAAAGCAAAATTTTGAGACGGCGGCCACCTCTGAGTTGTGTGGCGGTCACCCCCCCACTGTCGCCTGTCTGCAGCTTTCATAAGCTAGCACTAAAAAGTTGGTTTCAAGTACTTTTTTTTTTTTGGCTGTGCCGTGCAGCTTGTGGGATCTTAGTTCCCCGACTAGGGGCTGAACCCGGGCCCACGGAAGTGAAAGTGCAGAGTCCCAACCACTGGACCGCCAGGGAATTCCCTCAAGTACTTTTGTTACTTGGAATAAAATACACAAACCTTCTCTGCCTGGGAATATGTTCTACTAGCAAGTTGAGGGAAACTTCCAGCCCTCCTTCCAAGATAAAACCTGCCATTCTCTCTCCAAAAAAAAAAGGTCGTAACTGATTTTTTTTATTCTGAATTTCAACTTTAATTATAAAACATGGTGAAACTTGAAAATAAAGAGCAACTGTATGTAGGAAGTTCATACAATATTTAACTTAATTTTGTAAGCGGACGGTATCTCCTTTGCCTCATTTTAACAGAACAGTAAACTCAGTCTGGCTGTTCCGCGTAAGCAACACAGGGCCCCACAAGAGGAAACACGGCAATTTCCAGCAGAGGAAAACTCTCTATTTGGACCACAGCTTCTCCCAGCAAGCAGTTACCTGGTGGATGCTTTTCGTGGTAATCCTGCTTTGGGGACAATAAGCTTTTGAAAATGTAGAGCTGCGCTTGCCTCTGACTTGTGGAAGTGCGTGCCTGGTACTTTTCCTGGTCCTCTGACTGCAGCAGGATGGGGCGGAACAAGGAGCCCACTTTAGACAACTCCCTTAGCAGCCAGGGTCTAGGAGTCCTCCTCCCCCCACATCCTGCTCCCCTCCCTGATGTCTGTCTCCACTGGACTGGGCAGCTTAGGCCAGCCTGCAGGGGAAGCAGACAGAGCACCAGCTTCAGACCACCCAAGGCTGGCATCCCTGGTTCCCTGATACCCCCTTGAGCAGCTTAGAGAGAAGCAGGGTCTCCTACAGTATGGGGGAGGGAAGCTACTGCAAAATATCCTTCACATTCCTTTTCAAAGCAATTAAAACTGAGACACAAAGGAAAAGAACCCAAACTGAACACTCACAGGCATGCAGCCTACTACAGGGAGGCAGCCCTGCCCTCCGGGGTTCCAGAGAAAGGTACCCCTGGCCGGGCCATTTCTGGAAGGCAGTATAGTACTGCAAATCCCAGTTCTGCTAAAAGGACCTAGGATGAAATTCAAGGGTTCCATCGCTAACACTCACCACCCACTCCTCGCTCTACAAGGAATGCAGATTAGGAAGGAAACCTAGAAACATGGACAGATGGGTGGATAAAAGGATCGACGAATGGATGATGGATTGATGGATGGGTGGGTAGATGGGTGGATGATGGATGGAAGGATAGACCGGTTGGCGGAAGGAGACGTAGAATGAGGGATGGATGAGTGACAGAGGGGCGGCAGCTTGGTGGCACTGTGGTCAGGGCTGTAAATCCAAGTAGGCCAGACAAGTGGCTCCCCAGGGTCCCTACAGGTCTCCCAGGAGGGTCTTCGTGGGAACCAGGAGGAGCAGGAGGGCCTGCACTGACCCCTTCCAAGTGAAAGGTAAGAAGACAATGTAGGGACTTCCCTGCGGAGGAGCCCAACAGACCCATCGTAACTGTTTCTCCTCTTAAAAAGAGCCCCCAATTAGGCTAAAGGCAAGGCTATGTATTATTTTTGACTTGAAATGGTGCGGAACAGCCAAAGTTTAGTCTGCAGCAGCAGAGAGGGAATCCCAGGAGGCCGGTCACTCGTCGAGCGGGAAGGGGGCGCCGGTCATTGCGACTGCGCCCCCTCCTCCGACGCGCCCCCGGACCCCCAGGCCGCCCCCTCCCCCGGACTACCCCCAGCCCCCCCCCAACTCCCCAGCCTGTCCTCAGCCCTCCAGGTCTCCCGCCCCAGGCCGCCCCCCAAGGACCCCCCCGGCTCCCCGGGCCCCCGCCCACGCCCGAGCCCCCCCGGGTCCCTACAGGTCTCCCAGGAGGGTCTTCGTGGGAACCAGGAGGAGCAGGAGGGCCTGCACTGACCCCTTCCAAGTGAAAGGTAAGAAGACAATGTAGGGACTTCCCTGCGGAGGAGCCCAACAGACCCATCGTAACTGTTTCTCCTCTTAAAAAGAGCCCCCAATTAGGCTAAAGGCAAGGCTATGTATTATTTTTGACTTGAAATGGTGCGGAACAGCCAAAGTTTAGTCTGCAGCAGCAGAGAGGGAATCCCAGGAGGCCGGTCACTCGTCGAGCGGGAAGGGGGCGCCGGTCATTGCGACTGCGCCCCCTCCTCCGACGCGCCCCCGGACCCCCAGGCCGCCCCCTCCCCCGGACTACCCCCAGCCCCCCCCCAACTCCCCAGCCTGTCCTCAGCCCTCCAGGTCTCCCGCCCCAGGCCGCCCCCCAAGGACCCCACAGGCTCCCAGGGCCCCCGCCCACGCCCGAGCCCTCCCGGGGACCCCGCCGCCGCACAAAGGCCCGGGCCCAGCCGAGAAGCTCACCTGGCAGCCCGCGTCCGCGCCGCCCGCGCCACCGCCGAGGGAGGGGCCGCCGGGAGGGGCGGTGCCGCCGTGGGCGGTGCCGCGCAGCTCCCACAATGGGTCGCCGTGGCGCCGGCCGCCCCGCCGGCTGATTGGCCGGGCGCGGGGGCGGAGACTCTGGTTCAAACCACGGGCGGGGCCTGGCGCCCGAGTTCCCGCGCGGCCGCGTTGGCCGTTGGGCCCGCGCCCTCGGCCGCCCCGCCCCCGGCTGCTCCCAGGTCTCCGCGCGCGGCCCCAGTGCGCCTGCGCTGGCCTCCGGTGGGCGGGGCTGGTAGGGCCGGGGGAGAGGACGGGGTGGGGGTGGGGGGGGAGGGCAGGGGGAGGGGAGGGGACGGGGGAGGGCAGGGGGAGGGGAGGGGACGGGGGAGGGGAGGGAAGCCCGGCGCCTCTGCTCCCTGGACTGCTCGTCCCTCCAGGGGCTTCAGGTTTACTTGTAAGAAATGAAATCACAAAAGTCGAAAGGAGGGACTTCCCTGGTGGCCCAGTGGTTAAGAATCCTCCTGCCAATGCAGGGGACACGGGTTCGTGCCCTGCTCCGGGAAGATCCCACATGCCGCGGAGCAACTTAGCCCGTGCTCCACAACTACTGAGCCTGCGCTCGAGAGCCGACAAGCCACAACTACTGAAGCCCGCGCGCCTAGAGCCCGTGCTCCGCAGCAAGAGAAGCCACCGCAATGAGAAGCCCGCGCACCACAACGAAGAGCAGCCCCCGCTCGCCGCAAGTAGAGAAAGCCAGCGTGCAGCAACGAAGACCCAACACAGCCAAAAATAAATAAATTAATTAAAAAGAAATGGAAAGGAGAGGAGGTTTCTTTAAAAAATAACTTATTAGTGGAGAGGTCCTAAATAGGATACACAGAAGGACTCACAAAACTAGATGAAAACTGTTATTGTCATGGTTTATTACTGCGAAAGGATGCAGAGATAAAGATTGCGTCTTCCGTGTGTGTGAGGGGCTGGAGCCAGGAGGATCCGTGCTTGCTCGGGGCTTCCACACCCCCACCCTAAATCTCATATTAAGACTATGTGGTGTGGCCCCAGGCCCCAAGCAAAACACTGCTAGCTGGCAGGACGTCCCCTCCCAGGACCCGAGGGCAAAGACCACACCTCTCCTTGGGCAACTTTGCTTTCTTTACTACACAGCAAGGAAAATCCCCAAGCTCAACGAAGATCTTATTTCTGTCATCTACTTTTAAATTATGACTGATGACATTATATCAGGACATCTCAGAATGTTGGGAATTTCATACAATTTTGGAATAGTTATATTAATACATACCTATACAAATATAAAGTTAAAAGGTTTAGTATTCCTTCTTCTTTAACAAGCGTCCCGTGTAATTTAACATCAACTAAGCCTGATTAGTTTAACATTTTACCGGGTGAGAGACAAATCCTTTGAGCTTTTCCAAAGGCCTGCTGGAAGAGCCCAGAGTTACTTCAAGGTCAGAAAGACTTCACTTAGAACCCAACTTTTGGAAAGTTTATCAAAAATATCAAAAGATTTTGGACATTTGCTCAAACAGGACAATGGACCATTAAGAAATGATGCTTAATTATCTATTTGACCAAAGTAATGATAAAAGATTTCAAAGATAAATACAAAAAGTCACATAGTTGTAAGCAAAATGTAGCTCTTTTAATATTGAGAAGATTCAGTTTTCTTAAGTAATCAAATACCTGATTAAGACAACCTGAAACACAGGAAATAATCTGGGTAGAACACAATTTTGGTTTTCTAAGCAGATTACTAAAAGGTAAGGAAAAACCTTTCACAATCTCTTATCAGAAGCAGGCAACAATTCAAGAAAACCTTGTCCTGTTAGCATATGAAACTTAGGTTTTAGTTTTACATAAGTACATACACTACTGATTTTAAAGCTTATTTTTAAAACCCTTGTAATAGCAGTTCAATTTTAGCCATCTTGACCACACATAAATTTCCTTTTTTTCAGATTCCTTTTCCACAAACCTACAACTCAGTATTACCATCCAGCTTCTGTCCTGTCTTTCCTTTTTCCTATTCTGAAACAATCAGATTCACTTTAGAGCAAAAGTACTTTCCCTCAACAAAGTGCATTTCCATTCCTCATACCTTTCCTTACCAAAAACACACTTCCTACTTTCCTTGTATACAGAGTTGTTTTCCTTTATTATTTCTAGTAGTTTTAAACAATTATGAATGGTCTGTTACTAGCAAATTTTCAATACAATTCATAATTCCTAAAAGCGTATTATCCTTGTAGTAAATTTTCCAGTGTGGCATGTTTACCAATAGACCAAAATATCTTTATTTCCTTTGTAAAGGAAGCCAGAAGTGAATGAAACTATTTTTAGTTATGTTTCAGTATTTTATCTTATTTGGGAATAATCTAGATGTTTAATGACTACCCATCATTTAATTTAACTTAGCAGAACTGTAAGGTTTCAGGTTATCAAAAAGGTCTGAGGAACCTATTTAAAAGGTTTACCTAGAAACTTGTATCTCATCCACATCCATTCAATTCATTTGTTTTCAACAGTCATATTTAGATCACTCATGAAAAATTTTATCATACCCAGTTATTTTTCTTGCTGACAAATTATTTAACAAAGATAACATGAACTTGTCTGACCAGCAGACCCAGGTAGGGGACTTTCATGGTGTTCCAGTGGATAAGACTCTGCGCTCCCAAAGCAGGGGGGCCCGGGGTTTGATCCCTGGTCATCCGGGAACTAGATCTCACATGCATGCCGCAACTAAAAAAGATCCCACGTGCCACAACTAAGACCCAGAGCAGCCTAAATAAATAAGCAAACAAATATTAATAAATAAATAAATAACTCAGGTAGAATGCCTGCTTTTTAAAAAAAAAATTTTAAATCTTTTATTGTAGTTTGAGCATATTCATTTATTTTTTTTTAAAACATCTTTGTTGGAGTATATTTGCTTTACAACGGTGTGTTAGTTTCTGCTTTATAACAAAGTGAATCAGCTATACATATACATATATCCCCATATCCCCTCCCTCTTGCATCTCCCTCCCACCCTCCCTATCCCATGCCTCTAGGTGGTCACAAAGCACAGTGCTTACCTCCCTGTGCTATGCGGCTGCTTCCCACTAGCTATCTTTTATACATCAGGTTCTTATAAGTCATCCATTTTATACAGATCGGTGTATACATGTCAATCCCAATCACCCAATTCATCACAACAACACCCCCACACCCTGCCGCTTTCCCCCCTTAGTGTCCATAAGATTGTTCTCTACATCTGTGTCTCAATTTCTATCCTGCAAACTGGTTCATCTGTACCATGTTTATAGGTTCCACATACATGCATTAATATACGGTATTTGTTTTTCTCTTTCTGACTTACTTCACTCTGTATGACAGACTCTCTGTCCATCCACCTCACTACAAATAACTCAATTTCGTTTCTTTTTATGGCTGAGTAATATTCCATTGTATATATGTGCCACATCTTCTTTAGCCATTCATCTGTTGATGGACACTTAGGTTGCTTCCATGTCCTGGCTATGGTAACTAGTGCTGCAATGAACATTGGGGTACATATCTCTTTTTGAATTATGGTTTTCTCAGGGTATATGCCCAGTAGCGGGATTGCTGGGTCATATGGTAGTTCTGTTTTTAGTTTTTTAAGGAACCTCCATACTGTTCTCCATAGTGGTTGTACCAATTTACATTCCCACCAACAGTGCAGGAGGGTTCCCTTTTCTCCACACGCTCTTCAGCATTTATTGTTT
>NC_041224.1:181959777-181971294 GCF_002837175.3 Physeter macrocephalus
GCATTTATTGTTTCTAGATTTTTTGACGATGGCCATTCTGACTGGTGTGAGATGATATCTCATTGTAGTTTTGATTTGCTTTTCTCTAATGATTAATGATGTTGAGCATCCTTTCATGTGTTTGTTGGCAATCTGTATATCTTCTTTGGAGAAATGTCTATTTAGGTCTTAGAATGGCTGCCTTCTTTTCAGCGTTGATAACTCCAAAGACATGTTTATTTTAATTAAACCAACAACTCCAAGTTAGCTTTAATTCACCAAAATTAATCCTAGATCACATAAACCCCCAAGGCACCTAGGCCAGTCTGTTATATTTTAATTCATATAAGGGCTTGTTTGTTTTTAAATCACTTAATTAGAGCCCTTTTACAAATTAATGTTAACAATACCAACCAGAGATAGAAGAGAAAAATAATACCACACATCTACAACACATATATAGACACACATGAAAATACAGATAGATGCAAACAGGGACCTTACAGTTTCATTTAAAATTCTAGCCATGTCTCAGATATAAGCTCAAAAGAAGAGTTAGATCCAAACTGTGCTGTAAGGATCCTTTTAGAGCTGTTTATGGAGTCAATTTGTCTTTTAGAAGCTTCTGCATACCAATCAAAGAACGCATTAAATGGTCTCCAGAAACGTTTGGAATCCTCTCTTTTAAGGGTGCCCCTTAAGGTGGACTTATTTCAAACAAAGGTTCCCCCTTTAGAACAGGATGGTGACTTACCAAAAGGCGTCAACAAACAGACAGAAACAGAAAGCAAGTTTTCTCCTAGAAGTTTTGGAGTATATTTGTCTATAATCAAAAACCTAGGGCAATTGCTATTTAAATCTTTCCTTCTAGTTGTCATTTGCTCCAGTTAAGGTAGAAACAGTAATTAAAGGTTTAGCATTTGGATCCAATTTTAAAGGGGCAGGTTTTCGCTGAGGAGGAGAGAGGGAGATGGTGCTAAGGGCTGAGGCGGAGACAAAGGGGTGGGGTCTGGGTCAAGGGGGTGGGGCCTGAGACAAAGGGGTGGAGCCTGAGACAAAGCGGGCAGGGAAGACGAGCAAGACAAAGAAGCTGGGGGAGGGAACACAAGGAGCCCCAGGCTTCATAAGCCATTTTGTTCTTTTCTAGGTTTTTGTTGTTGTTTTGGCCAATTTAGAAACGGTATCTTGCAAGGAGGCAATTTTAGAGTTTTGTGCACATTTGGAAGCTTTAGGTGCCAATAAAAATAAATCTACCATTCATTTTGTTTAATTTTAGGACCACGGTCCTCCAATGTAATCCTAACAAAAATGAGTTTGAGATTAAAAGTTCCCCATAATGGGCCCTGTAATTCCGGATTACTTTTAGTCTGTTTGGCCCACTTAGTTACAATGTGCATATGGAGGGCCACAGTGTTTGAATATGAAACTGGCCAGAGTCCCTGAAGGCGGGCTGCCCTCAGAGAATTTAGGAGACTGGGATGCCATTTCCCTAAGTTCTCCTGGAAACCCAAGATAGTTGCTAGAGTCCTAGCCCAGATACCAAGAGGAATAAAGGTCCCAGTTAGCATGATCCCCAAAAGAGGACCCTGCTACCGCACTCCAGAAAACAACTGAGTACTTACCAAGGACAAAGCCTTGAACCAGAAAGGACAAAACCTTTCCAGATCCCATGTAAAGTCTGAGAGCTCAAAACACAAAAAGAGGGCTTCCCTGGTGGCGCAGTGGTTGCGCGTCCGCCTGCCGATGCAGGGGAACCGGGTTCGCGCCCCGGTCTGGGAGGATCCCATATGCCGCGGAGCGGCTGGGCCCGTGAGCCATGGCCGCTGAGCCTGCGCGTCCGGGGCCTGTGCTCCGCAACGGGAGAGACGGCAGCAGAGGGAGGCCCGCATACCACAAAAAAAAAAAACAAAAAAAAAAAAACCACACACACACAAAAAGAGCGGGGCGTGGAATCCAAGAGGAGACGCACCCAACCGAAAGCAGATGGCAACTCACAGAAGTGATGAGCACGAGGGGCTCAGTGTGGGCACGTCACTGCATTCCACAAGCTGTCATCGCTCGGGGTTTGCCTCCTTTGGACCCCACTTCTGACACCAAATGTGTCAACTTTAAGAATATAGTAGCCAGTTATTTTACCAGCAAAAGTGAGTTTATTCAGGAATAACCAGAGGAATAACAATTCTGCGTATGCGAACTGTGGTGGACCCCAGCCAAATCCAGAAAACAAGGAGGAGGAACTTGCTTTTATAGGGAAAAGAAGGGAGTTGGGAGGGGCTGTGATACCCAAAGAGTGGGAGCGAGCGCAGAGTCCCAAGTATGAAGGCTTCTCATTGGTTGGGCTGTTACAGTCCCTGACTGGGCTGTCGTGGGACAGAGAGAAGTTTTCTTCTTCCTGTTGGATTGCAATTGGAGGCACCTTTTGTGGGAGATGTAGGTAAACGTCGTTTCCTGTCTGGGGTAATTGATAATGCATAGTACGCATGAGAACTTCCCCTACAGGTCTGTCCAGGCTCCTACTTTAGTCTCTTTAATTCCACAAAACTGTGTGTGCTGCTTTTCTGTAAATTGGAAATTATTTCAAAACGAGAAGTTGGATAAAAGTATATACACAAAATAATTCTATATGGTTTCCATGGGTACCTATATAGGCAAGCAAATGTTTAGGAAAAGTGCAACTTCTGTAAGTATACATGGATGTACTAATAAAGGAAAGAAAACGGTGTCCTTGTGAAACTGAAGAGACACGGCAGGGGAGGCAGCGTGAGAGAGCTGAAGGAAGTAAAAGGGGTCGATCAGCGTGTGGCTGGCACACCTTCTGATGTGGACAGGCCCTGGGCACAGGGGCTGTGGTGGACTGGAGGCAAATGCCACTAGCCCTGAAGAGGCCAAGGAGCAGGATGGGCAGGTGCAGAGCACAAAGGTCCTCCCCTGTGTGTGGGCTTCCTGTGCAGACGGCTTTGCCCCCACAGTCTCAGAGTGGCTGCAGCAGCACCAGACCTTGCACCCAGTCTCACAGGAGTTCTGGGGAAAGAGAGAGCCTTTCCTCCAGGAGGCAAACCGAAGTCCCGGCCCACCTCTCACTGGCCAGAATTGAACACATGCCTTTCCAATGGCGTTTGGCTTAGGGCAGAGGTTCTCCAGGTGTAGGCCTGCACCCCCCAGCAGCAATATCTTCTGGGAACTTGTTATGGATGGAAATTCTCCAACCCAGAAGCTCTGGGGCTAGGCTCTGTCTGTCTGTGTTTCAACAGGCCCACCAGGGGATTCTGGTGTAGGCTGAAACTTGAGAAGCAATCAGAGCCCACCCAGGCCCAAACCCAGCAGTGGAGGGGCGGGCAGGGCAGGGTGGGCTGTCATCTCCAGGCGGGTCAGGAATGGTCATGATGGAGGAAGGTGATTATCTCCTGAGCATCAGAAACAACAGGTACCCTGCTTACCTCACCTGACACCCTGGGGTGAGGCTAGGAGGTGGTCTGGCAGGGCTGAGGGCAGAGCCCACTGGCGACCCTCAGCCACCCGGCCCACCCTGCCTGCCCATTGCCTGAAACCTAGGCCTCTGTCACTAGGGGGCTGTGGAGACCCAGAGCCATGAGTGGGGGATACATGGGGGCCACTGGGGCTGAGCCCTCTCAGCCCACCCTCCTTTGAGCTGTGGTGGCCCCAGAATGTCCCTTCAGGGGCCTTGGGGCTGCAGTCTGGATGAAGGGGGGTCTGATGTGTCTTATTTTTAAAACAGCTTTATTGAGATGTGACCACATACCATACAGCTCACCCTTTTAAAGTGTACAAGCCAGTGTTTTTAGCGTATCCACAGATACGTCAATGTTAGAACACTTTCATCCCCTCAGAAAGCGCCCCCTGCCCTTTAGCTGTCACGCCCTACTGCCCCACCCCCAGCCCCAGGCGACCACTTACCTCCCCTCTGTTTCTATGGATTTCCCTATTCTGGACACCTCTTAGAAATGGCATCATGCTTTATGTGGCCTTTCGTGTCCGGCCTCTCACTGAGCATGTTTTTGAGGCTGAGCCACACTTGTAACAGGTGTCAGAACTTCATTCCTTTTCGTGGCCGAGTAACAACAGCCCGTTGTGTGACAGACCACGTTTCGCTGTGGACGTCTGGCTACTGGGGGTGCTGCTACTCCCGACATTTGGGTACTCGGATGCTTTCAACGCTCTTGGCTACGCCCTCGGAGTGCCATTGCTGGGTCACCTGCAGACCGCGTCCACAGCAGCTGCCCCGGCTGGTGCGCTCTGGGTGCCTCCCGGGCGGGCCTCCCTGCTGCGCGGCCCTGGCCACCTCCGCTCTGCCCGGAGCCCAGGGACAGGGCCGCCGCCGGCCCTGCTGGTCCCCGCCCTCCCCGCCCCAGGGGTGTGCTCCCATCCCCCGCGGCCCAGCCCCGAAGCCCCGTGACCCTGCAGTTTCTCCGGATTCGCACGAGGCCGGGAGCACTGGTTGATGTCACCGTCAACCATCACGTCACTGTCACTTGTCACCGGGCGCAGGGCCTCTCTCGGCTTCTCTTCCCCTTCTCAGACCGGGCTTTGGGCCCGGCTCCGCACGCCCTGCCTGCGTGGCCCCGCTCTAAGGGGTCCGGATCCGGCGAGGAAGGGGCGCTCAGACCCAGGCCGCGGTGGGGCCGCCTAGGCCGCCGCCGCCGCCTCGGGTGGTGCTGCCCCCTGGCGGCCGCGGCCGGACATGCACGGCGCGCTCAGCCTCGCGGGCACCCTCTAGGGGCCGTCACTGGGACAGGCGGGCCTTGGTCACCAAGAGCTTGGGTCTTCGCAGGACCCCGGGGAAAGACCACCCAGGAAGCTGAAACGAGGCTCTAAGTTTTGAGCGCCCACTCGGTGTCAGGCACAGCTTAAGCGGGGGACAGACATGATGTCAGTGAACGTCCCCAACAGCCCTGCGGGCAGGTCCCGTGGCCATTCCCCAATCACAGGTGACGACGCTGGGCTGGCGGGGGTGAAATACCTCGTGCAAAGCGAGCTGTCCTCCGAAGTCCGGGGTTTCCGGAAGGTCTTAGAGTAAACACGGGGAGCGCGGCGGCTTCCCCGCTAGGACCAAGCACTCCCACGAACGTCAGCGTGCTTTCCAGCCCACTCAGGAGGGCCTCCCCGGCAGCTCTCTCTCGCTGGGTCAGGAGGCTTTGGGCAGCAGTGGTGAGCCTCCTGGGGCTGTGCCGCCTCTTCTAGACCAACCCCAGAGCATGTGACCCCAGGATTCCCAGAGCTCGCCTCTCCCGCCGCCGCCGCCGCCGCCGCGGCGTCTCCTCGGGCCTGTCCGCACGGGATCTGCCCGGTGTGCACACCTGTGGGCGGCGGGCCCTCGCGAGCCCGGCGGAGTGAGGGCGGCCCCGGAGCGGGCCTGACGCGGCACCAGATGTGCTTGTCGGGGCTGCGAGCCGGCCGGGGTGTGTCTGGTGGAACGGGGCTGCTAGGTTGTTGACTTTTCAAATACTTGGACACACGTGAGTGCTGAAACGTCGGGGGAGCCTGGGTGGGTCTCCCCAGCTGGCAGGGGGCTCGCCCACGCACGCGACCAGCGGTCCCTCAGGGAACAGCCACAGGCCCTGCTCAGGCACGGGCCTGTCCAGGGAGCTGGGAATACACCAGTGGACAAAGAGCAGGGTGTCCCTCCAGGGAGCGCTGGGCTGGGACACACTTGAGGGAAGAGCCCAGGAATGTATCCTGGGCTGCTCGAGGTGGCCGGGCAGCCCCGAGGCGTCCCGGGGCTCCCCTCCTCAGTTCCTGCCTCCTTCCACGGACCCCAGGACAGCAAGGGGCGCCTCACCGTGCCTGGCTCCCTCCCCACCTCGCGGAACCGCGGGGAGCACTTTGTGGAGGGGTGGGTGGGGGAGGGGGAGGGGGGGTGATGGAGGGAGGGGAGGTGTGTGCCCGCGAAGACCGTGCCTCGGGCCAAGGTGGGCCCTTGACCACCACCTCCCCAGCTGCTCCCCAGGGTCTCGGCCTCAAGGGCAGGGCCGCCTCACGCCCTGGGTGGCCCTGTGTCCAGCACGGAGCTGGCAGGTGACCGGAGCCCAGCCCCTCCCTCGGGGCCCCCCGGGCAGCCCCTCCACTAAGGGCTGTGGATGGCGGATTGGGACGTGGCTGGGCCCTGAGCACGGAGCCCGCCCTCCCCAGCAGCGACAGCCCCTCCACGCAGCCGCCTTCTAATTTCATGTGGCCCCATGTCATCCTGCAGGCACCCTCTGAGACTCCCCGCGGGGGGAGACCCTCCAGGCCACCCCTCCCGGCAAAGTCCTGGCAGCCCCTCTCCTGAGCCAGCGGCTCCCGGGGCCTGAGCCCTACCTCCGCCACAGTGGGGAGCTGGTGGGCCGGGCGGCACTTGATGGGATCCTGCCCGGGAAGAAAGGGGCCGTTTATTGGCTGCGTGATGTCAGCAATGGAAAAGTAGGCAGTTCCCGGCCTGGGTGTGAAGAGGTGGTGGTGAACTAACGGGGAAGCCCCTTCGCTGGGGGCTGGGGGCTGGGGGCTTGCGTCCAGGGTCACTCACACACACACACACACACACACACACACACACACACGCAGGCGGTCCTCTGAGACAGTCCCGTGAGAGGACAGAGGGAGAGAGGAGGGGCAGGGTGGACAGGCCGGGCCCACCGCTAAGGCTCACGCACCCGCTACCCCCGGGCCAGCGTGGATGAAGCCCCACGGCCCGAGGGTGGAGGGTGCGGAGCCGTCGGGCACAGTTCTCACCCAGCCCCCATCCGATTCCCCTGCGCCTCGCGCAGCCTGGGCGCCCTGGTGCGGGCGAGGCAGGCTCTGAGCTCCCCGGGGAGAGCGGACAGAAAGCAGTGCCCCGCCACTGAGCCGCTGGGCCGGGCTGACCGCGGACCCGGCAGGGCCAGCGCCGGGCACCCAGACGGCCACTGGGGCCCACCACGCGGCCTTGATATGGAAGGGGCAACCCGGAGGGACACAAGAGGGGGCACGTGAAGACGGAAGCAGAGATTGGGGTGATGCAGCCACAAGCCCAGGGACCCCCAGAGCCACCAGAGGCTGAAAAAGGCAGGAAGGACTGTCCCCTAGAGCCTCTGGAGGGAGCGCGGCCCTGCCGACACCTTGATTTTGGACTTGGGGCCTCGGAGCTGTGGAAGGGTAAGTTCCTTCTGTTTTAAGGCACTTCGTCCTGGTTTGCGACCATCTGTTTCGGCAGCCCGGACTCTCACGGACGGGGAGGCGGGGACGCTGCTCACACGGCCCTGATGCGCCCCTCGGCGGGGGTGTGAGCTTTACCCCCGTGACTGAAATTGAGGCGTAAGATGCCGAAACCCCGGGGCCGGCGACGCTGCCCGAGAGGCTAGGGTGCAAGGACGGCCCTGGGGGGCGGTCTGCCCTGGGGGGCGGTCTGCCGGGTGAGGGGGCTGGAGGGAGAGCCCCAGGCTGGGATTTCGGATGCCAGGAATTTTTCCTAAAGCTGCCAAGGAAGCGGCGAGGGGCTGCCAAGAAAGGGTATCAATGAAGAAGACAGAGAGACTACCATCATTCTTATTTTTGTACAGCAGATTTTCGCGGCAACTGGGAGGCCAGAGCAGAGCCGTAGTGTGCTCGCGCGGTAACCCTGTCTTCCCCGTTTGTCACGGTCACCGCCAAGGGGACGGTGACAGGTGCGGAGCGACGAGGGGTGGGCGGTGAGTCTGGGGGGCCGCTCCTCCCCGGGGAGCCACAGAGCAGGGTTCTCGCTCCTTCCTGCCATTCGGAGTGGATAGACTGGTGGCCCCCGGAAGGATCTGTCTCGTCCTACTCCCCGGAATCTGGGGGCGGAGCCTTACTTGGAAATCGGCTTCGGCTAAGGATGCAGCGCTGAGCTCACCCTGGATTATCCAGGGGAGCCCTAAGTCCAAAGAGACAGAAGAGAGACAGAGAGGGGGGTGAACCCGGGGGGGCGCGTGGCAGCACCAGAGGCCGAGAGCGAGGCATGGAACCCGCCGCCCTGAGAGCCGCCAGAAGGAGCCCTCGCCCACGCCTTGATCTCCGACCTCCAGCCCCGGGAAGGCTGAGAGGATCCTGTTTGCCTTACGGCCCCCAGTTTGCAGTAATTAGTTGCAGCAGCCCCGGGAAGTCATACGTCAGCTGTTGTCGAAACGTCCTGTGGTCCCGGACCCGAATACTCCAGACTGTTCCGAGAAGCCGGCCCATCACCTGGAGAGCCCAGGCGCACGCCCCTCCCGGGGCTTGGCCCTCCAGGAGGTCCCTAGAGGGACACGTTTGCTGAGAAGGTAAAATGACATTACCCCAGGTTAGGAAGTTGGCACCGACGTGTATGCTTGCGTTTTTATTTCTAAACGTATTCTCTAAATCACACATCGTCTCAGGGTCTCTCACAAAGAAGAACGTCGATGGCCGCTGCCTCAGGGAAATGCGAACGTAAGCGGTGGGTGTGGTCAGCCCCCAATGCCGACCCGCGGAGGTAGGTGTCACTGGCCCTGTCTCGGATGGGGGCGCCGAGGTAGCGCTGTGACCTGGCCTGGCCCTCGGCGGCTTCTCCCCGACAGCGGAGCTGGGAAGCCTCGGTGCGGAGGACTCACCGCCGTCCTCGGAGCCCGCTGGCGGAGCCTCACCCCGCCCGCGGCGGCCCCCGGCCCTCCCGGCTGATGCTGGGGCTCCCTCCGGAGGCCGTGTGGGCGCACCCCGCCCCCGGGCTCCCCTCAGGGTCTGCAGCACCGAGAGGCCCCAGCCGAGGCCCCGCGAGCAGCCACCGCAGGAAGGGGCCCGGTTGGCACTGACAGTCTGGGGAGAAAGGCCCCGCCATGCACTATCACAGTCTTCCAAGCGACGCTTGCGGAAAAGCACGGAAAATAAAGCCATCACGCGGAGGCCGACGGGCACCCACCGCACGCACGGCCCGTGCCCGCTGCCGGCGGCACCGTGCGGTCACACGGCCTCCGCCTGCGACCCTGCGGTGCGCTAACAGCCGAGAGCGCCAGCCAGAACAAGCCCTCCCGCCTGCCACGGGCTCTCCCTGCAGCTGGCAGACTCGCCCTTACCCTCGGCGTGCTGCCACCTCCTGGTGGGGCTTCTGCTCGCACTGGAAAAGCCTGGGGGGCTGGGACCCCCGAGGGGCAGAAGCTCCAGGAACGAGAAATCTGTGGCGTGTCATCCAGAGGGGCCTGCACAGCCAGCGCGGCGGACGCCGGCGGGCAGGCTCCGCGGGAAGCGAGCGAGTGGCCCCGGACTGGCAGGCCGGGCTGGGCAGGACTCCTCAGCCAGGCCCCCGGGCGCATGGCGAGACCCACGCGCCCGCCGGCGGCCCCGGTGCGTGGACAGGCTTGGGGGAGGCGCAGCTGTCGGTGAGCTACGTGGGCGATCGTGCCTCCTCCGCACCCTTCAAATACGTGAGCTTGGCGACGTCCGTCTTCATGGACCACTTTTTCCACCCCTTGTGGATTCTGGACACTTCCTGGCGTGAAACTTCTGTGGCCAGCACATATATGATGGGGTCAGCCACGCTGTTCACCGTGGCCAGGCTCAGGAACACCACGGAGACCGTGTACAGGTTGATTTCGAAGGCGCACACGGGGCCCATGTCTCCTTTGTAGTAGGAAAAGGCTATGGCTTTGACCAGGAGTACCAGGTGGTAAGGGGCGAAGCAGGACAGGAAGATGGCCACGACCGCGATGGCCAGGCGCTTCACCTTGGCCTTCTGGGCGGCGCCCAAGCTGCTGCTCCGCTTGATACTCCTGAAGATGCGCTGGTTGGTGAAGGCGATAACAGACAGAGGGACGGCGAAGCCCACGGCGAAGCGCGTGTAGTAGTAGCCGGCGATCTCGCGGTCCATCGGCAGTGTGTCAAAGCAGGTTTCCTTGTCCTCCATCTGAAACACCGGGTAGTGGACGAGCCCCACGAGAACGAAGACGGACACGGAGACGAGGACGGCGGTCTTCTGGTGGCGGCGGCCTCGCATCTCCAGCGCGTACACCACTGCCAGGAAGCGGTCGCAGGAGATGCAGCACAGGAAGAGGATGCTGATGTAGAGGTTGCAGAAGAAGACGTAGGCGGTCACCTTGCAGGCCCGCGGGCCCAGGAGCCAGCGGTGCCCGTTCTGGATGTAGACGACCCAGAGCGGCAGGGTGCCGATGTAGAGCAGCTCGCACAGCGCCAGGCAGAAGAGGTAGACGGCCAGCACGTGGCCCTGGCGCGCCCGCAGCAGCGTCAGCCAGGCCGTCAGGCAGTTGGCTGGCAGGCCCAGCAGGCACACGGTGCTGTACACTGTCACCAGGAGCACCCTGCTGTCGTTGAAGGGCACCGTGCAGTTCTGGGGAGCTACGCCAGTCGACAGGGCCCCCGGCAGAGGGCTGGCCGCCGGCGTGGCGCTTCCTGTGGGGCAGAGACAGCGTGAGGGCGGGGGTCGCCGGGAGCCACCTGGATCAGACGTGATAGCGCGAGAAGGGGCAAGAAGGCGCTTGTCAGCCGCGGACCGGACGGGCCAGGGCTAAAGTTTTCCAGATGGTTTCCTAAAGTGATCCTAAATCACCCATCCCCCAGCCGACGGCCTCGAGGATACGAGGCCGGCAATACCTGGTCCTTGTCACTAACTGAGTCGTTTTCCAAAGCGGCGTTTGTGGGCTTGAAGAGAGTTTATTCTCTGTTCGCCTTCTGTTATGAGTTGAATTGTGTCCCCCCCCCCCAAAAAAAAGATATGTGGAGTCCTAACCCCCAGGACCTCAAAACGTGACTGGATTTGGAGATGGGGCCTCTACAGAGGTGATCAAGTCAAAATGAGGTCTTTAGGGTGGGTCCTAATCCAGTATGACTGTGTCCTTATAAAAAGGGGACATTTAAACCCAGGGACACGCGTGAACGAAAGCCGATGTGAGGACAGGGAGAAGACGGCGATCCCAAGCCGAGGAGAGAGGCCTCGGAAGAAAGCAGCCCGCCCACGCCTCCATCTCGGACTTCCAGCCTCCAGGGCTACAACAGAAGAGATGTCTGTGATTTAAATCGTCTGGTCTGGGCTTCCCTGGCGGCGCAGTGGTTAAGAATCCGCCTGCCAACGCAGGCGACACGGGTTCGAGCCCTGGTCCGGGTAGATCCCACATGCCACGGAGCAACTAAGCCCGTGTGTCACAACTACTGAGCCTGCTAGCCACAACTACTGAGCCCGCGTGCCACAACTACTGAAGCCTGTGCGCCTAGAGCCTGTGCTCTGCAACAAGAGAAGCCGCCGCAATGAGAAGCCCGCGCACCACAACGAAGAGCAGCCCCCGCCCGCCGCAACTAGAGAAATACCACACGCAGCAATGAAGACCCAACCAGCCAAAAAATAAAGTAAAGAAAAAAACTCACCTGGTCTGTGGTCCTTTGTTACAGCAGCCCTAGCAAACAATACATCTTTTGGATTTATTGAGTTTAGTTTTTAGTCTATTTCCCCCTTTACTGGTTTGGAGATTATTCAGCCATTTTTAATCTTTTCGGGAGTACCCTGGACATTTTTCTTTTGTGTGTGTGGTACGCGGGCCTCCCTCTGTTGCGGCCTCTCCCTTTGCGGAGCACAGGCTCCGGACGCGC